>NC_139957.1:8510019-8832519 GCF_963454915.1 Gymnoscopelus microlampas
TGTCAAACTGTCAAGTTAGCCATTCTGGCCGAGGGACATACTAGTACAATGTGTGTCAGCTACTACAAGTCTAAGGAGGTACAAGGAAAGGAGTCTCTCTATAGTACTACTCTAGTATTAACATTTTGGGGGGGTTTTCAGGTCCACCCTGGTACCTACTCTCTGTCCTCCCACACGCTGAACCTTGGAGGTTGGGGGTTAGTTTGCGGAGGGAAGAGTTAGAACAGTCAGTCAAGCACACATGAAATCGATGAAACAACACGTGACCCAAAGAATAAGCACAGTTTTATGTTGTCTGAGAGAAATAGCATGTATAACTGTGGGGGGGGGGGGGTTGCTGATTTTGCTGACTCCGGGCTCCACCCTCTTTTGCCCTCCAACCTCATTGTGAGCCTGGAGGTCCATTCAGCTGTTCTTATCAATGATGAACAAAACCTCCTAACGCCACTTTTTTTTCATGTCCTGAAAAATGAACATTTTGGAGTTGAGCTGGTTTCTGCCGGACAGCAGAGATATCATACAGACAGCATTTTTTTCCTCTGGATTCCTCTGCATTCAAACCCCATTCTCTCTCTCTCTCTCATTTAGCTAGTGTGTTTTTTCTAGCACTGTGCGGATGACCGTCTCCAGCAACATCCTCTCAGTTTCCATTCCTACCCGTCCCACCTCCCTCTGTCTCTCTCTCTCTCTCTCTGCTCTTGCACCCGCTCGCCCCAGGACCAGTCTCTGAGGAAGCATATTCTTTTAATTTCCCTCCTCCTCCCTCTGATCCTCCCATCCTCCACCTCTCCGGTCTCTCTCACCCGTTCTTGAAGTGGATGACGTGGGCTCTCTGCAGGCCCATCTCGAGGAAGTAGCCCAGCTCCTGCTCCTGAGTCACTGGGCCTGGCTTGGGACTGCGGTTCTGCATGCCAGCTGACAAGGCCTGGATGCAGTGTGTGTGTGTGTGTGTGTGTGTGTGTGTGTGTGTGTGTGTGTGTGTGTGTGTGTGTGTGTGTGTGTGTGTGTGTGTGTGTGTGAGAGGGAGGGAGAGACAGAAAGAAGAGAAATACGGATGAATGGAGGGAGGGAGAGAGAGTGATGTATAGAGACAGAAGCGAGGGAGAGAGAAGGAGAGGGGATAGAGTAGATGGGGAGACGAAGAGAGATAAGAAAGTGATAGAGAGAGAGGGAGAGGGAGAGAGAGAGAGAGAGAGAGAGAGAGAAAAGAAGCGGAAAAGAAGCAAGATGGATGAGGACAGAGAGAGATGAAGAGAGAGAGATTAGAGTTATGGAAGAGAGAGAGAGAGAATATCACATCAGGCACAGAATCATGTGAATCAATCATTGTGCTTCAAGCAGCCATGGAACAGATGGTCAGAGGAGATCAATTATCCATTCATTACATAATGAAGAGTGTAGCGAAAAAAAATATAAGAATAAAAGCTATGAACAAAGCAATCATGGATTTATTTATTCATTCTTTTCAGAATAGCAAGTGAGCCATCGACAACGCTGATCAAAGCCGGAGCCTCGAACCGGTGTTCATTTTGGCGACTAAAACTATGACGAAAAATGTTCGTCGACTACCTTTTTTTCACTGACCAAAACTAAATAAAAGCTAAAACTATGAATTCATATATTGACAAAACTAGACTATAATGTCAGGGAGTGAGGGACTAGTGGAGAAGAGATCCAGTAGAACTAAGACAGGTCATTTGATGCATGGCTGCGTGTGGCAGTCACACTCTGTATACATTAGGCATTACGACGCCATCAAGGCCCCCCGACAAAAAAAATCTTGCTGACTAAAATATAGTACATAATATTTAGTCGACTAAAACTAAAACATCTCAGATGACTAAAATATGACTAAAACAAAATGGAATTTTATTCAAAAGACTATCAATCAAAATTAACACTGCCTCAAACCACACCTGGTTGGTGGTAAACTTGAAGTACAGGGTGCAACAGTTAATCGAGCAAATCAATTATAAAATATTAAAAAACTAAAAGTTAAAATTGCAGATCTACAAGCTCACAATGCGTTTGCGATTGTAGATCGGCTATTTTCACAATTTTTGTACGCCACTGTGTCCAGTGAACTATAATACAGGGTTATAAATGTTTTTGGGTTGATTTGTTGATATAAGAAATAAAAATATATTAAAACAACCTGCTTCTCGATTAATCAATTACCCTACATGAGCAAAATTAAGTTGGTTATTGGTTCTAAATATCGGTTTCAATATATTTGTATTAATTCCAAGCCGTAGGTGCCGTTGTGTCCCACAGAGTTAAACAACCACAGACACACAGACACACAGACACACAGACACACACACACACACACACACACCTTCTCGACCTCCTGCAGGTAGAGCAGAGCGATGTCTCCGGATTTCTCGTAGCAGGTGATTATTTCCTGGTCCCGATCTGGTGCGCTCTTATTGGACAACGACGGCGACCCCGTGTTCTTATTGGACAGGCTTGGAGAGACGGCCGGGACCTTCTCTAGACACAACCCTGGAGAACGAGAGAGAGAGAGAGACACAGACAGAGAGAGAGAGACATAGAGACAAAAACAGAGAGACAGAAGTTTGATTATCATTAAATAAAGGGCAAAACTTGTCTTTGGAAAGGGAGGCGATATAACTACAAATTGACGTCATTCAGAATAGGACTGTCACGATTACAAATTTAAGTAGACCCTTAATTGTCACACAAATATTTGGGAACATTGGAACATATGAATACAAAATGTATTTCTGTTTGCCTTTTAGGCTTCGTAATCGCACAGGGGCAGATATGACAAACAACTTAAATATACAAAGAAATAACTGACACATTTAATAATTTTGTAGCAGAAATCTGGCGTGCTGCCTCCATTCAAACAGCGATCAATAATGAATAAATCCTCAGTTTAATAATGCATCAATAATGGATGATGAGGCCATGGTGTCTGGAACAAAACACAACAGCCCAAGCGAATCCTATTCTGTTACACACACACACACACACACGCACACAGAGGAACGCAACTAAAACAGAATATAAACCGGTTATGAGGTTATAATTTTAAGTGGATATGATGATTACAGAGAATATTTCTTTCTTTTTGTCTAATTAACAGTGGTTGTGTACTGCCACCATGTGGACAGAAACAGTACTGCAGGTAGAGTGGCGTGGTGATGAAGTTATTATTCTAAATCAAATTGTGCGCGTGCGTGTGCGTGTGCGTGTGCGTGTGTGTGTGAGTGTGTGTGTGTGTGTGTGTGTGTGTGTGTGTACCTTTAGTTGCATAGGCCTCTGCTATCATGGACAGCCTGTAGACTGGAGCTCCTGCCAGCTGCATTTCATCCAGAGTCACTCTGCTGTAGTGGCCTGTTAACAGAGCAGCGTTTTAACCACATGAACCCTATAGGGGTTTGGGATCCGGAACCGGAGGAATCGGAGGAACCGGATCCACCATTGAGGAACCAGGAATCGGGTTCCATCACATTTGTTTCCGGAACCGGTTTTCATCCCACTGTCAGAGCTGGTGTGTGGACTTTACGTTTGCTATACGACTCTAATACCGTGGTTCTCAAACTTTTCCATTTCAGGGACCACCATAAGTCTGAGAGTTACAGGCCTGTAAGGGTCCATTTGGAACCCCCATAGGAATCGTTAAAGGGAACCATTAAGAAATCGGACTGTTAAGAGGGAATCCTTAAGGAACCGGAATCGTTTCAATTCTAAAGGTTCCCAAACCTAGGCTAGAACCCTAGCGTCGTTGTTCTGGGGGCTAGGAGATTTGGTGTAGAGGGAGGAAAAAAGCAGGGGGACCAAGTAAAGACTCCTGGGGGACCCCGGTCAACTAAGCATAGGGTTTTGAAGTGGTTAAGCCGGATTTATACTTTGATGCGTGACACACAGCACGCAGCGTATATCAAGCCATTTTCAAAAGAGCTCACAAAAATAAAGAAAAATAGTCTTTATTTATTCTTGGCTTGAATAAATAAGTACATAAATAAATAAATAAATAAATGGAAAAACTGGCTTTGAAAGTGGCTTCAGAAAAAAACATTCATGTGGGAAAATAATCAGTCAAGGTTTCAAAGATTTGCCCCTGGAACTGGGGTTGTCAGAGGAACAAAGCTGTAGCACCAAGTAGGAAATACACAATGCAGAAATCAATGCCACACTACACTACGCAGTGGTTGTGGGACTGGGCACTCTTCAGACAGAGAGAAACACACACGCACACACGCACACACACACACACACACACACACACACACGCACACACGCACACACGCAAACCAAAGTCCTGCATGAGGTTTTACATAGCAGAGTCGAGAGACTCATTCACACACATTTTACAGGATCATTGATTAGGCATCTATTTCTGCTGCTACACTGACATTAAATGGTGCATTTAATTACATTAGTATAATTACAAACATTAGTCTCACGTAGCCAGACAATCTCACAGATTCTCCACCTACACAACGTAGCAATGCAAAGCTGCAAAGACTTCGACGTAGTGGCCATAGGTTTGTTAGCGGCCATTCTCACCGATGATCTAGCCTGTATTCATTTAGACAGAAAATCTTGATTGACTTTTAGTCATAGTCTTTTGGGGGGAAAAAACCTGCTTCCGGTCACCTAAAAAAGGCGTCCGCCTACTTCACGCCTACTTCACACAGATACGGGAAGTAAACCGGAGATGGCATGTCTTGATATGTTGGTCTTGGTTTATACTTACTTGGCCGTGTGCCGATCTGCAAGATCATCCATTTTCTGAACGTGACACCAACGCGCAAGCAAGCATAAAATGACTTGTCTCGGTTCTACTGGATCTCTTCTCCACTAGTCCCTCCCTAAAATCGAAATTGTCAATATATTTAGTCATAATTTTAGTCATTATAGCTTAGCTTTTATCTAGTCTTCGTCAGTGAAAAAAGGTATTCGACAAACCTTTTTCGTCATACTTTTAGTCGACAAAATTAACACTGGTTCTAGCTCATAAATTGAATTTAGCCGTGTCAGTAGGCGGAGATAGGTAGGCGGAGATCTCTGATCGTCTGGCTATGCAAGACTAGTAGACACCTCAGTCAAACCACAACAACAAGTGCAGGGCCTACCTAAAGCCTCTTTGTACTCTCCCTCCACGTAGCAGAGTTTGGCCATCAGCAGGCTGGCCTCCTGCATGTAGTCAGCCTGAGAGACGGAGAGAAGGAAACCACATCATTAACCTGGTGTCATCACATCCTATTGTTGTTAGTTGGTCTCCACATCAAAATTAGAGCCAGATCGATAGGATATGCTTATCCCAAATGTGGAGAATCCTGAATCCTAATCCACCGATTACTGATGTTTTAGATTTGATTCAACTTTTTCAAAAGTAGAAATGTATAAAATAGGCAATCTACAAGCTCACAATGCATCGCGTTGCAACGTATTGTGTGACAAATTCAAGAAAACTTTTTCAACATATTCAACTATAATGACATGCCCAAAATAGGGACACCAGATTAAAAGTGGTTCAAAATCGGGACATATCACCTGCATAATTGCCGAGACCGACGTTGTCAAAAACAAAATGAAATAATGGCCAATATATTGACCATGCCGATATATCGGTCTGCCTCTAATCAAAATGTGTTTAAACTTCATCCGTACCTTGAGGTTTCCTCTGTCCAGAGCAGCTATGAGGTGTTTCTTGACCTCCACCAGTTTAGGTCTAGTCCCTCGGGGACTGGCTCCTTGTTTGATGGGGTGCTCCTTTAGGTAGGCCTGGAGCTTGCACTCCCCCAGCAGCAACTCTCCTAGGTCATCTAGACAGACACACACACACACACACATTAATTTGTTGTACTGTTACTCTTTATAACTAATAATTGATAAATCAAACATTTATGCACATAACTGATCAACAACTTCACTCTCTTACTCTAGTTGTGGTAATACCTGGGTGAACTACTGTAGGCACAGAGGGGTACAAAGACAGATTTATATTTCGTTGCGACGCATCATCAGCTTGTAGATTGGCTATTTTTGGCTTGTGACGCCATCATACAACGGAGCATAAATTAGGCATAATGGAGGTGTCTGCTGTGCTTGTGCAGAGGTTTTGGGAGGGTGGTTTGAGAAAAGGGAAGGAGAACAGAGCAACAGGGGGCTCACCGACTTATCACCGAGGGATATTGATGCAGACGTCACCTGCAGTGAATCAAGGCTTTAAATAAAGTCTCTCTTGTGCATTGCTTGTGGCCTATTTTTTGCATGTTTTTGCGCATACCAATACCATAAAAGAAGGCTATGGTCCTCCTTCTCACAGCTGGCCTGGGTTCGAATCCGACCCGAGGCTCTTTGCTGCATGTCATCAGCCCTCTCTGCTTGAACCGAAATTGAACTTCTGCTTCCATAGCTGAACAGCAGCGGTCTGTTACTGAGAACAGTGGCCTGCTAATAAGAAATATCAGACAGCAGATTGATTGATCAATCAGTGTTCAACAAGGCCATGTAATAATTAAAATTATCAATGCATAATGCTTTTGGCATTTATTAGGCTACTTTCTCTCTATTAGCTAATAGAGAGACCTTTTTTGAGCTCTGGACCACAAGCATTTCAAACAATCCTCAAGGACTACCCACACCACCTCCCCACCACAACAATATTATATTTAGTATAAGAAGATTTAACACACACACACACACACACACAATATATATATTTTTTTTTTTAAAAGCCAGATTTACACTTGGCTCATTTTAGTGTGCGACACCATGTGCAATGAAGTGTAACAAGCCCTTTAACAGTCAATATTTTTGTATCAACCTTTTATTCCACACTATGCCAATTAGTTCAAACATTATTTTCATCATTTTTATAAAAAGAAAAAAGAATCCATGGACCACCTGGAATTACGCCATGGACCACTTGTTCTCCGTTGACCACTGGTTAAAGAAACACTGTGCTATATACAAATACAGTTTGCTTGCTTTTGCCTTAGCCTACTGGTGGATAGTTGTGATTATGCATCTTCATAGACTAGTCAGCTTGCTCAAAAACAGCACGCTACACACAATGCAAATGTGCAAAAGAAGGGCTCAGCAGCAGCACTACAGTGAAAGAACAGCAAAACAAATGGAAGAAAAACTGTGTAGCTCTCCCAGTCCTAGCTACTTGAGCTTCTGAGATTTGTCAGTCATTTTGTATTTTGCAAGATTTGGCCAAGCCTTGCAACATGGATTAGTTGTATGTATGGTAAATATGTTGGGGAGTGAAGTCGACAGGCCAGGACACAGCTATGGTGCAAGCTTCAGCTTCTGTATTTACAGTAGTCCCATTACATCTAGTAGAATCGATAACAGACCACCACAAATAAATCCATGTATGGAAAATACTGCTGAGCATAATAAGCATACCAGGTCAGATAGGATTAACTGCAGCCAAGCCAGGGCACTAAAGCTCCTGTGTGTGTGTGTGTGTGTGAGAGTGTGAGTGTGAGTGTGAGTGTGAGTGTGAGTGTGAGTGTGAGTGTGAGTGTGAGTGTGAGTGTGAGTGTGAGTGTGTGTGTGTGTGTGTGTACTCAAAGGTGAACTGACCAGTAATCCTGTTGCTAAACTCTTTAAACGGTTCCTGGTCAGCGACCTGTAGGGATCATCATGGCTCACATGCACCAACTTAATGAATGGACCCCAATACTGTACATTCACACTGCTCAACCACAGTCACTGGTTTCAGTGACTTTCAGAGGTGGACTGACCCTTCCCCTTTCATTTCATGGAGCAAAGACACTAGGCTACATTCTGGTTCACTTTCCTCATCTTACAAAACACAACCAAAAAACTAAACACACACACAAAACATTTTGTTACTAAAAGACAAAGGCTTATTTCAAGGCCAGATAATTTTCTGTATTTTCTCTCATGGTACCCTCGGGATATATATGTATAATTTTGGCTAACTGGAACTCAGATTATTGTGAAGGACAGAGTTCTGCAACACAACAAGGTTACCAGAGTGAGTGGGTTTTGTTTGACCCTACTACAGCATTGTAGTACAGTTTCAGGAGCACAGACAAGCTAATTACCGTAACAGCTTCATCTTCTCCGGGAAGGTTTGGTGACTTTTTATCGTTGATAAGAAGAACCATTGACTCCTCCAGAACCAGATTTTTATTAGGACTATAAACAAAGCATTCCTTCTTGCCCTCACGACATCTTATGGGTAGTAAATATGCCTACATACTGTACAATGTCACTGAGCAGCATTTTGCCAATGCTCGCCGATATTTGTTTGGCAGCAGAGTGGAGTTGGTGATAAATATGTATCTAAAACCAGCGACAAGAGATTGACTATGCTGTCACAATGTTATTGACTTGAAGTTTTCAGTCGTAATGGGGAACTTATGGATGGGAATGGGAAGTACTGGTGTGATTTAAGAAAAAGACCTTGCTCTGCCACTATAGAAACCAGGTGCGGTGCAAGCCAAACTGATCAAAGAAATAGTCAGTCAGACTCATTGTGCCAACTCAGCTGGCTCTTGGAACAAGTTATTTTGCAGTGTGCACGCTCTATTTTCTTTTTAAGTACTGATGTAGTCTCATGTGGAGATGGCAGATGAGTCTGTCTGAGATATCAGATATGGTATGTTTATCAGATCTCTCAAAAATTACATATGTTTCCCATCTCTAGCTTTTTAAAATCAGCCAAAATTATAAACAAAAGGCCAGTTACACAATATTACTGGAATGCCTTCACATATACGTATCAGTTATTAAGCTCATGAATACCCGATTTATGACAGAGTTTATTAATGCACAGACAGTACAAGTACACAGTAGTAACACTCTAATCACTTCTGGTACATATTTGTGCTGTAATGTTTTCCTCTATCATTCACTAGCCTTGGATCAAGACTATCATAGATGTATTGTATCGATTGTTATATTTGTATACACACAAATATAAAAATCGACAAAATACATGATACTAGTCTTGATCAGGCTCATTCACCATCATGCCCAGTTTGACAGCTAGCATGTAGCTTTTATAGCCACCTAAACGTCAATGAACTAAACTACTGTCTGTATCTAACCATGTACGCTGTCAAAACAGGAACTAAATGGCTCTGACGTGGGACATAAAGACGCCCCAAACTAAACACTAAAGGAGGTGTGCGGGTTCATAGTTAAACTGCCCCAAAAACCTGAGTCGTGACCCGGCATGGTAGCTATTGGGAGCTGTGGAACAACAGAAGCAACTCAGCCAACCGGCTCCAGGCGGCCAGGAAACACCGAGGCTAGCTCTGGTCCATAGCGTTAGAGGGAGTTCTCCTTATAACGCTGTGTTACTGTTCAGCCGTTGCCCGCACACCCCCAGGTGGCACAGCCGTCGCAGCCTCTGGTCTGTAGTCAAAATAAATACACTTCTCACCTAAACAAAGACGGCTTTAAGATGTTGAAAGCCTACTGTCCTTGGTGGGAACACTCGGAGCCCCCCCACCTCACGTCTAAAATACACTTTTTGACCAAATTGTAAAAGAATCCACCGGATGGAAAAATGTATTAGTTGCTCCTCTGCGCCCCCTACAGGTCTTGTCAATAGAAAATGTCCACTGACCAGATCTGTAGGGGGCGCAGTGGAGCGACTAAAACATGTGTCCTTCCGCTGACATATTTTCTTTTCTGGCCAAAATAGTGTAGTTTAAACGTGGTGGTGGGGGGCTCCGAGTGTTCCCACTAAGGAAGGTAGGTTTTCAACATCTTCAACCCGTCCTTGTTTTGGTGAGCGCATTGTTTTATTTTGACTACAGACGAGAGGCTGCGACCGCTGCGCTACCGGGGGGGTAATTGGGAAATGGCTAAACAGTGACATAGCGTTGAGAACCGCCTAACGCTATGGACCAGAGCTATTAGTCCAGGGCCCCGGCTAGTGTTGCCAGATTCTGTGACAGAAACAAGCAACCAGGTCTATGAAAACAAGGCGTATGGGCCACATGAGCACTTTTAAACACACATCAGCTGTTTGAAATAGCCGATCTACAAGCGTTGTGAGCTTGTAGATCGGCTATTTTCAGTCAGATAAAATCTTGGCGGGGGGGGGGGGGGGTCACAATAAGCAGACCTGGCAACACTGGCCCCGGCGCTCTCACGACTCAATGAAAAAGTGTAGTCTTACCGTTCGATATTAGTTTGGCTGACAGCTGTCGCACCAGCTCCGGGATTTTGTCCCATTGTCCCTCTGAGCGACACCGCTCGATCTCGTTGTCCAGCCGTGAGCCGGACTTCCTCGCAGTCATGTTGTTGTTGTTGTTGGTTGTTGTTGTTGTTTGTGGACCAGAACAACACACACACACCTGGAGGCTGAGCCACTGAATGATCCTTCCAACACACTGCCTGGTTGGTTGGTTGGCAAGCAAGCTGAAAGCAGCTGTGTTCCGTGAGCAGAAATAACGGAGCAGAAATAAGACTTCCGGTTGACGATCTCTTCAGAATAAGAGTACCCTCTAGAGTAAAAAGAAACCATTGAAAATCATTGAAAAACGGTTAATTTGCACATTACAACTATAAATTAAGCATTTAAACGAAGCTATATAACACATATTATGTTTCTGTGTAACAAAAACGTTTTTTAAAACATTAAAACATTATCTAAATGGATAAATGCTGTTCAAAGGACTGCATAGCCTATACAAATTGGACACTGGACCGGAGACGGCTGGCGATGCCAGCACTTGTGACATACACACGCGTTCGGGGAGACCCCCTCTACACTGCCACACTCTCCGCTAAGCGGGAGAGGTGTAAAAAAAAGTGTGGCGGGCCGTCCAGTGAGGTCAGAGGTCAGAAAAGTGCCCTTTTCTGCCATTTTCAGACAATAGTGGACACTGGACCGGAGACGGCTGCCGATGCCAGCACTTGTGACATACACACGCGTTCGGGGAGACCCTCTCTACACTGCCACACTCTCCGCTAAGCGGGAGAGGTGTAAAAAAAAAGTGTGGCGGACCGTCCAGTGAGGTCAGAGGTCAGAAAAGTGCCCTTTTCTGACATTTTCAGACAATGGCTAATTTTCATCTGTAGTCCCTGGGCAGGCTGTTAAAAAAGTGGTATAGTTATCCATACAAAAAGAGACATCGTCAACCATACAAAACAAGTAGACATAGTACAAAAGAGAAAACAATACAGTAAAATAGAAGAAGACACATCAGTGATTAATGGAGCCGAAATTTACTCATGATTACAAATTTGGTTAGCTTTTAGCCATCTTTTAAGGTTGAATTTGAAGGTTAGAAAGTTGTTGGTCTCTCTTACTTCGGTAGGAAGACTGTTCCAGTGATGGGAGGCTCTAACAGAGAAGACTGTTTTACCAAACACACTCCGTCTGAATGGCACCTCACAGTCTCCTCTGGTAGTTGCCCTTGTTGTTCTGTCACCACTCTCCCTTCGCTCTATGAACTGTTTTAGTGGTGGAGGTGCAAGCCCATTTAAAACCTTAAAAATGAGACAGGCATCTGCAAAATGTTTAAAGCTATCAAAATTAAATAAATTCTACTTTTGAACTATACGGCAATGGTGGTAACGGTTGGGTTTTTGATCAAGTGTTTTTAATGTCTGTTTGTAAAGTGATTATATGGGTTTAAGAGTTGTTAAATTTGTCTGTCAGTGCATTGTGCAAATAAGTGTAAATAACATTGTGCAAATAAGTGTCAATTGGTCACCTGGTAGTACCAGGTGACACTTTGCCGACTGGGACTGTACGTGTGGGACTGGGACTATTTTAAAATAGTTAAAATAGGCGATATACAAGCTCACAATGCGATTTACAATTTAGGCATTTAGGCATTTAGCAGACGCTCTTAATCCAGAGAGATTTACAGTAAGCAAGGTAATACATCAAATGCATAGAAAGAAATAGTAATCTAGGATCATATGTAAACCAAGAATCATCAGTCTAACAGCCCCCTATACCCCAAAAAATCTATAATCTCTACATTGAAACTATTCAAACTATAGGATGCCAGGTCAACAATGGCCTGGCATCTGTCTACATAACATGGTATCTAATTACATCTTAGCCTTTGCATAAGCCTGCAAGCCTGCAATGCGTTGCTATCTTCTATTTTTGCACATTTGGCACTGCTGCTACAGATTATCATACATGTTTTAAGAGGTTTATCATACATGCCATTCCATCTGTACTTTCATTTTATTTCTGTTATCTATAATTTTAAAAAGACATTGGTTGTGTTAGCACAGTCTCTGTAGAAACAGCTCCCAACATTTCACTGCTTGTACCTGTATTGAGTAAGTGACAAATAAATCCCTCTTGATTCTTGTTCAGATTAGTTCCAGAGTTCTCTTTGAAAATGTCACACATTTTGAAATGGCTCCACATCCATTACCTGATAGAAGAGAGTTGCAGATTTTCATGGAACTTGGTAGAAATTATCTCTAGGCTGCCCTATAAAAATGGCTCAAGGTCACAATCATAGTCACAGTCAATGTTACATCAGTCATATCTCAGGAACGGAGAGAGACACAGAACGAGATGTTGGTGTGTGCCTTTATTAATGGTATTGAAATTTTATACTGATGTCAAACTGGGAAACTGAAATAGAAGCAAGGCTTGTCCATAGCCATGTCTGTTTTGTGGGAGTATCCACACATATCTATCAATAACTGGTCAACGCAACAGTACTGTATACACAGAAGATGCTGTAAAACTTCCTGATCATATTCTGTGGCACTTCCTGGGACTTGCATCCTCTTCCAAAAAGCCAATGAGTAGGTTTGATTTATTATGGAGTCATAAGAAGGTGACATCAATAGAACTTTTTAAAAGGTATTTTATTTAATTTGATACGTGAAGTCACAGCAGTAGATTGGCTAATTTCAGCATGCAACCAAGTGTAAAATGTAGCATTACGACGCCATCAAGGCCCGCCAAAATACATTTTTGACAACAAAATCAACTGTAGATTTAGTCGACTAAAATCGTATTATATTTAGTCGACTAAAACTACACTAAAACAAACATTTAAGGTGAATAAAATATGACTAAAACTAAATTAAATGTTATTCAAAAGACTATGACTTTCAAACTGGAACAACCTGGCACTTAGAAGTGATCTAGTATAAGCCATTTAAAAAGACATACTGTACATTTATTTTTTAAATACAATTGTGTCTTTTTCTTTAAACTTGCCACTTGAGCCATTTAAAAGGCATACATCATAAATGTATTTTTAAATTAGATTTGTGTCTTTTAAAAAACATAAAAATGTATGATCTTATTTTGAAGGCAACCGGAAACCTTATTTCTGCTAGCTCGAAAACCGGAAGTTCAATTTCTGCTCACGGAACGGAGCTGGAAAGCGCGACCAAGCTATACATGATCCCATAGACCAGCGGGCCGGTGGCGCGTCCCCTTGACAACGCACTGGCCAATCACAATATTGTACTTTTACTCCACCACTGGAAAACTTGAAAACTTGAAAAATTGAAAACTTTAGTAGTTACTTTTCAGATATAAATGATTACATTATGAAACATACATACATTAACCACTTCAGCCCGATGCGACGCGTTGTGAGCTTGTAGATCTGCTATTTTCAAACATTTTAGTACTTTTACTTTTGGTACTTTAAGTACATTTTGATGCCAATACTTTTGTACTTTTACTCAAGTAACATTTGAGCACAGGTCTTTTACTTGTCACAGAGTATTTTTATTTGGTGGTATTGGTACTTTTACTTAAGTAAATAATTTGAGTACTTTTTCCACCACTCACTGAGTAAATGTACTTAGTTACTTGACATCACTGGTGGTTGCTGCGCAACCAACTAGCCAGTCAACGTGTGTGACTGCCCAGGCTATGGGATCTAGAGACCTCTGCCTACAATGTTTGTCGCTTAGTTATGACGTGGAAACTGGGAGACAGACACATGTAGCAGCAGACCCATGCATTAAGTCAAGGATAAAGGATGTATAAGTGATCGTGAGTGTAACGGCGCTACCTTTTACTACCTATTACATTACTGGTCATAATTCCTTGCAATCAGTTGCTGTATGTACTGTTGGGATCACTCGATCATCAATGAAGACTGAGATCAACTCCGATCAGAATCAGAGATGTCTTCACTAATGTCCTCCGGAGGTCTTCTGTTGATAAACAGACTGTCACGTGCGTGCGCGTCTGCCTGTGCACATCATCCAAAACGCAGGGATCACACGCACGCTGTGGTTCAACTCCCGATCAAGCGGATCTGGTGGTGCGTGAGGAGGACGTTCTCGGATGGTCAGTGGGGTAAAGTAACTAAAGTACATTTACTCAGGTACTGTACTTACAAGTACACTTTTGAGGACTTTTTGCTTCACTGGAGTGTTTCCCATTTTCTGTACTTTTAGTTCTACTCCATTACATGTCAGAGGCAACTATTGTACTTTTTACTCCACTACATTACATTTAGTGACTAGTTACTTTGTAGATTTTGATTGTTATTACAGAACATACATGAACCAATTCAGCCCTGTATATATATATATATATATATATATATATATATATATATATATATATATATATATATATATATATACTTCAGCTATTTGAAAATAGCAGATCTACCAGCGTGAGCTTGTAGATCTGCTATTTTCAAAAGATTTTTATACATCTTATACATATGATAACTTGATGAAGGGTACATTCTGCACAATAAGTACTTTTACTTTTGGCATTTTAAGTACATTGTGATGCCAATACTGTTGCACTTTTACTAAGTCAATCTTGATTACCAGACTTTGACTTGTGTCAGAGCATTTCTACATTGCACTGATTGATACTTTCACTTAAGACCTGAAGCCAATTTCTACAAAATATCTTCTAAATCCCAACAGTTTTCTGAAAAACCTATGCTTCTATATCAGTGGTTCTCAAACTTTTTTCATGTCAAGGACCCCCAAAATGATATGTATTTGGCCGCGGACCCCCATCTCAAAATATATGTTCCAGGGACCCCCCAGAAGCAAAGATTTGAGTTAAAAATGTTCGCTTTAAAAGAATATAAATATATTAATTTGCACATATTTTCTCGATTTTTCAAAAATAGCAGATCTACAAGCTCATAGCGCGGCACTCGGTGCCGCGCTATGAGCTTGTATATCTGCTATTTTTGAATAGCCAAAGTGTAAAAGAATGCTTTTTAGCTCAAATGAAAAAGTGACACAGATGCTTCTTCAGGTCTTAATGGGTTTGTAATCAATGTGAGTAATTCTTCCCCGACCACTGCAGATGGTCACCAGAAGAAGGTTAATGGGAGCAGCAGCGGCGGGGGTGATGAAGCAGACGGGTCCGACCCTCCTGAGGACCTTTCCTCCTTGAACCCTGCTGGTCTGACTCCCAGGGGAGGAGGAGTGCTGCCGGGGAGGAGGAGACCTTTGTCTCCCCTGGAGAGGATCAGTCTCCTGCTGCCTCAGGATGCCTTGAGCCCCGAGGTGGATCAGCTGAGAGAACATCCAAGCCAGGGTACTTATTACATCATCGTTTAATCGCAGTTATTTGAGATGATCGCAATTATTTATGCATAATCGTCATAATTGTTTCCTTGTTGAAAAATGTTCACACATATTTAAAAAAAAAAAAGCAGAAATAGCAGATCTACAAGCTACAACAAGCTACAACACACGTTGTAAGCTTGTAGATCTGCTATTTCTGTTTATTATTATATGTATAAAATTTAGGCCTGTCCCCGACTAAGGATTTCTATAGTCGAATCTGATTGGCCAAATGTTGCCTATAGTCGACTAATAGTCGACTAATGCAACACCAAAAAAAAAAAAATATATATATATTTTGGGAAATTATTATTATTATTATTATTTTTTTGGCATGATTCGACTGAGATTGTCAGTCAAATCAGTCTGAAAAAAGATATTATGTAATAGAGGAACATTCCATTTGGGCTTTAGGGGTGCTTAATAAATGATTAAATATGTCATTAATTTCTATGTATGGTTCAGTTATTTGTCATATCTGCCCTGTGGAATTTTTGATAACGAAGCCTAAAAGACATTATGTTTCAAGGCTTCACAATTAAATCGTTAATCGCAATTATTTGAGTGACAATGGACCCTTCGCTAAGCCCCACCCACTCCACTCTGGTGGTGCGAAGTTAGTCACACCCAGGCCTGGCAGCGCCTGGCAAAGTCAGCTTCTCACCCATTGACTTGCATGTTAAATGATGGCTTTTCCCCTTAAAAATAATCGATCATTTCAGGAGCAAGAGCTTCAAAATCTCTTCTAAATCTAGTCAACAAGGCCTGCAGTAGGCTATGCACTGGACAAATGTGCATGACATTATTTCAATAAACTAAAAACATGGGAAATGTTAGAGGGTGTAATAGCCATGGATACACAACGGTCAACTGTCACGACCGTCATGGATGAACTTCAACCTGGCCTCGCTAATGATATTGCAAATGATTGTGGGTGTGCGGCCGAAATAACATTGACAGCTATGGCAGGTGACGAAAGCTTGCCAGACCTATGCCAGGCTAACAACGGTTGCTAAGCTGGCATTGGACAATCGCTTTTTGGGTGGCATTTAGCGAAGGGTCCATTGATTGTCAACTTAAATTTGTAATCGTGACAGGCCTAAGCCAGGGAGAACCTGAGGTGGGACATGATCCGGACGTGAGGGTGCCAACGGCTGACGGTGCTTCAGACGCGTGGCACGAGGCACGCCATGAAGGAGAAAGTGTTCGTATTCAAGAGGAGGTTTGTGGTGCTTCTGTAAAGTCTGGCGATCCCGAAACACAGAGTCACGCTCTCGCCCATGAACATGGCTCCGTACCGTCCACTCTCCCCGGCGAGCGCTTGCTGGTGTTCGGGGAGCTGCTGGTCGCGGAGTACACCAAGCGGAGGGCCGAGTATAAGCACATGTTCAGGCTCAAGCCCGGGGCGCGCCTCCAGAGCAACTGGGGCTGCGTCTTCCACGACGACATGGCGGGTCGGCCCGCGGGCCTGTTCCTGAAGACCACACAGGGGTTTTCCACCTTCATCCGCCGTGCCAGCCTGGAGGATTTTGTGCTCTACATGAAGAGGGCCCCGGCCATCTCGTACCCAAAGGTATTAAGCAAGAAGCCTCTGTCGTAGCGTATAGGAAAGAATTACTTTTCCAGAGGGTCAGCAGCACTCGCCAGAGACCTCATTTTATATTGTCTAATTATCATTAGGCCTGTCGCAATGATTACATAATCCCCTAATCGCAGTTATTTGAGTTAAATTGCAAATTATTTTTTGCATAATCGTAAATAGTTTCCATGATCAAAAATACATTTTCAAATATAAAAAAATCTGAAATAGCAGATCTACAAGCTTACAACGTGGCACTTCGTGACGCGTTGTAAGCTTGTAGATCAGATATTTCTGCTATTTTTTTAAGTATAAACATTTTAAATATGTCAGTAATTTCTTTGTATATTTCAGTTATTTGTCATATCTGTCCTGTGCAACTTTTGATTACAAAGCCTAAAAGGCAAACAGAAAAGAAATTACGTTTTTATTCACATGTTCCAAAATGTCCAATGCCAAAAAACACAATTAAATCCTTAATCGCTTTTAATTGAGTGTCAATTAATTGTCAACTTCAATTTGTAACCGTGACAGCCCTAATGATCACGTTGATAATTCTATTCTACTGTATGATTTGTTGACACGAAGCGTCCTGTATCTCCCAAGGATGCCAATGCCATGCTGTTGATGATGGACGTCACGGAGGGAGACAGCGTGTTGGAGTCAGGTTCTGGGTCAGGGGCTCTGTCACTCTTTCTTTCCAGAGCAGGTAGGCTTTTTAACCCATTACACGCATCCGTGTAACCACTTCATCCATATTTTATACTTAGGCTATTCAAAAATAGCAGATATACAAGCTCATAGCCGAGTGCCACGCTATGAGCTTGTAGATCTGCTATTTTTTGTGAAATCTTGACCATTAAGTGCAAATATTTGAATATATATGTATTTTTTTAAAGGGAACATCTTTCTGTGGGGGGGGGGGGGGGGGTGGCAACGGAACAAAATATTTTGAGACGGGGGTCCGTGGCCAAATACATATCATTTTGGGGGTCCTTGACATAAAAAAGTTTGAGCACCACTGATAAAACACGTTTTTCAGAAAACTGTTGAAAACTGATTTAGAAGACATTTGTAGAATCCCCCAGAAGCAAAGATTTGAGTCACAAATGTTTGTTTAAAAAAAAATCAAGATTTTTCAAAAATAGCAGATCTACTAGCTCATAGCGTGGCACTCGGTGCCGTGCTATGAGCTTGTAGATCTGCTATTTTTGAATAGCCAAAGAAATCTAAAAATGACACTGATTATTTCCCGGTCTAAATGGGTTAATAATAGCTGAGCAGAGACATGATTATGTTATAGATAATTATGTTTTTGTGTTTTTTTTTGCTGTGGCTAAGGCCAGATTAAGGATCTGGGAGGGCGGTTAGACAATGAGATTGCATGACCTCAAACTTTCACCCTTTTTTTGGTCAGTTTTGCTGTAGCATTTTTTTTTGTTATCATTTTTTTTTTTTTAATCATATCAGCAATACAATTATGGCAATACACATAGATGCATCATGAATACAAATGAAACAATACAAGATACAAATACATAGACAACTTAAAAACAACACAAAGGTTCAATAAAATAAAATAATAAGCAAACCCACCCACCCCTCCCAGGACCAACAAAGCAAACAAAAAACAATGGCCAAACACCATGCATACCTGTGCAAAGTTACACCACTTGCTGTGACAGTTGTCCGTAAACAGTAATAACTTGTTTATCAAATATATGCTACTCTTATACTATCTATCTATATGCTGAAAGAAAACTAAAACTAAAACACGTCTTAGGAATAATAGAGTGCATTAGTTAGTTACACAAGTAGCCTACACATTTAGGGCAGGCAACTATTCAAAGTTGAAATGTCTAAAAGTTACGTACACTCTTTTGTACTTTGCCTAGTGGGCTCCAAGGGCAGCGTTCTGAGCGTGGAGATCAGGCAGGACCACCACAGGAGAGCGGTGCTCAACTACAACCACTGGTGCGATTCGTGGAGGCTGCGGCGAGGACAGGAGTGGGCAGATAACGTCCAGTTCCACAACGCCGACCTCCTCAAGGCATCGTCGCTCCTCTCTGGCCGGGGTTTTCATTCGGTCAGTCCGACTCCCTATTTCACATTACACTGTTAATAGCTGCACTGCACCTTGCCCCAGCACTCTGCTGTACAGATGTGAATGGTGTGCCAGGCTGCCATCTAATTCAAAAACATTTTCTCACTGACATAATGTCTATCGCAGATCGCTCTTGACATGATGAGTCCCCAGTTGGTCTTACCCACTGTGCTTCCTCATCTTCACCCTGGGGCTGTGTGCGCGGTCTACTTGGCAAAGTGAGTACCATAATATACTCTCAAAAACAAGTGGTGGAAAAAGCACTCAGATATTTTACAAAAGTAACAATACCACAATATGAAAAATACTCTGTTACAAGTAAAAGGCCTGTGTTCAGAAGTATTGGCATCAAAATATACTTCAAGTACCAAAAGTAAAAGTAATGTTTGAAAATAGCCGATCTACAAGCTCACGACATGTTGCGATGCGACGCGTTGTGAGCTTGTAGATTGGCTATTTTCAAATAGCCGAGGTATAGAATAGGACTAAAGTGGTTAATGTATGTTTTATAATGTAATCATTTATATCTCCAAAGTAATTAGAAACTAAAGTTTTAAAATAATTGTTGTGGAGTAAAAGTACAATATTTGCCTCTGAGATGTAGTGGAGTAGAAGTAAAATTATTGCAAATTAGAAATATTCAAGTAAAGTACAAATGTCTCCAATTTGTGTTGAACTGTCCACCACTGAGACTTTGGCATTTAGCCTAGACTTATGTGCTTGGTTTCAAATTGCATTGTATTGCATGAACAGAACAGAGAATGCAACAATGACAATTGCTGCCTCTTGTCCTCTAACCTAAGTATAACGCAGGTCGTGGAACTGTTGGATGGGATTCGATGTTCAGCACTTCCTCTGCTGTGTGAACGCATCATTGAGGTGCCATACCGAGACTGGCTGGTGGCCCCGGCACGCCAGAAAGATGGCAGCTTCTGTGTCAGCAAACCTATCACTGACGAAGCAGTAGAAGAAGCGAATGGAAACTCGGATGAGGAGAAAGGTGAACATGAGAAGTCACTGTTGTATACAATTTTGTAGAACTCCAATTAATTGCTGCATTCATATTTGATATCTCTGTTTTCATCACTGCACATTTCCCCTTGGTTTGGATTTTTCAGAAGCGTTGACCACCCAGGAACAACCACCTTTTGGGAGCGTCCCCTACATTGCTAGACCCCATCATGTACAAATGAGCCACACAGGTCAGAAGTCAAGCCAACATCCGAAGAGGCAATGTAGCATTAATCTGCGTTATTCTGTGTGTTAAATTGTACTCTTTTCACTTGCAGCATTCCTGGTCAAACTAAGGAAGTGTGTCCGGTAGCTGCTAACCCATGGATACTCCTGGACAGAAATGATTTGTACTCTTCAAGTTGACTTCTACGGATTGAATGAAGTGGTATACAATTGAGTGGGGAACATTATGAAGGGAACAATAAACACCCAAGAAGAATGTAATATCTAGCCTTTATTTAAAACTCAAGGCTGGTCATCAACAAGCAAAAAAAACAACAACAAACAACACCCAGTCGAATCCCACTATATACTGATATATATGTCATTGTTTAATGCTGGTTTAAATTATTTTCATAAAAGTTATTTTCTTGACATAAATATTTACAGATGTACAAACATTAGTGCCTGCCTGTCAAGTGCTTCAGTAAATAAATAGCAAATAAGTGTCATGAACTCGGTGCAGAAATATAATCAACAGTGAATGTGGATTTTGTGACTGTAATGTCTAGGTGGCACACAAACAAAAGTGTATACTTACAGTTGTGTACTGTATATACATATTTTTCAAAAACACATTTATCAAACAATGAACTGTATTAAGCCATTGCACCAGGGGTGGTATGAGACCTAAATGAGTAGACCTTGGTAGATTAATTAAATTAAACTAAGGATAAAGTGCTTAATCTCTAATATATGGAAAACCAGTGACTTCCACTTGTGATTCACATTTGGATTTGGATGCCACTGAAAGGAAATATTTACACAACTTTACTATGAAGTATCAATGGGAAACTTTCTTCATTTAAAAACACTGGTGGTGGAGTGCGTGTCCACTTCAAAATAAATGTCTAATGTAGGCTTTATCCAGGGGAAATGAGTGTATAATATAATACACAGGCTCTCTAGATCAGCAGGGTAAGGGAAGTACATTAGTTGTAACAGATAATGCAGAGTAATGCTCTACTCCTCGTTGATCCAATCCATGGATGGGTCGTAGATGGATCCAGAGGCAGAGTTATTCCCTAACAAAACAACAGGAAGATTGGAAGGCCTTGGTTAGCTAGAAAACAGTGAAAAAATTGAGTGCTCAGATTTGTGATTAATTACAACTCCAAACAGCTATAAACAGCTGGATTAGTGTCCAGAGGGAAGCACGCACATCCCAACAAAAACGTTTCAGGAGCTGAATAACAATACGTACATTGGAGGAAAGGAAGGGAAGTTCGCACACTGTACCTCCCAGTAGAAAATGTGCTAAGTGTTTAAAACTTAATACATTTTCTACTGGGAGCTACAGCGTGCGAACTTCCTTTCCTCCACTAAACAGCCGGATTGTCAGGGATCGGAAGCTACGCAGTCAGTAAGCTTCAAAGTATAGTCTGTTGGTTCTCAAACTGCAATTTCAAGGACCCCCAGTTTGTCATGCATGATGCCAAGGACCCCCATTCGAAAAAAGTTTCTATCACCTGGGACCCCAATCTATACTATAACATCCTAACTCTGAGAGTGTGCAAATGGAACCAAATGGACCCGTCAGGGTCCATTTGGTTCCATTTGCACACTCTCAGAGTTACAGACCCATAACTCCTAAAGGACCCCTTCACTTTGAGAATCACTGATATAGTCTAAAGTAGACCTGCGTTAAAATCTTGCATAGTGCAGCTTTGAAGAACATGACGTTCTGACCAGCCTGGAAGTATAGTTAGTTATCACTTCTGCGTTCAGTTCAGGTTATGTGAAGTTGTGTGTGTGTGTTTCCTACCATTTTCGTTACGTGACTGGGTAGGGGCCTTGCCTTTGGCCAGATGAACCTTCCTGCGAGAGGCCTTGATCCTTGGGGGTGTGATCTGCATCGAGAGGGAAATGGCATACGGAAGCAGAGAGCTAGGGCTCGGCAATGGAGAGCCATAGCCAGAGGTGGAGGAGGAGGAGAGCCTCGTTTTCCTCGCGCCGTCACAGAGGACGCAGGAGTCCGGCGACGCCGAGGGCCCGCGTGGAACGCGCACCTGTTCCGGCACGCCGTAGCGCCGCTGGGCGCCGCTGTGGTGCTCTGCCCTCTCCCGATGCCACGCAAAGTGTGAGGGCATGATGGCCATGACCTGAAGGACAAGCAGACAGGTGGTGGAAGAAGTACTCACATTTTTTTACTCAAGTGAAAGTATCAATACTGCAATGTAGAAATACTGTTACAGGTAAAAGCCCGGAATTAAAAATGTAAAAGTGCAAAAGTATTGGTATCAAAAATGTACTTACAGTACCAAAAGTGAAAGTACTCGTTATGTAGAATGTCCCATTTTTCACAAGTTTTGAAATGTATACACATCTTTGGAAAATATATCTACAAGCTCACAATGCGTCGCATCACGAGGCATTGTGAGCTTGTAGATCGGCAAATGTCCGAAATGTAGGCTATATAGGGCTGAAGTGGTTAATGTATGTTTTGTAATAATAATAAAAATCTACAAAGTAACTAGTAACTAAAGTTTTAAAATAATTGTAGTGGAGTAAAAGTACAATATTTGCCTCTGAGATGTAGTGGAGTAGAAGTAAAAGTACTGAAAATTGGAAATACTCCAGTAAAGTACAGTACTTGAGTAAATGTACTCTACACCACTTTACACCACTGGAAGCAGACAGGTGTGCATAAAAGCTGCGTACGCACAGGCGCTTTATATAAGAATCATGATGAAGTGTGGTTTGTTATGCTGCGTCTACCTCTTCACAGCATCGCCTGCTAACTGCAGCTCTGTAGCCGAGGCGAGTCCACAGCATGTCCCGCTGTTGGAGGAAGTGAGGAAAGTGCTTCCTCCAGGTCTGGCCCAGTGCCCAGGGAAAGATCTCGTATTTGTTGTCCTCCTCATCCTCCTCCATGGTGTTGGCAAGGTAACTGGAGTTATAAAGGATTTCATCAGCAAATTTCAGAGCTACAATTACACTTAGGAATTCAAGTATTATAAACAGATACCTATGAAATGACAGTTGTTGTTAAATATTGCCTGGTGCACATCAGCGTTGATTTCGTCGACTAAAACTATGATGAAAAATGTTTGTCGACTACTTTTTTTCACTGACGAAAACAACATAAAAACAAAATAAAAACTAAGCTACGATGACTAAAAAAATAAATAAATATATATATATAAATAAATATATTGACTATTTTGTCGACAAATAAAAACTAGACTAAAATGTTAGCAAGGGACTAGTGGAAAAGAGATCCAGTAGAACTAAAAGACAAGTTATTTTATGTTTGGTTGCGCTCAGGTGTTGCGCTCTGAAAATAGAAGATCTACAAGCTCACAACGCGTCGCGATGCGTTGCGACGCGTTGTGAGCTTGTAGATCGGCTATTTTCAGCATGCAACCAAGTGTAAAATCAGCCATTATGATTTGGTCGACTATAATAAAAACTGAACAAAAACTAAAACATTTCAGATGACTAAAATAAGACTGAAACTAAAAGGAATTTTAGTCAAAAGACTATGACTAAAACTAAATCAAAATTTGATGTCAAAATCAACACTGGTGCACATTGACAGTGAGTAGAAAACCAGTTTTGTCATTGAACTTACAGTGCTATGAAAAAGTTCATTCTGTTGTGTTCGCCGATGCTGAAGTTGGCCCTTTTGAAGTAGATAAATGTCATGGCCAGTAGGTACTGAGGGGTGAGAGGACAAGGTGGAAAAGGCTGAAATCAAGCAGTTTCAACATTATCTTGGCACATTTATTATCCAACATAATCAACCTACCTTGTCGGTGATTTTGAAGCAACAGTCCTTCCACAGAAAATCTTTCACCACATCATCATCTGTAAGCCAAAGTGTGTCATTTAATGTGTATGTCTACTTCTACATCAATGTTGTGTAGACATCAATCAATGTCTACTTCTACATCAATGTTACCTACCAGTGGTGGAAAAAGTACGCACATGTTTTACTTAGGTAAAAATATCAATATTGTAATGTAGAAATACTCTGTTACAAGTGAAAGTCCGTAATTCAAAATTGACTTGGGTAAAAGTACATAAGTAAAATGACTCATTGTGCATAATGTCCCATTTCACAAGTTCAAAATGTATACAAAATATTTTGAAAATAGCAGATCTACAAGCTCACAATGCATCGTGACGCATTGTGAGCTTGTAGATCTGCTATTTTCAAATGGTCGAAATACATATACGGTTGAAGTGGTTTGTGTGTTTTGCGATAATCAAAGTCTAAAAAGTAACTAAAGTTTTCAAATAATTGTAATGGAGTAAAAGTACAATATATTCCTCTGAGATGTAGTGGAGTAGAAGTAAAAGTACAGAAAATTGGACATTTTATACTCCAGTAAAGTAAAAATACCTAAAAATTGGACGTAAGTAAATGTACTTAGTTACTTTACACCACTGAATATGAGACCACCCACAAGCTCACCAAAAATCCTGAAGAAGGCTACCATCTCCTCTCGCTGGATGACTGGAGGCAAACCACCTAGGGTTAGTTTGGGCTGCTGGTACCTCTCATGGTACCACCTGGGTTGGCTCTTGCCCGCTGGGCCCTTAACCTCTTGGCCATTGGTTCTTTTAAGCTGGAGACCTCTCTTGACCTGGAGGCTGCGCACGGTGTTGCGTTTGATCTGTAGAGTAACGGAGGGGGGAGACTCGCACCAACTGAAGGTGTTTTTCATCATGCTGGCTCAGCTTGCTTCATCCACAGGTATCTTATGTGCTGACGGGGGTGAGAAGACAAACAAGATGACTGCATGTTTAGCTGAGTTATTTTATAATAGTCTGTGTGACCTGGTGGATTTCAAACTAGGGAATTAAATGAATCAAAAAACATCCTGGAAATTAGAAGACGTTTTAAAGATTTTAAGACATTTTGACATTTTCCAGGACCTGCAGGCACCCTGATAAAACATTATATATTTAAGACTTCTGATCATATTCATGTTCATAATTTAGTCAACAGAAGTCAGAGGCCATGGTCAGTTTTGGACCTGTAAACTCAGCTGAATGTGATTAGGTTCTGAGTATGTTTCATTTACTGTAGGTGTTATTTGGCTCTATGAGCAGCAGCTATATTGCAAAGAAATTGGGCTTCTTA
Organism: Gymnoscopelus microlampas; assembly: GCF_963454915.1. Classification (NCBI taxonomy): domain Eukaryota; kingdom Metazoa; phylum Chordata; class Actinopteri; order Myctophiformes; family Myctophidae; genus Gymnoscopelus; species Gymnoscopelus microlampas. The sequence continues at coordinate 8,535,559 of NC_139957.1, forward strand.
CTTCCTTCACAGGTCTTACCAATTACACTAATGAAGGCTCTGTTCCATTCTGGTGAAACAGAGTCAGGGTGCTGACTGGAAACACTCTGCTACACCAGTGGGTCTCAAAGTGTGGTCCAGGGACTCAAATGACCACTTGCGGGTGTGTAACTCTGAGAGTGTACAAATGGTGTACAAATGAGAGGGTCCATTTGTACACTTTCAGAGTTATGGGGGTCCTTGAAATGAAAACGTTTGAGAACCACTGTGCTACACTAAATGGAACAGAGCCTTAATTAGTATAATTGGTAAGTGCTTCAGTTTTCAGATCCAAAGTCAAATTCAACCAGCTGATGGCATTCTTAAACGTTTGGCTGTTGATCCATCATCCTGGTGCAGCCAACCGTTTATTGAGACCAGTTGCTTTTTTTTTTTTACTTTACTAGTATTTCCAATTTGCAATACTTTTACTTCTACTCCAGTACATCTCAGAGGCAAATATTGTACTTTTACTCCACTACAATTATTTTCGAAAACTTTATTTACTTGTTACTTTGCAGATATAAATGACTATTATTATAAAACATACATTAATCCCTTTAGCCCTATTTTAAACCTCGGCTATTTGAAAAATAGCAGATCTACAAGCTCACAACATGAGCCATTTTCAAACAGAGTTTGTTTGTTGGTCTCTGGAGCCAACCTATTGCTAAGCTAAAGACTGCAGCATGTAGCATTGGGTCAGAACTAGGGCAGGAAAACACTTTATTTAGTTAGCAACGAGCTAAGTAAAGCTTAAGTATAGTACTTGAGTAAATGTACTTAGTTACTTCACACCACTGATTGTGAGTGAGTTAGTAGCTAGGCTATTTGGGCGGCCATGACACCTGTCATATTGAGTGGTAAAACTTACCTGCAAACAAAGTGCCTAAAAAGTGTAAATAAGGACAGTTCTCTAGACAGAAGGAACAGAAATGAAGTCAGCTGGACGGTGGAGAATAGAATAGATGACTGACAGATAAAACTATATGTAGAACAACTTGACTTTCAAGAGAAAAACACATGAAAACAGGCGGTCTCTGCTGCACAGCGCGCGTCATTCCACTGCACGACCACTGGAGGGCACTATGCTGCTGCAGTGGTGGAAAGTAAAAGAGTACATTTACTCAAGTACTGTACCTAAAAGTACAGTTTTGAGGATTTCTTTTTAACTTTACTGGAGTATTTCCAATTTTCAGTGCTTTTACTTCTACTCCACTACATCTCAGAGGCAATTATTGTACTTTTACTCCACTACAATTATTTGAAAACGGTAGTTAATAGTTATAGATGCCCTATTTAAGCTTTGGCTATTTGAAAATAGCAGATCTACAAGCTCACAAGGTGTTGCATCGTGACGCTTTGTGAGCTTGTAGATCTGCTATTTTCAAAAGATCTTTTGAAAACTTGTGAAATGGGACATTCTGCATAATGAGTACTTCTACTTTTGGTACTTTCAGTACATTTTGACGCCAATATGTTTGTACTTTTACTCAAGTACATTTTGAATTATGGACTTTTACTTGTAATAGAGTATTTTTACATTGCAGTATTGATACTTTTACTTAATTAAAGAATGTGAGTACTTTTTCCACCACTGCATTCCACTGCACGACCACTGGAGGGCAGTGCGCACCAACGAGGCTGGAGGGAGTTGTATGGCGCTCCTCTAGTCAATAGCAGTCATACTTAATTACTTCATGGCACGACGGTGTCGCGCGTCTAAATGCGAGGCGTTGTGAGCTTGTAGGTCTATTTTCTACCGGAGCATATAAATTAGGCCTAAGAAAGAAGATTTGAAGTAGCCTACAGAGTACAGACACTGATAAATGTACAGCCTTTATTGAGCAAATAATAAAGTTGGTGTTCCAATGTATAGACCCCTTAACACAGTGTTTCTCAAATGGGGTTACATGTACCCCTTGGGTACATAGAGGTACTAGAGGGGGTACTTGAGAAGGTGGAACATGAAGAAAAAGTATTGTATATATATATATATATATATACACAGTCTGCCAAGTTTCCTCCCCATCACTGCAGTTGTTGATGAGACAAATACATACTTAAAGCCACAAAATTCCATTCAGTTTCATGAACGGTATGCAGTTCTTGTCAAATCACTTTTTTTTTTTTAAAGTTAAAGTATTATTAATACTTTTCCCATCTATTCCCTTTCCAATTGGGAATTTGGTTTCCTATAAAAGCGAATAGACAGGCAGTTGTGTGGATTGTATGTTCTAATGGCCTGACAAAATGAGAAGAACATAAAACACTACTAATTTCTGCTACACTCGATAGTTTCAGCAAAGACGTATAAACCCTATACATTTAAGCCCAATACGTGTAGGTGTGCTGCACCCCTTATAAAGCATGCGCCGCACAGATAAGTTTTCAACTGTGAAACTATAAACCTCACTGTTCAGGAAACACACACAAAATGCAGAGTTCTATTTATAGTAACAACTGGAACCCCCCACAGAATTATGCAGCAGTATTTATACAATGTTGATTACATCCGACAAACCTAATATGGTGCTGCTTCCCTAATGGTTAAAACATTTCAGCTGATGCCCTAGCAACGGGTCATGATGTGACAAAAAAACAGCTAGCTTGCAAATCAGTGAGCAAGAGGAAGTTGTGGTTGGAAGCAGCAGACTGTTGACTTCCTTTCCAATGCCTGCGTTGTCATCTGCCGCGCCTGTTCCTTCGCTTAAGGCCACTCAGCACCTGGGTCAATAAAGGCCGGGGATTGACAAGGCTTGTACTGTGTACAATTACAAACTCACACCCGAATAAAGAAATCGGGCAAGAAAGCTTTATTGTCACATCACTGGTTTACAGGTGTAAAGAAGTGGGTGATTTTGTTTTTGCCTAAGCTCCATCATTTTGCTGTTATTCAGAAAGGGAGAGGAAGAAAACGGAAGGAGGACAGGGAGAGGGAGGGCAGGGAGGGGGAAAAAATCAACCATTAAAGAAGCATGTCAAAGAGAACCTCCAAACAATACTGGTTTTAAAACTCTTAACTTCAACATGTTATTTTTCATAACTGTTTCAAGCTCTGAGAATGTACTGAGAAAAAAAAGCCAAATTAAAATCAATTCAAAGATAACCCTAAACCTGTGCCTCAGACAAGGCAGTCTCTTGACTGGTGGCCCCTGGGTTTGTGGAAGTCTTGGTCTGAGGCAGCTCTTCAGTGAAGGCGTTCTCCAGCACTTTTAGGACAGATCTGCTAACTTCATTCTTGAAATCCTGACCCATGAACACGTACAACAGCGGGTTCACGCAACTGTTGATATATGCCAGGCAGAAAGCTATGATGCTCACATGTGCCAGTGTTTCAGTGTACCCTGCAGTGTACCCTGTCGCCATCAAATCCATAAACCGAATGTGTAGCATGATGTGATAGGGGGCCCAGCACAGGAAAAATGTGGTGATAACAGCTGCTATGATTTTGAAGGGACGACCTGATTGGCTGGCCAGCGAGCGATTCCTCCTGATCCGGTGGATGATGACAGAATAGCAGGAGACGATGACGGTGAAAGGGACCACGAATCCCATGAGGAAGCGAGTGATCATCATGGCCCCAAGTCGAAACTTCACCAACGGCATCTCTGCGGATGTAATGAAGGCATTATTGGTGAGTGCAAAGTTGGTGATGCACTTAATGGTGTCGTCAAAAAGGGAAGTGCGTGCGTCCATAAAGATGAAGTATGGGGAGCTGAGAGCCAAGGCCAGTACCCAGACACCCAGACTCACACAAGACGCCTTTCTGACGCTGCGGTGGTTCTTGGCCCACACTGGCCACACCACACATACACATCTGTCAACACTGATGACCATCAAAATGTAGACGCTGGCATACATGTTCAGGTAGAGAACGGTGCGTTCCAGTTTGCACATGAATTTACCAAAGGGCCAGAAGCCGTCCAGAGCGCTTTCTGTGATTCTCAGGGGCAGGAGGGCTGTGAAGAGGAAGTCGGCCACAGCGAGGTTGAGGTACCAAAGGGTGTTGATGGTTTTCTTCATTTTGAAGCCCGTCACCCAGATGACGACTCCGTTCCCCAATACGCCAAGCACAAAGACCAGGCTGTAAATGACGAGGCACACGATCTTGACAGATTGTTTGAGTTCATCATGTTCATACTTGATATTATCTTCTGGTATCCAATCATTATGGTAGTCATAGTCATAGTCATACTCCGCATCGTCCTGCCACAAAGAGCCGTTTCGACCAGACAAATCCATGGTTTTATTGGGCAAGACAGCAGTTGACAGTAGTTAAAGAGAGAGAAAAAGAAAAGCTACCTGTTTCAAAGTGTTGAAGAGATGTCAGCCAAAGAAGTGTCTTGTTCAAACTGTGGTCAGTGAGGATCTCACATCACCCTATATAGCACCCACTGGGAGGTGTTCTATAGTTGCTGTCAGGCACCTCCCATCTCCATATTTCAACTTTTTTTGTGTAAATGAATGCCCTACTTTGTCATACTACAGTGTCACTCAAAAGTTGTAAAACAGCCTAGATCTAGTTCTGCTGTTTGTGGACTTTTTGGTTCCACTTCTGAAATTCAGGCTCTGGAACAGGGGGTCTCAGACAGTGATTACTCTAGAAGGCCCCCCTGACTTTCAGGCCCCTGGACCCCTGGGACCGACAAGCCTGTTCAAGTGCTGCCATTTATAATTAAAAATGCCTCTTTGGCTCAATAATAAATGACTATGACCATGTGGAAGAATGTTTTTTGTTTGTTCTGCTTCATAATAACGGTATAACAAATAAAGATTTTTATAAATGCATTATGACAGAACTGGTTGTGGCCTGATTGCTTACTCTAGCACAGTGTGGTTATGTACCTCTAGGGGGGGTACTTGAAGGTGGAACATGAAAAGAAAAAGTATTTTACTGACTAGCACAACTGTAAATTAATAGAAAGCAATACGTATTTGCCATTATGCTGGTTTATTTTGAAAATACTGACTGGACTTTTGATGTCAATATTTTCTAAGCAAAATGTTGTAGTCGTACAAGGGGGTACTTGGATTCAGAAATAATGGAAAGGGGGTACTTTCCACAAAAAGGTTTGAGAACGACTGCCTTAACAGACAACGTCACACTGGTTGCAAGCGTCATACTGGTTGCAAATGAAACCCATTCTGTCAGGTCTCGCTAGGGCGCGCAGCACTAGCCAACACACAAGAGGGGGTTGGGGTGTTCTGAAACCAGCGCACCCCGAAACAACAGTTTGAGAATTGATTGCATGAAACAATCACCTGTGCATCCAATGTCTCAATGTTGGTAAACAAATAATTGGTCTGGGTAGAAAGCACACTCAAGTTCTAAAAAAGTTTAACTATTTATTTATGTCCACACACAGGGAAAGCATACAGGGACACAAATATTTTAGGTGCAGTAAAGGTTACATTCACAAACTCATGGACATGTCCTCATGATACAACACACATTTCAATGCAGCACTCCATGGGCACAAGTAGCGGCGGCTCCGCCATACACAGTATGGCAGCAGAGACAGCACAATACTTTGCCAGCCTTTCTGCCTCGTCTTTGGGCATCCCAAGTTGTCGAAACCCTCCAACAACCAGTCCGTGTGTGTGTGTGTGTGTGTGTGTGTGTGTGTGTGTGTGTGTGTGTGTGTGTGTGTGTGTGTGTGTGTGTGTGTGTGTGTGTGTGTGTGTGTGTGTGTGTGTGTGTGTGTGTGTGTGTGTGTGTGTGTGTGTGTGTGTGTGTGTGTGTGTGTGTGTTCCTTTTTTATAGCCCAACTAAACTTCTTTCACAACTTTATAATGTTGAGCTTTTAATGGTGATGGTTTGGAATGTGTTATTCTTTTTTGTATCCATTATAATGAGAAACAATTTGTGTGAGTTTATAGGCTAGATTAGCTATTTTCGATCTACAAGCTCCTATTGCACCTATTGTGCACTAATAGCCTACTTGTACTTTCCCCACCTTTTGGATTTGGATTGGCTGTAGCCTATTCATATATTTTTTTAAATGTTTATGCTTTTTATAAGAATTGAACTTTCTATGTCGGGGAGCGAGATGGAAATTATACCACCTTGTAATGAGTAGGCCTATTAGTGAAGACCAATTTTACGAAGATAAGGTTGAAATGAAGTGCTCCTTTAATGGTACTGTATAATGATGTCCTCAATGGGCCTTGGGCAACATTATTCAGGGGAGGTAGTAAAGTAAAAGTATCAATACTGCAATGTAGAAATACTCTGGTACAAGTAAAAGTCCAGAATTCAACATTTACTTGAGTAAAAGTACAAAAGTATTGGTATCAAATTGTACTTAAAGTACCAAAAGTAGAAAGTACTCATTATGCAGAATGTCCCATTTCACAAGTTTTCAAATGTATAACATCTTTTGAAACTAGCTGATCTACAAGCTCACAATGTGCCGCATTGTGAGCTTGTAGATCGGCTATTTTCAAATGGCCAAAATGTATATAGGGCTGAAGTGGTTAATAATCAAAATCTAGAAAGTAACTAGTAACGTAAAAGTTTTCAAAAATAATTGTAGTGGAGTAAAAAGTACAATATTTTCCTCTGGGATGTAGTGGAGTAGAAGTAAAAGTACTGAAAATTGGAAATACTCAAGTAAAGTAAAAAATACCTAAGAATTATACTTAAGTACAGTACTTGAGTAAATGTACTTAGTTACTTTAAACAACTGGCATTATGTACCACGTTTCACTTTCTTGTCATGACACACACTTTGACTAACCTAATCCCCTGTTAAACAGAATTCCGTGGATGCTAAACAAACCAGACTTATTGCATTACTTCTTTCTTTTTTTTTCTCTTCATTTCACAGGTGGGGGTGTGGGCGTGGTGGAGAGAACAGCATGCAGCCTACAAAGTGAAGTGATGACCTAGTATTCCTCACACTGTGGTAGAATCCCTCTCCGTTGTTCATCATGTTCCCTTGGGTGAGGTGTGACATTCTTGTTGTGACCATGTTCTTGGGCTTGGGATCAAGCTGTGATTACTCTGAGTCTACATGTGGGGCAAGTTGTCCAGGGGACATCATGATTGGAATGCTGTCTGCCTGCCATGCCAAGGTGGAGACCCCGCACAATGGAATCGAGCCAGGAAGATTCAACTGCACAGAGTACGTTTTCAAATATATTTTCATGTATTGCAATGAGCGTAATGAAATGAATTCACGTGTGTTAGAATAAGCAGCACGGCTGTCACGATTACAAATTTAACATATTAAGACTTGAAGCCGATTCTACAAATGTCTTCTAAATCCCAACAGTATTCTGAAAAAAACGTATGTTTCTATATCAGTGGTGCTCAAACCTGAGCACCACTGCTCAGGTTTAGGAATGTCAAGGACCCCCAAAATTATATGTATTTGGCCGCCGACCCCCCATCTCAAAATATTTTGTTCCAGTGACCCCCAGAAGCAAAGATTTTAGTTAAAAATGTTCGCTTTAAAACAATATATATTCAACGATTTGCACAAGCTTTCACGATTAAAAAAAAATTAGCAGATCTACAAGCTCATACCGCGGAACTCGGTGTCGTGCTCTGAGCTTGTATATCTGCTATATTTGAATAGCCAAAGTGTAAAATAATGCTTTTTAGCTCAAATCTAAAAATGACACAGATGCGTTCCAGGTCTTAATGGGTTACGTTGCCGTCATTATCATGTCATACGAATAATTAAGATTAACTATTTAATTGTGTTTTTTAGCATTGGACTTATGAATAAAAATTACATTTCTGTTTGCCTTTTAGGGCGTTGTAATAAGAAAATTGCACAGGGCCGATACAGTATGACAACTTAAAAATACAAAGAAATTAGAGACATTTAATAATTGTATGCTTTCAAATAGCGGAAATAGCTGATCTACAAGCTTACAATGCTTCACGAAGTGACACGCTATAACCTTGTAGATCTGCTATTTCTGCTTTTTTAAATATGAAAACATATTATAAAAAAAAATCAACATGGAAACATTTATGACAATTATGCAAAAATAATAAAATAATAATAATAATAAAAAAAGACTAGACGATTATGTAATACTTGTGACAGGCCTAATAAGCTGGGAATAGGCTTTAATTAGGAATGCAATTTAAATCATTTTCTTTAACTATGGAATTTGCCATAGTTATTTCTGAACTTCACAATCCATAATCTGCAGTTGATATTTCAGTGATAACTTCAGCTATATTTGTTAGCTGGCTTCTAAGCGTATATAATTGTCCTACTGTGCAATTGATTCAAAGCATTTATTTGAAGATATGGTATTCGTAGGTATTTATGTTAAACCCCACTTTAATTGCTTTTAAACATTGTCTAAACCCACTCCAGGACAAGTCCAAGCCCATATGTACAGTACTGTATGAGCCAGTTTGAATTGTTACATTCATCACACAGAGTACACCACCAATGAGGAAAATATCCTTCCCAAACCAATAATCCAAAGTTATTCTGATGTAGGCATTACATTAATATTTATAAATCAAATAACTCCCAAAGCTGGACACCAAACTAACAAAACTCTCCAGTGGCAAGCAATTTACGTATTCTGAGGACTTTGTTCTGTTCCTCTGAGATGTTTTAACCGTTTGACCATTGGATATATATATATAACCGCTCACAAAATGTAAGGAAACTTGAATTTGGGCCATTATATCTCCCCTTTACTAATACCAATCAGTAAAGTGTTATATATCATTTTCATCGTTGCTTAGTCACCTTTACAACGAGGTACAGCTTGTAAGCATCGGGCATTCATGGAATGAGCAACACAAGCAAACGTGTGGGTAGCGCCGAGCAAAAATGTGCCAAAATGGCCTGTTAGACTTTTCTGCTTACATTCAATGTTGTGACATTCATGACATTCAACAACTCACATTTAACAGGGCCCGCTTTAGGAAAAGCCTGGTTCCTGCAGCTATCGAGGTCCTGAACAAAAGGCCCCGCTGAAAAAAAAAAATCTGTCCTATTGACACCAGTTGTCTTGTTGCTTGTTGTCTGTCTTGCGTGATGTGAAATTGTCCTTAATGTAATGTACAGTCAGTGAAGACGAATTTCCCCACGGGGACCAATAAATCTAATCTAATCTAATTCAATCGGCTTCAGGTGTGTGCCAGTCACAGGTGTGTGACTGTCTCACAGGTGAGTGACTGGCACCTGAACATGGGTTCTGCAACTTTGTTGAGTTTGTGTTGATGCTCCAAGCAGCAACACTGCCCCCATGGAAAGATGCCACTTTTGTCAGGATAAGGCCTGTTTAACAGGGCAAGTGAAGCTGGTGTTCCGTTATGCAGAGTGACAGCATTATTTGGTGTTAGCCCTGGTACCATTTCCAAATTTAGGACTAAGTTCTGTGAGATTGGTGAAGTCAACAAGGAAGACAACAACCCAGACCCCTTGCTTCACTGAGGAACCATAGATTTACAGACAAGATTTGTACAAGGGTACCAAAGACAGATGTCAAAGTTGCAGGGCCCATGCTCAGGTGCCAGACACACACCTTTGACTGGCACACACCGGCCTGCATATGCTACCAGGGCTGACATCAAATAATGCGTAATCTGCGTAACGGAACACCAGCTTCACTTGCCCTATTGCACGGGCCTTATCCTGAAGGGACAAACGTGGCATCTTTCCATGGGGGCAGTGTTGCTGCTTGGAGCATACACAAACTCAACAAAGTTGCAGAACGCAAAGTTGCAGAACCCATCTCTCAGCAGGTGTGTGCTGGCAGGTCGCTCAAAACAAGAGCGATTACCAGCAAAAGCATATTGGGTGATTTTGGCACATTTTTGCTCGGCGCTACCCACACGTTTGCCTGTGTTGCTCATTCCATGAATGCCCGATGCTTACAAGCTGTACCTCGTTGTAAAGGTGACTAATCACAGATAAAAATGATATGTAACACTTTACTGATTGGTATTAGTAAAGGGGAGATATAATGGCCCAAATTCAAGTTTCCTTACATTTTGTGAGCAGTTTATATATATATATGTATATATATATATATGAGCCCCTATGAGCTTGTGGAACCACCAGTGTCGCGCTGATCTGACACTATAACGTTTATATCAGGGGTCTTCAACAGTGGGTCCGGGACCCCTAAGGGATCCTCAGAGTTACTACAGGGGGTCCCCCAAATCTTTGTGTGATATGTTTTTAGCGGCGCTAGCCGCTCTATACCTTTAGGTATAGAGCGGATCCTGCTCTATACCTGACTTTGTCCGTGTGCGTACGTCAACGTTCTGATTGGTCAGGTGCGTCAACAAAGTGATTGGTCAAGCTTCACGTGACACATGGCTATAAACACATTATAAACACATATCGATGACAAAATGTATCAAAAGCGCCGCTACCTTCACATGGGGTGTGATTTTTTTTTTTACATTAACCACTTGAACCCTAGTATCCCTTTTCTGAGGAGAACTTTGGCCAAAAATAGCAGATCTACAAGCTCACAACGCCTCGCGCTGCGAGGCGTTGAAGTTGATCTGAAACAATTTTATACAATATAGAGGGGGTCCCTGCTTCATCTCTCTCTCAGCTAGGGGGTTCTTGGCCTGAAAACGTTGAAGACCCCTGGTTTATATAGTGACAATGTATTTTAGGTATATTTCCACAACTCGATACATTTTCCTCCAAAATGTATCTACAGACATACATTTATACGAACATATTTTGTTGGTCAAGATTATTGTAAAATAATATGTTTTGGTGGGCGGGAGAACTTTTTTAGCAGTTCTGTGGTCAATTAATTCAGAAATGCAGTTTTAAGTGAGTACTTGTTTTCTGATTCCAGGTTTGACTTGACTTCATTTCTTCAGACCTTGGCCGTCATCCACACCATTGATACAATCAATGACTCTGGCTTTCTGCCCGGCATTCGTCTTGGTTACATCATCTGTGACACATGTGCAGATGCAAGCAAAGCCATCCAGAATACCATGCACCTCATGGCCATCAACAGCTCCACGGCAACGCAATGTGACTTCACCCAGAGCCCACTAGTGAAGGCCATTATCGGTGCACACTTCTCTGAAGTGTCCATCGCTGTGGCTCCGCTCATAGGCACCTACATGGTCCCTCAGGTGAGCATTAAAGGAGCAGTTCACCCCAAAAAATGACTTATTTTCTATCCATTACACACCCCATTGAAGCCTTGAATTCATGGAGATTTTTTTGTGTTTTTGTCGCATTCCTAAGCCAATAATTTCACGACCGGCGGAAATATGCTAATTATGTCTCTGGTAGGAGACTCAAAGAGACTTAAAGAGTCTCCTACCGGAGAGTCCGCCGGTTATCAAATTATAAGCTTAGGAATGTGACAAAAACTATCAATTCAAAACTTCATAGGGTGCGTGATTTATAAAAAATAAGTCATTTTTCTACTCCTCTGTCATTTTTCTACTCCTTTAACAACTTGACTTGGTATCTTGGATTAAAAATGAGAGACGGTTGAAATCTAACGCCAGTTTTATTATAATGTTCTCCTCCCTTTTAGATAAGCACCACGTCATCTGCGGCAATCCTAGACGATAAATTCCGTTTCCCGTCCTTCTTGCGCACCATACCCAGCGATGAACACCAGACGCACGCTCTGGCCAAGCTCATGGCTCACTTCGACTGGAACTGGGTGGGCGTGGTGTCAGAGGACGGTGCGTATGGCAGGTCCGCTCTCCGGAGTTTCCTGAAAGCGGCCGGCGACAATGGACACAACGAACACGTGTGCCCTGCTTTTCAGGAGGTCCTGCCTCACTTCCTGGGCCACAGCGACGTAATGCAGCGGATCCGCGAGGTGGCGGACCGTATTCAGTCCTCCAATGCCCAGGTTGTCTTACTCATCCTGAGAAGTGAGCTGGTTGAACTGCTGTTCGAGGAGATGATCAGGAAAGGGATCTCTAGGACCTGGATTGCCACCGACAGCTGGTCCATGTCACGTACTTTGGCCTCGATGAAAGGTATCAATGCGATAGGCGACATTTTGGGATTTACTTTCACCAAAGGCCATACCCCGGGATTCAAGAACTTCCTCACAAATCTTGTGCCCGGCCCAGGAGCGGTGAATCATTTCATCGAAGAGTACAAAGATGCCAGGTTTGGATGTTCTCCAGAACTAATAAAACACAAGGAGTGCCTCAAGAGCGAGCCTGCTGCCCACTGTCCTTTGTCAGACTCCCTGATGTTGAAATCTGAACTTGCCTGCACTCTGCCCGACCCCCAAAAGGCAAATGATGACTTTCTGACACAAGCAGTTGATTTGAGCATGACATATGCAGAGACACTGGCCGTATGGTCAATTGCTCACGCACTGCGATCTCTTCTCGAATGCAATCAGTTTAATTGTTCAGGCGAGAGAAACATTCTACCACAGAAAGTAAGAAAAACTTAAATAGATGTTTCATGGAATGTCATGTTTTTATTTTATGAATGAGATTTTATATATCCTTTCCAGCAGGGTTAGGATTTGGACATTGTATTGACGCTTGATAATGTTTATACGTTTGTGCTCTTATTTTGTTTCAGCTTCTCCAGGAACTAAAGGGAATTAATTTCACACTTGACAATAAGCATTTTTTCTTTGACGATTCTGGCAGCTTTGTGAATGGCTATGACTTAGTATATTGGGCGAAGAGGGGAGACGGGAGACATTTTGAAGACATCGGACGGTATAATCTGATGGAAGGTTGTGTTGTGGATCAGATCAGATTAGCAAGTATAAACTGGTTAACTCCAAACAAAACAGTAAGAGTAATGCTAGCTTCTCCTTCATGCTGCTGTACAACACTATTGTTACCCATTAAGACCTGAGACGGATTCTACAAATGTCTTCTAAAACAGTTTTCTGAAAATACTTATGTTTCTATATCAGTGGTTCCTCAAAATTCTTCATGTCAAGGCCGCGGCCCCCCATCTCAAAACATGTTGTTCCAGGGACCCCGAGAAGCAAAGATTTGAGTTAGAAATGTTCGCTTTAAAATAATATGTATTCAAAGATTTGCACGCATTTTCACGATTTTTCAAAAATAGCAGATCTACAAGCTCGTAGCGCGGCACTCGGTGCCACGCTATGAGCTTGTAGATCTGCTATTTTTGAATAGCCAAAGAGTAAAATAATGCTTTTTAGCTCAAATCAAAAAGTGACACAGATGCGTTCCCGGTCTTAAAGGGTTAATACAAATAAATGAAATAAGCTATTAAGAAATACTTGACCCTTTTAGGTTCCAAAGTCGAGATGCTCAGAATCTTGCCCCCCAGGGACAGCCAAGAAAATCCTCATGATACACTGCTGCTATAAGTGCATCAAGTGTGAAGAAGGAACTTACACCAATGGTTCAGGTGAGTACACAATTCTGTCTTTACTGCTTTAATACAGATGATATATGTTTTAATACTACCTCTAATATCAGTGGTGTAAAGTAACTAAGTACATTTACTCGAGTATAATTTTGAGGTATCTTTACTTTACTGGAGTATTTCCAATTTTCAGTACTTTTACCTCTACTCCACTACATCTCAGAGGCAAATATTGTACTTTTACTCCACTACAATTATTTGAAAACTTTAGTTACTACTTACTTTACTACTAGATTTTGATAATTATTACAAAACCTTACATTACCCACTTCAACCCTATATACATTTTGGCCATTTGAAAATAGCCGATCTACAAGTAGATCTTGTAGATCGGCTATTTTCAAAAGATTTTTATACACATGAAAACTTGGGACATTCTGCATAATGAGTACTTTTGCTTTTGTACTTTAAGTATATTTTGATACCAATACTTTTGTACTTTTACTCAAGTCAATTTTGAATTCCGGACCTTCACTTGTAACAGAGTAACATTGCAGTATTGATACTTTTAATTAAGTAAAAAATGGTGAGTCTTTTTCCCACCACTGTCTAGTGTCTAATATATTAATGCAACCTTTTCACAGACCTTGAACAGTGCCTGGTATGTCCAAATGGAACCTGGTCTTTGAGAGGTTGGAGTAAATGTGAGCCAAGAACCGAAGGCTATTTGAGACTGAATGACCACATTGCTATTGTCCTGCTTGTTGCTACTGGTGTAGGGTATCTGCTGCTTTTCTCTGTCCTGATTATTTTTGTGATTAGCCGTCAGACTATGGTTTTCCAGGTTGCAGGTGGGGTGCTCTCCTTTATCATGATGGCCGGACTTGCCGTTAGCTTTGGTGCAGTGGTATTGTTTGTTGGTAGGCCCAATGATCACATTTGCAGATCCCGTCAAACCATGTATAGCTTTGGCTTCACACTGACCGTGTCTTGCATCTTGGTCAAAGCTTTCCGCACATTCCTTGCATTCCTTATGGGTGGAGATCGGCAGCATATGTTGAACAAACTCTATAAACCCCCTGTCATTATTATTTGTGGTACAGCCGTCCAGGGGCTTATCTGCCTGCTATGGTTGATCATTAGCGGTCCAAAGGTCGAGATCCACATTTTGAGGCAAAGCATGACCATTCTGCTGCAGTGCAATGCAGGTTCTAATTGGGGATTTGGCATTATGCTATGTTACATCGCTCTACTTGCCTTTATTTGCTTCATTCTCGCCCTCAAAGCTAGAAAGGTTCCGCAGCGCTTTAATGAGACCGGTTACATCATTTTTAGCATGCTTATTTACCTATTTGTTTGGGTCTGTTTTATCCCAATATATGTGACAAAAAGTCAACAGCGCTCATCTGTCGAAGCATCTGCCATTGTTGTTTCCAACTTTGGTGTGCTTGTATGCCTTTTCTTACCCAAGTGTTACATGATGCTTTGCAAGAGAAAAGATATTAGTGAGGAGGCTTACTTACACAGAGTGCGCTTGTATTCAATCAGCTCCACCAAAAGCATACTGTCAGATATGGCTTTTGATCCTGAGGGGGGCTCTAAGGAGGCAGTAACACCATCTAGAGGAAATTCAGTCAAGAGTTGGGATTCTACAGATTCGGGCATATCCAATGTAGCATCTTCTATAGCAGTTATAACACTGAGAGATGTAAAAGATTCAATGTGTATTTCCATATCCTCAACTCCCCAAACTAGGCAAAGGTTCAGATCAAAGTCCCATTGAGATAAAGATCCACCTTTTTTGGGCGGTGTAGCCGCCCCTATAAGTGGGGTTGGGACACCTCATTAGTACACCCTTCGCTGTACTGTGATTGGCTCATAATAGCACACCCCTCTACATTAGTACACCCCTAGCTGTACTGTGATTGGCTGACTCTATTGGCTGACTCTATTCAGCACTGTGATTGGCTAGCGAGACACATGATGAAATGAATAACCAATAAATAGGACTATGCACTTTTTTTTAAGTGAGCTTCCATCACTGTGATGACCACACCGCCCACTTCACACTGGGTGTGATTTTTATTTGTATTATTGAAATACTGCCTTGGGTGTCTATCTGAAAAATGTAAGACATTATTATTTGCCTTTATGGCATACACATGTCATGTATGGAATGTACGTTTTATGTATGTGTATTAGTGTGTGTATTCATTCAGAATGTACCCTGTGTCGTTGAATTGAGTAAAATATGCAATTTCCTTTTTAATACTTTATTGCAGGTTCGTATATTACATGTTATTGATTTTATTAATTATTTAATTATCTTACACGTTTTCTTTACTTGTTTAATTCAACCTGTATCATTTTTCTTTTCTTTAAAAAAAACAACAACAAAAAAACATATACAAACAGAAATTAATACAAAAATAAAAGGGGGGGGGGGTAGAAGGGGAAATAAAGAAGGTAAAATAAGAGAGAGAAAAAAGAAGAAGAAGAAAAGAAAAGAGGGGGGGGGGGTAGGGATAGCTTTGCTGTAGTAGCCTACTCCCAAATCTACTTTTACACTTCATGTATTTCTGAGTCCTATTTACTCTTTTTTCTTTCAAATTCATCTTCACGGTTTTGTAAGTAATTCTTTCCATCTTTTTAATATCTTCGACCATTTCCGTGTGATTTGTTTTAAGGCAGCGATACGTAATATTGTATACAGATATCTTAATTCTTTTTCCCATTTCTCTTTAGTATTATCCTCTTTTACCTTAATTTCTTGCAGAATTTTATAAAGTTTTGAGATTTTACTCTTTTCACTATTTCTATTTTTGCTGAAAAATTCCAGTAGCCCATGCATTATCTGTCCCTGGTCTCTCTGCTATTTCACGAGGTAGCTTCTAATTTGTAGATACTTAAAGAAAAGAGTTCTATTTATATTAAACTTATTCACTAAGGTTTCAAATGGGTCTACCATATTATTTGTAATCATCTGTGAATATACCTATAATCCCTTTCTGGACCATTCTTCTGGTATCTTATCCGTTTTATTTGGCAAAAAATCTGGATCTCTGGCTATCTCTCTCAAATATATACAAATGTCATCAGATTTATACATTTTACGAATAGATTTCCAGTTTGTTAATGTATTTTCTACACATCTGTTATTTCCATTATATTTTTGATAAACTCAAATGGGGTATGCAACTTGAGGAATATCTGCTGAATATGTATTTGCATTGCTAAACATAGAACAATCTCCAATTCCCAGAGAGACGTTGGGAAAGTTATTCATCCCCTGTATTATCTGACATGAAGCCTGATATACAACAACTGTAAGGATCAACTAGAAATGAAGCCTTCAATTAAAACACGTACAGCAAATAATCTGAATCCAACAAATGAGTCTCTCTGTTTAGTTATTTGCACTTAAAACACACAGTAATAAACACTGCAATAAAAAAGTATTTAAAACAAGACATGGTTAAACGAATGTGGTACAGAATAACAACAACAAAGTTGTGGAATAGCTTGTCATCTCATTAATTCCACAGATATAAATATTTTCTATCTGGTGTTTATCTTAAAAAAGTGAATGTGTTACCAGTGAAACAAACATAAACATGAAGTTGTAAAACATCTGTTTGTGTATTATCTACCCAAATAGGTAGATCACTTTAAATAACTTTAAATATTCTGGATTAATGGTACTGTAATGAACATTCACTGGCTGTATTAATGGCAGATTGTGAGATTTTAGTTTTTGAAATTGTGCCTCTTCTATTTGACATATTTTTAGCTCTCGTTCAGCCAGGTACACTTCTATTTTGCTGCCAAACCCGCTTTCATTGCTGTTCCAAAGATAAGATGTCAACTAAGTTTTATGTTATTGCTTCTTATCTCCACAATTGTTGCTATGCTCCCTTCAAGTGTTGTAAACATGGATCCCTCTTCAGGGAGGAAAAGGGCCATCCATATAGCCTACTAAAAAGTAGGCTATATGCTTGCCTCTATACAGTACAGTGTATGTTCCAATGAAGACTATTGGGACTGCAGATCTGTTGAACCAAAAACAAACTTGAAGGTGCATGCCAAACATAACAGAGTTACAGTATGTGTTTTTTTTTACACATAATGTGGCCTCATTATCAACATTTCTAAATGATTAATCACAACAATACTACATTGCACTAGATCCTAGAATAGCAGTGTATGAATACCATCAGCTATAAGGTTATTTTATGACTTTTCAAAATATACAATGAATGGATTTTATATGTGCAATGTGCAAATATTAAAGTGCAATCAGGTTACTCTCATTCTCTGCCTTTTGATCATCATAACTAAATAACCAGAAATAACTGGTAGATTACGTATGTGTTCCCTGATGCATTATGACCATTAAGATCATAACTGGCCATCATAATTGCCCCCCGGCCCCACACCTAAGTAAGTAAAGCCTTGATTTGTACTTTGTTGCGTGCGCACCAAAAATAGCAGATCTACAAGCTCACAAATACATTGCGCTGCGATGAGCTTGTAGATCGGCTATTTGCAGCGTGCGACTGAATAACTCCAGCTTTAATGCCCTCCTTTGTCACACTTTGGTTTTCCAACTGTTGAGATTGTATAAAATGTGGACATTATGCAAGGGGGCACTCTTTACATAATGAAAATAAAAGATTAATGATAAAAGTAAGCTTAATTGCACAATTGATATCTGTTGAAAAATCTTTTTGCGTACAATTATTTTAGTTTGCCAGGGGTTAAAGTGAGTGATACTGTGGCGCAAGCTATAAAAAGCTACCTGATGCCAGCCGTCATTACACAAATGAGCTTATGGTCTTACAAGTGGGTGAGTTTTCTATGCTTTAACCTGACACGTGTGCACTGAGGAGTGCACTGAAAGCCTCACTAATCCTTTCAGCTGCTTGTCCTTCGTGACATACAGGAGGATACTGTATACAGTAAGGAACATGAAGAGCACGCTCTGGATATATTTGCCTCTTTATGATTGGTAGAATTGTCTTTGAAGATGGATTTATCAATATTTTGTTTTGGGTAATGGTGTTGGGAAATACAGCTTTTTCAGACTCAACAGCCTCGAGGAGCCATCTGAATGTGACAGCTACAGAAGGTGGCTAAGGGCCCTCGCCTTCTTTTGTATTATATACTTCAGATTCCACTTGGCCACTTTTGGTAGCACTAAAAGGCTTCTGAATCATTTGAAATGGGCTGCTCTCCGTCAAAGGGCAACAATTTTGGGACCCAGGGACCTTTCCGAAGGGGAAGGGCACTTCTGCCTGGGACCCAGGAGTGTCCTGGAGAACCGCAGTATGATGATGGAAAGGGTGGGGGCTCCGCAGCACCAGCAGAAGGGGACCTCAGGGAAAGGAAGCCAGCTGGACCGACCCACTGCGCTCAAAGGGAGCCCCCTCTCACACCGCAAAAAAAGAGAGCTTCGGTGTCCGAGCTGGGTCCAGAAGCAGTCAACTTGGATAAATCGGGGACACAAGGGATGGACAACAGCAGAGTGACACCAGGAAAAGAGAAACAAGGAGACAAGCAGGATGCAACAGACAAAAAGACTTCCAAGAAGCCGAAGAAGAATAACAGAGGTATAAAACCGCTGAAAAAGAAAGAGAAGGAGAAAAAAGCCACACTGTCAGAGCAGAAAGTGGATTTTCCAGAGCCTTTGGTAAAAGCTCACCAAGCTGCGTATGCCTTTTTGAATCCTAGTATAAATAAATATGACATTCTTCTGGGTCTTTTGGAACAGGCGACCCAAACTCAGGTTAACGTGCAGCCTATGGTGGCCTTCATGGTTCTACGATACGAGGAAATCAACCGGGCCCTTGAGGGAGTGGTAGACGAGGGGGAGAGGCTTCTGAAGGTGAACGGGGAACATCTCGCTTGGCCAAGCCAAATGAAAAACCTCTCTTCTTCACCACTGAAGATGGGCCCCATGGATACCGAGCCCCCGCCAGATTTGTTGCAGCAGCTCCTTCAGTATACGACTCAGAGAATGCGGAATGTGAGCCAAACTGTTGGTGGAATTGGAGATTCTGCCATGGAGGAGGCCGTTGAGTACTTTGCGTCTCTTTCTGAGCTGTTGGACGAGAAGCTCAAAGCAAAGCACGCAGTAGAGGCCAGGCTAATGCGACTGTTGACTCGAATAGAAGCGGCCTCGCTGCGCAAGCCGGGACCGGAGGATTCAGCTCTCTTTAGTGAGGACAGTGGTATTGGGGCCGAGAACGAATCCCTGGCTGGCTCTGAAAGACGCCATAGACGTGGGAGTAGTGAGTCTACAGGGACAAATAGGACGACTCCCAGTCCCTTGAGATGCAACAACAGGAATCTGAGGCAAGGAGCATCAAAGCCAAAGATTTCAAGCAAAATGAGCCCTAGTGTTTCTCTCAACTCCATAGATTCTATATGTACTCTTATAGCTGGGGACCAAAAAGACACAGAGTCTCTGTTGGGATCAGTCTCCTTAGATGATGGGGAAGAAGACGATGATGAGGAGGAAACGGATGGAGACACAGGAGACAGCGAAGTGTGTGTTAGGAAGCGATCAAACTCTTCACCTGCTAAACCGGACCAAAACCCTCGACGCCTACCGCCAAAGCGCATAGAGAACCCTCAAAACGTAGAGATGACTTTGAAGTTGAAAGACGCTATCAGTGGACGGATACAGTTTGTCCCGTCACAACATGCCTGTGCCAAAGCTAAGTTAACAGAAAGCCCCAAAACGAGCAGACGTCAGTGGGCAGAGGATGAGGATCGACCCCCGAGGAGACCCCAGACGGCAGCTCCTGTTCGGAAGGGAGCCGCCAAAAAGAGCCCTGTGGCCAAAGAGCGGCGTACGCGGTCTACAGAATCACTGCGGAGTAAAGCGGAGGATCCCACACTTCTTGAATTAGAGAGAACCCAGAGAGATCTAAGTCAGAGGATAGAGAGAATGTGCAGACAGACCGGGACGAACACAAGTAACAAAGTTCCATCCAAACAAAGTCAGGGAAATGCCCCAGTGCAATCTATGGCAGCCAGTCGGATACATCCTGCACTGGAGAAGAACAGTCCTCAACCTATCAAGGACAAGGTGGGCCTCATGAAGCACAGTAACGGAGAACAAGAAGCAACCAAAGATGCGGGAGAGGATAAGAAAAAGAAAGAGAAAAAGAAAGCCTCTAAGGGTCCATTGAAAGCTACCCCACCTCCGAGCCCACCTTCATCGCGCCCATCTTCTAGGCTTTCCAGAGGTAGAAATTCAGTCAAGAGACTGATTGATACTTTCAGTCAGGGTATAGAGGAACTAGAGAGCCCCAAAGTACTGGGGCCTCTCAAAGGCGTGCGAAAGTGCGGCGTTCCTGTGCTGCCAGGTTTGGGAAACGTAGAGGCCGCGCTCAGCAGTAGGTTAACCAGCTGTCGAGCTGAATCCATATCAACATATAAAATGGAGGACCTGGATCTGGCTAATCTTCCGCCGCCACCACTGGAAGTGTTACTGGACAACTCGTTTGAGGGAGCCCGGAGTATCTCCGCTACCGAAACAGATGCAAGGGCTACAAATACAGGGAGGTCGGCTGTTGGGAAGAAGGCCATGGTGTCGCGGCTGCGGGCCTCCGTTCAGTCTGTGGCAGTACTGCCAAGCAAAGGGAGCCTGCCCCAAGGTTCTAGAGTTGTTTCCACTGCCATGACAGATTACCAGGACACATCTGCTGAAGCACATGACCTTCAGCCAGAGGTCGACTCAGACGTAGAACAGGCTGCTTCCCTGTATAAACAGTCCAGAAAAATCATACACCTGCGGCACTCGTCAGACTCTGCATTGGACATTTCTTCTATGTGTTATCACGTTCCAACACCAGCTCACAGCCCAGCAGCATCAGCAGAGGAAGAAGACGGAAGTTGCCGTCCGGTCCCTGGTTCTAACAATTCAACGTGTACGGTGCCTCCCACTTCAGTAGTCAGTGGCAGAATGCTACCATCCACACCTTCTACTCCAAGCAGCTCAAACCGAAGACTGCCCAGTCCCCATGCTTTCAGAAAGCAGCACAGCCCTTCGTCCTCAATCAGCCCCCCAACCAACCGGAAACTGCCTACACCACCAGCAGTTCAGAGGATGTTGCCAAGCTCACCTGTTGCAAGGCAGAGCTTCGCAAATGTCAACTCGGCGTCCTCCAACTCTTTCAAGGCACCCTCGCCACCAGCTTCACCTAAAGTACATAGACGGAATAATTCGAACACAAACTCCGTACACTCTTTTTTCAAGGCACCGTCTCCACCCGCCTCACCTAAAGTACAAAGACAGAATATTTCAAACGCAAACTCGGCCTCATACCAGTACCCTTTCAAAGCGCCGTCTCCGCCAGCCTCGCCTAAATTGCAAAGGTGGACAAGAGAGAACAGCGGTGAAGACTCATCTACTCGGCTTAAGAGTAACGCTCGCTCTGTCTTCTGCCCTGTCTCCCCATCGCTCTTCGAGGCACAGCCTTGTCCACCTCAAGCATGGGCCTCCTCTGTTCTCCCACGGCCTTGGAAAAATCAGGGCAGGCTTCCGCCATTTGTCCGAGGCCCGCAGCCCTTCATCCGGCGCAGCCATTCAGACCGAAGGCCAAGTCTGACCCTGCCACTTCGACCACCTGGCAACTTTTCAGTGGCAGAGATGTGTGGAAGTGAGCCGTCTATAAGTACACAAGGGTGAGTGTTTGACATGTGTCATATTTTAAGGAAAATGTATACTTCGTATAACCACATCAAATGACAAAAACTAAAAACAAATGCATAATTTTTGATGGCTGACTCGACCGTATAGGACCAAGTATAAATTAGCCTTAAAATTATGCATATTGTCATTGTTTACGCCATGAACACATTTCACTGCTTGTGTGTTTATTATTAGGCTTACAAATAAAATGGATGGCTGCAGAACACAGTTGCTTCTTACTGTTTATATAGTCTTTATAACATTAGGACTGTCTCTCAGGTCTGAGTGACAAAAATACAAATTTGGCACACTACTGTATCAAACATCTGTTTATATTGTGATTACATTTCTAGGTATAGTTTTGAAAAAAGATAAGAAAAGGTATAGCAAGTTGTGTGTTAGTTTGCATGACTTAACACGATCTTCACTGAGATAAGCAAACACATGTTGCTCATAATGTCTTGTGAAGTTTCTGAAATATGTTGCTGAAAATGCTGTGTTACCAGGTTATTGGATTACAATGCCAGCACAATTCTCAGACTGTTACACAATGTAGAGAGAAAAGACAGGAGAGTACATTTGATTTGAGCGTGTGACGAGAAGTCTATCGCATATCAGAAGTGCGAGGTAAAAAGCATCAACACTTTTATGAGTTGTAGCTACATTGTTGCACAATGCTTGTTCACTGAAGAATAAATTAGGCCTTACAAATCTGCATTTATGTTTATTGCTTTTACCGTCTCAGAAAATGTCCACAAAATCATGCTGGTGTATGATTTTGTCCCGTTGCTATCAAAATAGCAACGGGAACCAGAATAATTTGTGTCCTTTAACTTTTTGAATGGCCTTTATACAGCTGTACTTCAGATTTGTATTCTGTGTATTAAATGGCCAGAATAAAACAGAGACTGACTGCGCTGGACATTGAAGTTTATGCATCTGTTATGCTTCTATGGTCAACTACACTGTAGACTCTAGAGCATGTTATGCTCTTCTTCTAAGTACAGTGTAGTTGACATTAACTGGCTAATCTGTGACTCACCGTGCCCAGTTCTAAGTGGCACACGCCACACACCCACCTGACCCATTTCATGACCGTATCCTCTCCGTCATTTTCATAGGCTGGAAGATGAGCCAACAAGGGAGGAGCTGTGGAGTATCCAATCAGCTCTCAGAGCTAAAGCACGTTCCGCTTCGCACCCAGACCTATGTGTCGTGGGTCAGGCCTTACACCTTGAATGAAGGAGCCAATGAAGAACCGAGGAGGATTACGGATTAGCAGGCCTCTCCGGGGATTTAAACTGTTGTTTTTCATTTAACAGAAGAAGGAAGTGCTATTTCTGTCCTCTATGCATGGGGTACCAACCCGCTGTGGTTTGTCTTACTGTCATGTGTAGTACATAGCAGAATGATATGCATATCTGCAAAAAACTCAACATTCAAATTCATATACATATACACGGTATGCGTGTGCGTGTGCGCATGCGTGTCTACATTTCCTGCATGTTTAATGTTTTCGACGTCTTACACTCCTTATTTGGTTCCACAAAGAGATTGTAATTTAATTGAATCAATCATACATAGCTTTGAAGCTTATCAGTATTCGTCCTCTGTCGATATCAAAGGCGTTGTTGCTGTTTACAGTTCAAATTGATCAAATGCAGAATGAATTAACTACGGTACTTAACAGGCATGAAAAGTGTTGGCTTTGGATTGGAGTTGGAAGGATCCAGAAGTTATGAGGAAGGTCAGAACAATAATTATGAAGGTTGTGAAAACAAAAACAATTATGTGACTTGGCTAATGAGATGTCAATTCTCTGGCTTTATTTACTAATGTGTATATTTGTTAACAATATTTCTAAAACTTCTGAAAAAGCATTCTTTGAATTGTCAGTGTTTGTTGATGGGTTTTATTTTTTACCTTTTGTTTTTAATAAATATGGGCACACTTTTGCATCCTTGATGTGCTGTGATACCTGTTACTGTTTATACGTTAAACTGATAATTCATTCAGTTGATTATTATCTTATCATGGTATCTAATTACTTTCTAGATTAAATCCATTGTGGACGACCCCACATAATGAGGTTACTGAGGTTACTGCCAATGTGCCAAAAGACCCTTTGGGAAGAATGAAAGGAATGACAGTTATATCCAGTTTACACTACAACAACCTGTGCAGGTGCAATTTCATTTATGATTTATATCATTTACACATCTATATTTTATGAAAATTATGAAAAAAAACTGAAAACAAGTTCTGATTAAGTATCTCACTATCAGCGGTGGAAGAAGTAGTCACATTTTTTACTTAAAAGTATCAATAGCACAATGTCGAAATACTCTACTAAATGTTACAAGTAAAAGTACGGTATTCAAAATGTACTTGATTAAAAGTACAAAAGTAAAAGTACTCATTAGGCTGAAAGTCCCATTTCACAAGTTTTCTAATGTATTAAAATGTATAAAAATCCTTTGAAAATAGCCAAAGTTTAAATAGTGGTCCATGTATGTTTCGTAATAATAATCTAAATCTACAGTAACTAGTAACTAAAGTTTTCAAAAGAATGTAGTGGAGAATGTAGAGGCACATATTTGCCTCTGAGATGTAATGGAGTAGAAGTAAAAGTATTGAACATTGTAAATACTCCAGTAAAGTAAAAAAATACTTCAACATTTTCCTCAAGAACAGTATTTGAGTAAATGCACTTAGTCACTTTCCACCACTGCTCACTATTAATGTTTGTACCTTCTCTATATTTAGCGATTTAACCAGCATTTTTATATGGTTAGACACAATCATATTGTCTTGTCTGGCTGTCTGGTGCACTATGAGTGCCTTTCAAGACTACAGTTTGGTCGAGCTTGAATAAGAATCAAAGGTTAGTACTGTATGTTTCCAAGGGCCCTGGGCTCCAAGAGTCCTTTAACCCATTAAGACCGGGGACGCATCTGTGTCATTTTAAGATGTCTTTGGCTATTTTTGAATAGCCAAATCAATCTGAAAATGACACATGCGTTCCCGGTCTTAATGGGTTAAAGAAGCCATTGTATACAGTTTTCAATATATGATTAATACATATTTGTGGTCCTGCCTGTAAGTAACGCACGGTCCAGTATTCCAAGCAAGCAGCTACTCTGCTTACAATGGGCACTGGTCTAATTAGTCCCGAAGGGTGTTTGTTCCTAAATTGGCTTGGACCTGTGAAGAGTTGACACATACTGTACTGTAAGTGATATGAACTGTGCAGTATGTACCAGACATTCTGTATTATGTTTCCATTTCCTTGTTCCGTGTTGCTAAATTCTTGCACAAAACCAATCTTTGCCATTGAAATGTTAGGCCCCTTAAATCCAATGTATTGTATTATTTTTTGAGGAAATTTATATTTTTGCTATATATATTATATTTGAGCTCCTCATGACACTGGCCACCTCTGGTAAAATTGCCTATCTCCTAATTGAAAAGGATTGACTTAGGCCCCCAAAAAAAGGCAAAACATTGCCTAAATCATTTGGCCTAAGTCAGATTTAATCATATTTAAACCTATTTAAATCTTTTATGTTACATAACTGACAGACAGTGTTATCTTTATTGTAATAGTCATAATTTGTTATAAACGTTTTGGGTGAAATGATTAAGAAATATCATATAGTTGTCTCCGCCAGGCCGAAAGGCATGGCGAGAGAGTATGTTTTACCCCTGTCCGTCCGTCCGTCCGTGTGTGTGTCATTCTGTCTTGTCTGTGTACAGCTAATCCCTGGCACCGTTGGCTTGATCGCAGCGAAACTGTGCACACATAGTCCCTGGATGCCAAAGCCGAACCTCTGCTCCAAATTTTTCACATGGGCCTTTTATAGCGCCACCAGGAGGCCGATTTGTGCAAAACACATTTTTGAACAGTACTCCTACAAATTTTGGCCAAAAATCCCCCAAATCGGTACACAGTATCTCTATAGTCATTAAAAGAAACGGCTCATTTCAGATTTTTCATATTCCATCCTGATTGGCAAAAATTGTCTTTCAAAGTTTGCAGGAGTACTCTGTTTCGAACAAAATGCCTCAAATCATGAACACAGCATGCAATTTCCGTGACATTTTGCACACATATTCCCATTAGGCCGAGGAATAAATGCCATTTGAAAATGTTCAAATCAGCCTCATGGTGGCGCTGTAACAGGCCGATTCGTGTTTTTACCTATAACTGCACCGATCAGTGTAAAACTTTGTATGCACACTCTCTAGAGGCCAAGGACAAACCTTTGCCCTGCATTTTTCACATTTGCCTTTTATAGCGCCACCAGGAGGCAGACTTATGTAAAACACATGTTTTGATATTAAGCCTTCATATTTGATCCAAATTTCACGCAAATCGGTACACATGATCTCTATAGTCATGTGATCAAGACGGATCTGTTTGGTTTTTCATATGCCATCCTGATTGGCTAACATTGACATGTAATGTTTGCAGGAGTGGCCCGTTTTTAACAAAATGCCGCAAATCATGAATGCAGCGTCCGATTACGGTGAAACTTTGAACGCACATTCACACTATGTTGAGGAACAAATGCCACCCTTTTAAAATTGGCCTGTTATAGCGCCACCAGCAGGTCAAATTTAGCAAAACACATTTTTAGAACAAAATGCCTCAAATCATGCATGCAGTTTCCGATTGCCGTGCAAGGCCTAGGAATAAATGGCACCCTTTTCACATTGGCCTATTATATCGCCACCAGGAGGCCATAATAACCTACCTGACCTGGCGGAGACTTGTGCTCCGAGGAGCACTTTTTCTAGTTTTGTTTTGGATCAGTTTTTTGTTTTTTTCTGAAAAAATGACTCAGGCCATTAGTTTAGCAAGGTGACGTTGTAATACGGTATATTTTATCAAGCAAACAGTAGGTTCACCTGCAAATGCTGAGAGTCAACATTAGAAATATGTATATATTGTTGTATGATTGACAACAATTCTGTAGGAGGCCAATGTGATGTTTTGCTATTTTCAAATATTTTGAACATTTCTCAGTTGTTTGAAACTATCCAGGGAACAAAATAGCCTATAATGACATGCCCAAAATAGGAAGGCCAGATTGAAAGTGGTTAAGAGTATACTCATACCATGAGACTGGAGCCGTCAAGGAGCCACCTGCCACATCACTCCCGGGCAGAGAGCCAAAGAACTGTCCTGTCTGTGTGCTGGAGAAGTGGACCAAAGGGACCTCATAGGCCAGTTCACTGCAAAACAAAACGATTCTACCTCAAACAACCCCTGCTATGCTTCTTACATAATCAATTTAATTACTCTGCTAATTAATAGAGATAAATAGTCCTACTGGGAGATTTGACTACATCGATCTGGACGGACAGGAAGTATCAGCCAACTGATTAGAGAGAAAGAAGAATTAGTAGGCACAGTAAAATCTTCCGTGTTCATTTGCAAATACCGGTAGATAAACGAACACTGAGGATTTTACTGTACGAGCGCAAAGCTATAATTTAAATATTGAGGAGAAAGTTGATAAACTAGAGCGTGCAAGTTTAAGCATGCAAGGACAGTGTTCTTGCAAGTCGCATCCTAACTTTGTTAGTCACTTCTAAGAAGGAACAAGGAAACAGTGTCAGACTGACAGAAATTGCATTGCAGCAGAGGTACAGTGAGATTTTCATGGGCAAGCTCAACAACTCTGCTCAGAAAAGGATTTATCATGGTCCAAGAATAACATTGTACTCGACATTGTTTGGCAGTTGTCCTGAGTTTATCTCAAGGAAGCAAACGTAATGCCGTCAAGTTTCATAGTCAATTAAATCCCTTCCTTATTGGTTTGGCAGCATCATACAGTAACCCCTATCGGTCGTGCGTTCTACAAGCCAGCAACGTGGCAACATGTGACCTTGTAAATCTGCTATTTTTGGCGCGCGACACCGTCGTACAATAAAGTATAAATCAGGCTTCATCATGGGAGAATTTGAGAACCTGAAAACACAACATCTGAGGCTGATGTTGCACAATCAAATAGCCCTCAACATGAATGTTTGCTTAGTGCTTGAGTTACATTTACTTTTGTATTAATAACTACAGCAATTAAACTCTAAACTTAATTAATATTGCATTTTCAGCTAATAAAAAATAGTTTCAGTATTATCACAAGAGTATAAAAGTCTAAACTACAAACCATTATTAGTTAGTCAGGTCATGTGTTGATTTGAAATGTGCAGTTACTGTGTATTACTATGAGCCTTTGTTGGAATGTTTGGAAAGGGTGTCATGAGTTGGTTATAATTATGTGGTTATATAGTGTCACTAGGTCAGAGGAGTGACAATAAAAGGAAACGTTGAAATGGTACACTATCACCTCTATCAATCTGAAAACAAACATGACTATTCTGCACTGGTAGGGTATTGATATTATGTTATGTGAGTTATGAGGGCATACGAGTGGGCTGGTGGGTCCCAAATATTTCCTGGTAACCACTCTCCAAACATTCAATGACTGGCATGATATTATTATAGCATGATGACATTGTTCACAATCCATTTACACAACTGTTCTACTGTGATTGCTTCATTGTTTAGGAATGGTCACATTCATCACCAGGTGCAAAAGGGAATTTGACAGAGACTGGTTTCAGGCAGGATTACGGATAAGTAATGTGTAATGTCTCACCTGACTAGCAGATACAGGGAGCAGAGGGATAAACCGTTGAAAAAAAATCTATGTAGCAGTGAGTTTTGGCCAACAAATGACACCGAACACAGTGTGTTCCAACTGTGTTGTCAAAGGTAGGGTCAGTGATTTACTTTGGTTAAAATAAGTGTTAAATAGCTCTATATTCTGATAGTACTCATTGCTATAGAGTGTTTGTTCAGTAAAAGGAGTCTCCCATGTCTCTCCAGCTCTTTATTAAACAGAAAATGCATTTTCAGTGCTCTCTCCTGATTGGCTTAAATGTTGTCACCTACCTGAAAATGTACTTTATTCTGTTTACTAAAGAGCTGGAGAGACCCCTGTGACCGAACAAACGCTTTGTAGCAATGATTACAATCAAAATATAGCACTTTAACTTCTAACTAAAACAAAAAAACAAAAACAAAAATCACTTACCCTACCTTTAACTTATATTGTTAATTAATACAATAACTATGATTAACTGTCTGCTGGGATGAAATGCTTGCCATATGGTCACAGCTTTCACTACACAGTAGGAGGAATTGGCTGGGCTCGTGCTGCTGAGACTGCTTGCCCTTTAGGTGACCCAAAACCTGTCTGCTCTTATGTGCTATGAGACTATAATCCATTTCCTGGAAGACAATTAGGTTAGGGAAGGTGCTAATAAACTCACTCCATAACACACCACACCAGAAGCCAGAAATGGTGGAAAGGTTGGACTTGGGGCGAGCAGCAACCCCAGCCTGTAAAACACCTTTATGCTTTTAAAAAAAAGACTAATTTACCCCATGTGGGAATAATAGTGATGAGAATTGATTGTAGACTACTTTGAAAAGCCTCTCTGAATGGATAATGAAAGCTGTGAGCTCTCTTTCTTTTAGCACAAGTAAAAGCCCCCTGTGTCCCCTGTCCTGCTGAGATGACCAGGCTACTGTGGTGGAAAGAATGTTCAGCTCTTTGGTGACCAAGAAATCACCAAACTGATTCAGGTTTGACAAAACCGAGGAATGTTCCAACTGGTTTGTTTGGGCTAATGTATGCCAGGGTCATGCAGGTGTTAAAGCAACAGTAGCTCAAGAGGAATAGTGGTTACAATTTGACTAGCATTCGGAAGGTTCCTGGTTCAATCCTGGCTCCACCCGGCATAGTGTGTCAGTGTCCTTGAGCAAGACACTGACCCCTAGATTGGAAGCTGCCTGCTGCTCTGCTCTGACATGTGTGTGTGTTGCTTGTCAGTGTCACCTACACATTTCAGCCAATCAAGTCCAATGGAGCTAAAATGCGAAAAAAAAAAAAAAAAAAACATTGGTTGGCTCAGTATCAATGTCCACCATTTGTTGCCTTCTCTTTACTTGTTACATCCATAGAGTTAAAAATAAGGTTACATCCAGTATCTGGGAATGCATTCTGACCAGCAGACAAATCCCTTTGCACTACTCCATTTTCAGTGGAGTGACACATGCAATGTTGACTGTTCTCCACTAGAGGGCGAACTTGGTCCACATTCACCTCTCCTAGATATTCCCCAAAATAGAGAACACACACAAACAACGAAAACATGGAAAAGCATTTCATAGTAGTGTTTGTTGTTGATAATTTGCGTATTAAGAAAACGTCTAATTAAATACAAAACAAAAAAGTCTCACACAGTTCTTGAACAGGTATAATAAAAATTGCTTTGAAAACTATAAAGCCTTGCAATTAGACCAATTATTTGTTTACCAACATTGAGACTGGATGCACAGGTGATTGTTTCATGCAATCAATTCTCAACCTGTTGTTTGACAGAATGGGGTTTCCTTGCGCGCATACTGGTTGCACGCATACTGGTTCTTATCAGTGTGACGTCGTCTGTATTCTGCCCTAAGACCCCTTGTCTTATAGGGCAGAAATATGAGCCTATTAAAGCTCTATGGGCAGAACACCTTACATTTTACAGAACATATGGAATGTATCTTTCTAGTTTAAGACGGACTTGTACTTGAGGTCACTATCACACACTGCTGCAGCAGTGTTTGCAGCTAGCAGTAGCCATGGATCACAGAACGGTCGTCTGCGTCACGACCGTCATGGATGAAATTCAACCTGGTGTTTGCACTTTCTCCATTTACAGACCGTACATCTACATAAACGTTCACATTTCAAATATAAAGTGCTTACCCCATGGCCACGGATGTTACAACTATGTACGGGCCCTCAAAAGTACCCGTATTTTCCTTATTGTTCAATAAAAAGCATTTTAATCCGACTGGTGGCCATATTCTCATAGAGTTATAACGTATCAGAGTGCAATATGTACCTCCCGAGTCCCAGGTTCACGTAGTTGAAATAATCTGGCGAAAGTACAGAGAAAATGCTTTTTATTAAACAATACGGAAGATACGGGTACTTCTGAGGGGCCGTACATAATTATAACCATGGGGCCATGGGGTAAGCACTTTATATTTGAAATGTTAACGTTTATGTAGTTTATGTAGATGTAAATTGAGAAACTGCAAACACCAGGTTGAAGTTCATCCATGACTGTCATGTGTCAAGGCTACAGCAGACCAATTGCTTGGATGCTAATTGCGCACAGCTGTTTTTTGTCTAAATAGTTTTGCCCCCCGCAGGCGTGCACGGCTCGCATCCAGTAATGTTTGTGCAGAAGATCATCTTAAGCAGGCAAGTAGCTGTGTGTCTTCCACATTTGTTGTTTTCAAGCTGTGAGGAAAGTTTTCAGGGAAATTGCCTCAAATTTCTAAACTAAAATGTTTCGACATAAAGCAAGCAGTTGGATGAAAAGCGGCAGCCCAGCCAAGGCAGTTATATTGAATGTCAAATGACACTATTACTTGAAGAACAGGACAGTTATATTAAGCCAATGAGCCATTTTCACAGCAGACATTTTGACAGGTAAACAGCTGAAGGAATGCCTATAGCAGAGGTGTAAAGTAATTAAGTACATTTACTCAAGTACTGTACTTAACAATTTTGAGGTATTTTTTTACTTTACTGGAGTATTTCCCATGTATGTACTTTTACTTCTAGGCTACTCCACTACATCTCAGAAGCAAATATTTTATTTTTACTCACTACAATTATTTGAAAACTTTAGTTACTAGTTACTTTGTAGATTTTGATTATTATTACAAAACATACATCAACCACTTCAGCCTTTCACATTTCGGCCTTTTGATAATAGCCAATCTACATTGTGAGCTTGTAGATCTGCTATTTTCAAAAGATTTTATACATTGCAAACTTTGGAAATTAGACATTCTGCATAATGAGTATTGTCTGTTTTTGGTACTTTTAATTACATTTGGATACCAATACTTTCTTTTTTTTTACTTTTACTCAAGTACATTTTGAGCTGGATCCCTGCAAGGGTATGATGGGCCCAATACCTACCTATAAGGCAGTCTCAGCTCCCAGGGGCCAATGGACTGGACAGGATCCAACCCTGCTGGCGGTCCTTGGCATAGGTCACATACTTCTTTGTACATTCATTAATTGGTGGTACCATAGCAAATTACTCAAATTAATGATGTATCATAATAATCATAACCTTGTTACCCACGAATGAGCAGTTATTTTTAGCATGCCTCTTGAAATACCTGCAAAGACCAACTGCAGAGGTATCGAGGCCACGATCATGATATGACCATTTACACCATGGCTTATGCTCAGCAGGGAGGGCAGAAGAAGAGATCCAAAGACCATGCAATGCACTGCCGTCAGGATTGGACTGTTCAATCATCAAATAACTCACCGCTGGACAGAAGTAAAAGTCGTCATCATCAGATTCGGTGGACAGCCACGAGCAAGCAAAGCAAGTACCCAGCTAGCAAAATATCGCAAATTTCTGGCGTGAGGCCGTCTCCACGCCACGCCGACCGGGGCGTCCGCCGGGCGGGACACGCCGCGTCCACTCGGCCTCCTTGATCAGCGTAAGCCGCGCGTCACGCCGAGCCGCTAATCAGCCTCACTCCGGCGGACAACGCCAACCGTGGCGGTCGTCGATAGCGGCCGGATAGCGTAGCGCCGTCATATAATGCTGTATATACCCCCCCCCCTCCTCCCTTTCATCCCCTATATTTAGCGGCCATTGTCACCCCCCCCCCCACCCACCCGCATTTGAGGTTTCTATAAACATGTCAAGTAGCAATACAGAATAAGGTCCCCATCACACAGTTCCCCTGTATCTCTAAGTATCTGTCTAAGAACATGACATAATGCATAAAATACATGGCCCACATGAAATAATGCAGCACAGACATTAACTCCATTGTTATGGTATTTATTAGAAAAGGAAGGCACAGAAATAATAATCCTAAAATACAAATGTATCACTTTAATTAAAATGGCAGACAGTGAGAAAAGTATTCCACATAAAAGTATCAATGCTGTAATAATATGTGTGAAGTCAGACTGGTAATCAATAGCCTACTTAAAGTAACAAAACAAGTAAACATACCCATTGAGCAGAATGTCAAGTAAAAAATGCATAAGAATATTAAAAAATAGGAGATGGTCCATTTGTACACTCAGAGTTGCAGACCTGTAAGGGTCCATTTGGTTTCATCTGTACACAGACTTTCAGACATGTAAAGTCCATTTTGGTTCCATGTGTTACTGGTGTATGTGTTTCTAGTTAACATGCTACAGACTCAGAGCCATATCAAAGCTACTGGACAAAAGTAAACATACCCATTGAGCAGAATGTCAAGTAAAAAATGCATAAGAATGTTAAAAAAATAGGAGATCTATGCTGCCCTGCCAAGGTAAAGAGCAGTAACTACGAAATCAAAAATCACTGAAAAATGAGGTAATTGTTTATCCCCCAAAATCACAAAGGCTAATTTGACCTTTGGGATACTCAAATAAGTCGGCGTGTCCAAAAACTTAGTTACTGCTCTTTACCTTGGCAGGGCAGGTCCATTTGTACTCTTGCAGACCTGTAAGGGTCCATTTGGTTCTATCTGTACACAGACGCTCAGACATGTAAAGGTCCATTTTGATTCCATGTGTTACCGCTGTAGTTTGTCCTGGTGTACTGTATGTGTTTCTAGTTAACATGCCACAGACTCAGAGCCATATCAAAGCTACTGGAATGAATACAAAATGGGCCACTGTTCATTTAATTCAATTTTGGGTTCTGTGTGCTGGTGTCTGTCGCCCGCCTCTTCTTCCAAAGCCAATGCAGTTCCTTCATGTGGAACGCGTCACGTGAGCCACCCAACGAACGCCAACTGAGAGGGAGAGAAAGGAAATAAATTAGACAACGGTGGTGTTGGTTTTAATAATAAGGACCCCCAATTTAACATGCATCAGGTCTACAGACCCTGTTAATGGCATGGCTATCTCTGAGACCCCAATTTATATAGTGAAATGTATGTTAATTTAACTCAGTGTGTAGAAACCCTTGATACATTGATCAGTTCCCCTCTTCCAATGCCTCACTAAATTTCCACACCAACACCATTTTCACATAATTTTCAACTATCATGACATAGAGAGGTTTCAGGGATTTATGGTAAAATAAATGTGGCGTGCTGTGAGCTTGTAGATTGGCTATTTTGGATAACTGTGTAGTCACACCCTTACCTTGCAAAACGTGAGGTCCAAGAGGTTCTTGAATGTGGTCACTGCCCTCACCAGGTCAAACAGCGCTGCGTCTGGAACATACAGACACAGGGATAGTGTGTAAGTAATCAAACAGTTTTTGTTTTTTTAGTCAGGCTCTACTTTATGCTGTACATTACTTCTAGACTCATGTTAAACCTACCATGGTTTTATAAGCTTGGTCATCACAGATGCTCCCGATCTCTTCATCCCCACTGCTGTGATGCAGGAAATGACGAGCAGAAACATCTGAGAAAGAAAGAAAATTAAAAAGAAAAAGAGAAGGGTTAGACACAATCAAAGCTGTATCATGCTCCATCGCAGGAAAAAACTACAAACAGTAACATACTAATATCAATGCAGGGTATTTCGGCTTTGGCATAAGATCGTAGATTGGCTATTTTCAGCAGCCAGTTCATTTAATGTAAAGCAAAATAATTAAGAAAATTAGCAGCCGTGTGTGTGTGTGTGTGTGTGTGTGTGTGTGTAAGCTTTTAGCTTAATTCTGCCTTATTCTAGCCTTCAGCTAACATGAGCTCGGCGATCTATATAAATAAAATAAGTACAAGTATCCATAACACAGATTCACCTACCAATCCATCGATCAACAGTTAGTATCATAACTCTGTGACGTGATTAAAAGTAATGTGGGTAGCAAGAAAAGTCTAGTCAGTTAGCTACAGTAAGCTAGCCAGCTAGCACGCTAACATGTACACAATGAAACAGTCAAACATTTGTAAAACGAGATATTTAGACTACACACAGCAGGCATACATCCACACAGATACAAACAAAATAGTAGGCTAATACACTAACCTTTAAATTATATTTCCCCGGAGGAAAAGGATAGATTAGAGCCATATGAAATCCGTGTTAACGGAATCGCGGACGGAATCGCGGAAATGACCAATAAAAATGGAATTGGAATAAAACACGGAATATTGCAGAATTTGGAAAAAAAAAAAAAATCGCGGTAAAATATTTTTTTTTACCGCGAATTTTTACAAATCCACGGGACACCACCATTTTGCATGGCCACATCCTACTTTATAAACGGTAAAATCCACGTAGAAATAGTCTTAGAAAGACGATAGAAACAATAATACATGCGCGACGCCATTTTGCGCATGCTCAGACCGAAGTCACCAAATTATTTTGGGAACATTTTTGCGTATAACACAACAAGGGCCATGTATGGACTGTTATATCTTGAACATTTATTCATTTCCACTTACCAGACACTTTTTTTATGGTAAAAATGAGCATAAAAAGCAAAATACAGAATTCAGAAATATTAAAATGGAAAAAACAGAATTTGGGAAAAAATAAAACGGAATTGGGAAAAAAATAAAACGGATTTCATATGGCTCTAGGATAGATATATCAGCGGTATGTTTTCCCTCTGTCGAGAAGCATAGAGGAGAAAGAGAAGGGCCGACGCAGAAGCAACCGGATGTCCTACCGTTGCTCAAAGAATGGAGCTGTAGTGTTGCCATGTCTGCTTATTATAAGCGACTTTGGGTTTGTTTGAAGACGCGTTGTGAGCTTGTACATCGGCTATTTTCAATATATATATACACATACATATCTAGGCCATGTGGCCTATAGTCACCACATGACTATAGCCAGCAATACACAGTTTTGGGCTTGTTTTCATAGACCTGGCTGCTTATTTCTCTCGCAAAATATGGCAACACTGGTCATTGATTTGATGTAAGCGTCCGTTGCGTATATCCGGTGTATATCGCCACCTACTGAACTGGAGTATATTGAGTTCCTGCTGTAAGGCCTAAATAAAGTATGTTTAGTGCTAATAATGAATTATACAACTTGATAATAATAATAATAATAATAATAATAAGGGTAATAATAATAATGATATTGATAATAATAATAAGACACTTCATTATATATATTTTGTTTTAAATAAGCAAATACATCAACTCTAAATTAGAATTAACAATGCAAGGAATAAATATAATAGCAACAGAATAAGAATAATAAAAACAACAACTGAGGAGCAATTAATCCTTGGAATTATTCAGTAGTACTATTATCAGTATTATTACTGAGGTCACCTTATTTTGTTTTGAACACTAAATAACATTAATATACACGATTACAAATGGCTTCAGGTTTAGGGGGGGAAATGGCACAAAAAAAATGTTATAGTTTTACTTGTTGACTTTTTTGATAGTGTTTAATTTGGACTACTTTTTTTTATAGTTTTACTTGTTCACTTTTTTGATAATGTCATTTGTATATTTGGATTATCTCTGTGCCTTTTTCTAATAAAAAAAAGAGAAAAAAAGTCTTTACTGCATTATTTCATGTACATCAGGGGTCAGCATACTCAGATACAGCAGGGAAGCTGCCAAAATGTTCTTATTTTTTATTTGTGCAACTGTCATACGACTGTAGCAAAAATATAGCTTTACAGACCCATACAGCCAGACAGGCAGACAGACAGAGTTTATATAAATAGTTTTACGTTTCACTTTTTTAATGGTGTTGAATTTGTATATTTGGATTATTTCTGTGCTGTGATAGCAGTGAAAATGAAGTGATAGCAGTGATGATAGCAGTTCACCCAGTTTAATTTCAGGGACCCCAGTCCAATGGCATTTCTATCTTTGGGACCCAAATTAATCTTTATCTTTAATTAAAATCATGGTTAATTTAACTCTGAAACACGTATAACGTACACTTTTCACGGGTCCATTTGGTTCCATGTACACTTTTACTTACAGACCCATAAGGGTCCATTTGGTTCCTTCCTATCATTTAGCTGGGGACCCCCTGGAACTCCCTCAAGACCCATGGTGGTCCCTGGACCCCACTTTGAGAACCAATGGTCAGAATGTATAGGGAAAATTCAAAGCGTGGCATTAACAGCGTCAGGACGTCGTGACGCTGGCTGCAGACCGCCGCAGACTCTTCTAAAATGCTACTCCGCCGGACATTTCGGTGAGCGAGACATCTCCGGCGTGAGGAGGGCGTGAGGAGGGTGAGCCTCCGCTCGGCGGGGCCCGCTCTGTCCAGGCCGGCCTGACGTCGGTTGCAACGCCGATCTGCTAGCTGGGTAAGTACGTTGAGCATTATTATCATATTAAGTAGTTGTTGTTTCCAGCACAGCAGTGGTGGAAAAAGTACTCCAATTCTTTACTTTAGTAAAAGTATCAATACTAGAATATAGAAATACTCTGTTACAAGTAAAAGTACCGAATTGAAAATGTACTTGAGTAAAAGTAAAAAAGTATTGGGATCAAAATATACTAAAAAGTACCAAAAGTAAAAGTACAAAAATGTTTGAAAATAGCCGATCTACAAGCTCACAACGCGTCGCATCGCAACACTTTGTGAGCTTGTAGATCGGCTATTTTCAAATAGCCAAGGTATAAAATAGGGCTGAAGTGGTTAATGTATGCTTTATAATGTAATAATTAAGTTATATCTGCAAAGTAACTAGTACGTTTTCAAATAATTGTAGTGGGGTAAAAGTACAATATTTGCCTCTGAGATGTAGTGGAGTAGAAGTAAAAGTACTGAAAATGGGAAATACTCCAGTAAAGTAAAAAAATCCTCAGAAGCGTACTTAAGTACAGTACTTACGTAAATGTACTTAGTTACTTTACACCACTGCAGCACAGTAGGTGAGTTCCTGGGGCCTGATGCTCCAGGCAGAAGGGGACCTAATCTCTCTTTGCAAGGCTAGCAAATAGAGCTAAACCCAGCATGCATGATGATAAATGTACTGTATGCTTTATATGTCATGTGCACATTTACATTGGAGTGGAATCTCACTGGAATCTCTTATTGTAGCACTTCACAATGAGCCCATTCGTTTTACATCAATTGCCCAATGCCTCAATAGAAAGCAAATACTGTTACACTACTGGACCGTGTGTATGTGTGAATGTGTGTGATACTTCTCCCTACACAGGCACTCTCCTCTCTAGTTGGCCTATAGCCCTCTCTGGTCCATTGGGGTGAAGTAAAACATGACCAACATGCATTAATGTCCGTCTCTTATCAGACCCTGTGTGTACACAGGTCTAGTGTAGACCATGGTGGCAACCAGATAACACTATCTGATAACCATGTGCAGTTCAAATGGCCCTAACCTGGAAATGAGCTCAAAATGGACTGCCCTGAATGTTTTACCAGGGGATACATACATAATGGCCCACACTGGCTAGCAGGCCAGAAATGACTCCCCAGTCCTCTTCAAAACATATAGGATTGGTTTATTGATAGATTGAGTGATTGATCATTTAGATTGGTGCAGCAGGGTCCCAAAGGTTAGAGGATCATCCTTGTGTCCGAAAGGTTCCCGGTGCGATCCACCGGACCGGAAGGAAAAAGCGGGGGTGGGGAAATGGATCACCCAACACTCACCTCTCCATCAACACTCACCACTTGAGTAGGGCTGTCACGATTACAAATTTAAGTTGACGATGAATTATCACCAAATAATTGCGATTAACGATTTAATTGTGTTTCTGTCGTTGAAAATTAATGGAACATTATGAATAAAAATTACATTTCTGTTTGGCTTTTAGCTTTCGGAAACAAAAGTTGCACAGGGCAGATAACGACAAAATAACACATATTTAATTACTTTATACTTAAAAATAATCATTAATAGTGGAAATAGTCGATCTATAAGCTCATAACACGTAGCATCGTGACACGTTTTGAGCTTGTAGATCTGATGTTTCCACTATTTCTGACAATTCTTGAAAATATATGATTTCTTTTACATGGAATTGATTATGACGATTATGCAACAAAAAAAAAAAGCGATTATATAAAATAATTGTGATTAGACGATTATGTAATCATTGTGACAGGCCTACACTTGAGCAAGGCACTGAACCCCCCCAAATGTTCCAGTGGAGCTTCTCAGTATACAGTAACAGTATAGGGCTGTGATTGTACTGGGTCCTTCCAGGTGTGAATAAGTGTACCTGCATGAGTGTAAAGCAGACCTGCTCTGGATAAATGACGGGGGGAAAAAAGGTGGATGTATGGCTTGATTTACTATTTGAAAAACAATTATTTTGCACTTACTGATGCTACTGTACTGTAGCATGAATACAGTACTATGTGCTTGCTCCATTTGCTTCAGAAGAATAACCTTGTACGTGCTCTTCTACTGCTCTCCTACAACGACGCAATAACATGTCATAAAAATCCAAAACACTAGATCAGACGCAATCAAAATGTCCAGGCATTTATTAGACAGACTGTTGTTGCGGACAGGCTTTTAAATATTAAAATTGAGCTATAAATTCAAATTCACAATAAAATATTCAGCGTGTTGTCTACTGCTGTAAATAAAACCGGCAATTGTATTTGATATTCTGTGAATTTATTACAACATGATGGATCTTTTTTACATTTGTTTAAGCTGTGATTTCTTTGAGAACATACAGATACTTTTGACCAGGTATTTATTTGTCAAAATATCATGCAGTCCCAGGTTACTGTAAGGTCATGTAAGACCATTATTTTAAAAACAAACTGAATAGGGTAGATTCACCATATACCAAGATTACCCACATGATTGCATGAGAAGCCTTAAGCCAGATTTATAAATTAAGCATTATATGTATAAGTCATGATGTCAAACTTAAGTCGATACTCGGTGCGCGCTGGCTTCCATCAAACACGTATTTGAAGTGAAGGTCAATGCTGTGTTCTTGATAAATCTACTTCCAAACAGTTGCTCATGCAGCACATCACATTGAAGTACTCACAAAAAGGCATCTATCGGGCTGTGTGTCAAAACGGGGATAATAGCTTACCCATGCAGCACCTTCAGGTCTCCATCTCAATGCCACTGTTAGATTTATCACTTTCGATCTGGCATTCCTATTTTGGGCAAGTTTCCACACACATTACACATTTTATCCAAAAATAACAGATTTACAAGCTTGATTGGCTTTTGTTTTTGCATCGTGACACCATCGTACAACAAAGTACAGTATAACATAGGGCTTAAGCTGTTACAGAAGATAGTTGTGAGAGTTACTTCCAAGGCATTGTATTGGCATTTGAATATCTTAGACCCCCTAATATCATTGCCATTGCTTATTCCTTAAATCAATAAAAAGTAGTTGTTGTCCACACATCATAAGGGGGAGATTGATGATTACATTTTTACATTCACAATTACATTTTAAATGTCCATCTTTAATGCAATCACTGTTAGTGTTGACATGACAGCACAACAAGGGATGTATTAAAAGATAATTATACATGCTAATATGATTACATTATTATAATGCACCTTATTACCAGGAGGACTGTCTGTCATTTAGATTGGTTGACTCTTGTTTCATAATCTCTCCTCCCCCACGTTTTATTTTATTTTATTTAACCTTTATTTAACCAGTAAAACACATTGAGACAGAGTCTCTTTTTTCGTTGATCTCTGTCAGATAGGAACTGTCAAAACTTTAGATTTTCTCATATTGTTTGAGACCAGGTAAACTGAAAATGGAAGCCTGGAGGTGAATACCATAATGAGATACAATGTATTTACATACAGTCTATGACAAGATCAAGGGCGGTAGGCTACATGTTTTCGGAATAATAGACATTATTTTCTGTGTAGACTGTGATCATGGTGTAAGTACGTGCGTGTGTATTTGTGTGTGGGGGTGTGTGTGGGTGCTTTTTAGAACTTCAGCTGATCAATC
This sequence comes from Gymnoscopelus microlampas, assembly GCF_963454915.1. Taxonomy (NCBI): domain Eukaryota; kingdom Metazoa; phylum Chordata; class Actinopteri; order Myctophiformes; family Myctophidae; genus Gymnoscopelus; species Gymnoscopelus microlampas. The sequence continues at coordinate 8,576,570 of NC_139957.1, forward strand.
GGCAAAAGTTTGATTTCAACATCCTATTTACACTGAAGGGTCCTTGAGAGTTTGTACATTTGGAGCCCTTGGCCTGAATATTACATTTGTTTGCTGTAGCATTAATCTTCTTTTTGTGTTGAGATACTCGTGTGTCATAGTGGTGTGAGGTATGTACAGTACAAACAGGTTGAAAGTGGTTAAATTGGCACTATCATCCCATGAACTTAATTTGTTAATTGCCCCCCCCCTCTGGCAGCCACTCTGGGGGCTGCGGCCCTCACGTTGAAAACCTGTGTGAGATATGTGCACTCGCACAACACTCTGAGCAAACAAGGCGGCTTCCACCGGTGATATCAAGGCTGTAGAAATGTAGCAGCTAGGCAATTGTAAAAGCAGATGTAATCTCAGACAACTGCTCATGATGACACATCATTCAGTGTGTGGATCCTATCCTCCCACAGTCCCTCCGAGACCCTGTGAGCAAATATGAAAATGAATGTTGATAAAATCAGGGAGCCTAGAGTTTGGAGGAAAATGGTTGGTGCTGTTATGTGAGAGATGGTGCAAACCTAATGGTGACAAGCAGTTAGTGACTTAACTCATTAAGACCTGAAGCCGATTCGATTTTACATGTCCCATTAAGACCTGAAGCCGATTCTACATGTCTCCAAATTCCCAACAGTTTTCTGAAAAACATATGTTTCTATATCAGTGCTGCTCAAGCTTTTTCATGTCAAGGACCCCCAAAATTATATGTATTTGGCCGCGGACCCCCATCTCAAAATATTTTGTTCCAGGGGGTCCCTGAAGCAAAGATTTGAGTTAAAAATGTTTGCTTAAAAATATATATGTATTCAAAGATTTGCACACATTTTCACGATTTTAAAAAAATAGCAGATCTACAAGCTCATAGCGCGGCACTCGGTGCCGCGCTATGAGCTTGTAGATCTGCTATTTTTGAATAGCCAAAGTGTAAAATAATGTTTTTTTTAGCTCAAATCAAAAAGTGACACAGATGCGTTCCCGGTCTTAAGTAAGTTACATTACGTGACCCATCAGTTACTGAAACGATGTGTGATACCTGTGCAAATGTTTACTACATGAAGAGCTAACTTTTCATAATTCATTTGCATATAGATAGTAGTCACCAATGTTTCCATGAGCCAATGGCACAATAATAGGCTACACGCAATGCAGGGAAAGAGCATCGGTCACACTTATTTTACAAATAGTCACTAATCAGAGAGTACAAATGGGTCCCTTAGCCTTAAGCCTCGCTTACGTCCTTTAAGATAAATAATGCATTTGTGTTGCATAGGCTAAGCTATTAGTTCTGTTCAGTGCATGCGTGCATCTCCTGGCTTTTGTTATTCATTCACTGCATCAACGCTGGTGTCCCGATACAGTGCTGGTGCACACTGCGCATCTCAATACTGCCATTTACATTCAAAGTCTGTAAACTGTTGGCCCTGGCCTGGAATGAAAAAGAGTGAAGAAATAATCCCCTGACAGTCTTAACTGTGTGGTCTCCTCTTTATAATTAGGGCAACAGGGCTCGATTTGATGAATGCAATTAAGAGAGTTGATATTTTTTGAGGATTTAGACTGTAATCATGTATATGCATACATTTACTGGCTTGGCTATAGGATTTGATGTTAGTAATTTGGCGTGAGGCGTGTACAAAATTTAGTTTACATTTGAGGTTATTGAAAATCATTACATGGTTTCAAGTATTAATTATTTTTGCACTATTAACTAAAGCTTTTCTAATTTTGACCATTGTTTCAGTAGTTTACACAGGGTGTAATAATTGCACTAGGTGGCAGTGTTAGCATAGATATTTCTTCATCTAGAAAGCAGTGCCTCCCAAGTTCCCAACCCTTGTCTTCAGGGATTCATTGTACTGATAGAATTCTAGCCTACCAGTAGGTACCAGTAGGTTAAGTCATCCCAGCTCTAACTAGTCTCTGATTAACTCTAACTAGTTCCTGATTAGATTACTAGAATTAAAAGCACACCCTGGACAACACAAGGACAACCGTCTGTAACGGGAGGTTGTGGTTCTCAGCCATTTTTCCCCCTCCTCTGGACCACATAGCACATTTCGAACAATCCTCAAGGACCACCCTACCTCCCTACAACAATATGTAGATATTTATTACCAGAGAAGGCATATCGCAGTCATTTCTATTGTATTTATATATTGTGTATGTATTTAATAATATTTAACACTAATGACCTGATTTATGCTAAGTTCCGTGTCCGTGCTCGTGCACCAATAATAGCCGATCTAAGCGACATGTTGTGAGCTTGTAGATCTGCTATTTTCTGTGCTCAACACCATGCACAACAAAGTATTACAAGCCTTTAACAGTCGATATTTAATTTCAAGCTTTTCTCCCACACTTAGTTCAAATATTTTCTTAAATTTAATGAACTTATGAAATTCATATTTTTGATACATTTAGCAAAGGTACTATCTATTTTTTGAAACATTTTTAAACTTTGACTCAAATGCTTCCAGATCTTAATAAACGAATTGTCTAGATTAAGCATGCAATTTAAAGGAATAATAATAATAATAAAAACATATTTTTTACTTTGAAATTAATAGTTCCAAAGTTCCTGCACAGCTTAAAGGACCACTTCACCCATTTTCAACCCATCTTCATATAATTGGTCCTCACTAATGCTCATTATAATATGGTTGCATTTTTGTCTATTCACTCTGTGTCTCAGAGGAGGGCTGTGGACAGTTCAGAAACCCGCCTACCAATGACACCATCATCGACATCTTTTATGTTATAATTTTGTATTATTGCGAGAACAATGGCCTCTATAATTGCATGCTAACTTTCCAGGAATAGAAAGCCTGCGGTTTCTATTAGCTTTGATTGCCCATCGATGATGTCACTAGTAGGTGGGTTTATGAACTGTCCACATCTGACCGAGTAGACAAAAATGGTACCATATCATAATGAGCATTAGTGAGGACCAATTATATGAAGATTGAAAATGGGTGAAGTCGCCCTTTAAGCATTACAGTAGATTGTATTATCCACGCGAGCTGTTGACACCAGCTCTCTGGATCTCGTTGGGAAGTGTTGCTCGAGCCTGCGAAAGGTCAGGTAAGCCTCAGTGACACTGTTCTACCCACCAAATGTCAAGGTGTCCCAAGAGGTCGGCAAGACAGACAGGAGACCTTATCTGCTGGGATAACAGCACTACTGACGTAGGGTGCGCGCGGGGGTCAATGTTGGTAGTGTGGTTGGCCACAGGTCATGTGGGTGGTGCTTAACATGATCTCTGCCTTATAATGTATATTCATGAAGCAAGAGCTACATGACAAACTATATTGTCCTTGAAGGGTCAGTGTTAGGAGGAGGTTGGCCACAGGTGACGTGTGGGGTGCTTAACATGGACGCTGCATTGTAATGTATTCACAGTGCAAGGGCTACCTGACAAACTATATTGCCCTTGACTTACAGTAAACATAATTAGATTTTACACTGTAGCATCCTGACCCCTTGGCTGCCTTACAGACCCTTTTCGCAGAAGCGATTTTGACACGTACAACACAGCTGAAGGTAATAACATTAATAGCCTGTGTGTGTGCGTGTGTGTGTTTGTGTTTCATTTAGATTTTTTATGTGAGTGACATATCATCTTGTGATGCAATTGGACACCCACGGCATCAATGATGTTACCAGGGGTCATTGGGTGTTTTTGGGGGTCTTTCAACAGTCAAAACACCCTCACCCATGTAACCCTGATCAAGCCAGGTGACCCTCACATTGGCCAGGAAGCACTACCCCCCCCCCCCCCCCCCCCACACGTCTCCTCTAATGATCCACAGCCACCTTGAAGCGGCTTCTGTTGTCCTCGGTGGCCAACAGGATGGCCCTTCACCAACTGGCCCCTGTGATTCCCAGCATGTTGTAATCCCTGCCGAGGGACTGGCCTGCAAGCCCTTTTCATCCCGCGGACAAACAGGCACGCACCTCGCTCACCACCCGTTGCTCCGGCATGTGTGCATGTGTTCCGTTCGTGCTGTGTGCCAGCATGAAGTGAACTGTGCAGGAGCTCTCCACGATGGACACTGCTGCACCTAAATTAAACACAACCACAATTAAAGTTATTGCCTTCAGCTGCTGTGTTTACCCGTCAAAATGTCTTCTGTGAAAGGGGTCTATTGAGTTGCAAGATTTGATTAGCCTTATTGCGACAACGTAGAATCAACCCTAAGGACTCTGCTCAGTGTAGTCTTAAGCATGCTCAGAAACTAATGCCAATTCAAGGCTGATAATGAGGTATTCTGCTAGTGATGGCTGCTTTATGTGCATGCATTCAAATGCTAGCTAACGCAGAATTAATTTAATGTTTTTTGTTGTTACGGTATGTATATATGTTATATTGTAAACATGCTTTCAAATGGTTTTAAGATGGGTATTTTGCACTCTCTGCCCTGAGCCTGGTCCCGATGGAGGATAGCTGGGCCCTGACCTGTTGTTGTGCAGCCAGTCAAATGCTTAGTGCCTGATTCACAGCACCAGGCCATTACCACTGTCTGTTTATCTTCTGTGTTTGTGTGTGCATGCGTGCGTGCGTGTGTATGTATGTACTGTGTGTGTGTTTGTGTGTATGTATCGCACGCACGCGCACGCACGCGCGCACACGCACACACACAGTACATACATAATGTGTGTGTGTGAAGAAGACACACCTGTTTAGCTGTGGCTCACAATACTTAAATTATTGCGAGTAAGATAAATTAAGATGATCTAATAAGATAGCATAACATCTGCACTTGGACTGACTCACCTATATGCATAAAAAGACATGATAGCACCAGTATGAATGGATATATTATGTCAGTCTCTTAGCTTTTGTTTTTAAAACTGGGTGTAAACAATTGCAGAGAAAGAACTACATTGCATAACCAACTACATTGCATAACCAATCCAAAGTCTTTAGGGTGGTCCTTCGTATTAGGATGTCGACAGGTTTGGTTTCTGAAGCAGTAGGCGTAGGTTGTTAGGTTGTTTTCGCCACTGTCAATAAACATGTCAATCAATCAATGGCTACCAGACTGGCACAAAGGACCGTCCAAGTCGCTTTGATGCTGGGGATCGATGAGTCTGTGGTTGAATATACTCGTCATCCCCGCTAGCACATCAGCGAGGGGATTGGAGGTGATCATCAGGATAGCATCCGACATCCTCCTCACCTTCCCTTCCACAAACCACCTCCAGATTGTCCGGTTTACTGTAACTCTAACTACGGAGCTAGCCTTCATCACCAGCTTGTTGAGTTTGTTGGCACCCCCTGTGTTGATGTTGTTCCACTGGCTGAAAAGGACACTGGCTATATATAGACTGGTAGAACAGCCTTTTGCACACATTGAAGAAGCTGGGCCTCCTGAGGAAGAACAGCTTGCTAGCTGAACAATTGTAGCTATACAGGTAATAGATCTGTGAGCATAGTGATGGAAAGAAAGGTTCTGCCGGTAATATTGAGTGATCATCATACCACTCTACAACAGTACATTGTGTGAGTCACTACCAGCACTACAATACCACTATAGTGAGTCAGTGGTACCCAGATATGTATAAAGTACAGCTACTGGGTGAGGATAATATTGTGGCAGGGGTTATGGTCATAAGCATGAGTCATATTTTGGAACATCTTTGTCCAGGATGACCTAATTGGCCTTTCAGAACTGTTTAGTGGCCTCGGAGGACAGTGGTACACAATGGGTGAATAGTGCATTCAATTGATATACAGTAGCACCTTTATCCAAAGCACTTTTGCAATGTGCATTACATTCACATATTCGCACACACATGCACACAGCGATGGTGGAGGCAACCAGGCAAGGCACCAATCTGCTCATTGGGAGCAGTTAAATGTTCAGTGTCTTGCTCAAGGACACTAATGCAGGCAGAGCCAGATATTGAACCAGAAACCTTCCAAGTACGGAAGTTCCCCAATCCGCTATACCTCCCGAGCCACTGCCGCCCCCTCGATGGTTGAGTGAAGGTGGCAGGATTTTTGGAGGGATGTACTGTAAGCGTGTATGAAAATATGCGGCACCAAATTGATGCAATTGATTCCAGCTGCATCAGAAATGACTTTCCCCTGTGGGTATTTAACCAATTCAAACCGGGAACGCATCTGTGTAACCACTTTAACCATTATTTTTATACTTTGGCTATTGAAAAATAGCAGATCTACAAGCTCATAGCACGTCACTTTGTGCCGTGCTACGAGCTTGTAGATCTGCTATTAAAAATAAATCTTGAAAATGTGTGCAAATCTTTGAATATATATATATATATATATATATATTTTTTTTTTAAGTGAACATTTTTAACTCATACAGTATTTGTTACTGGGGGGTCCCTGGAACAAAATATTTTTGAGGTAATGGACGGCGGTCAAATACATATCATTTTGGGGGTCCTTGACATGAAAAATATTGAGAACCACTGATTATAGTAACATATATATATATTTTTTTTAGGATTTAGAAGACATTTGTAGAATCCCCCCAGAAGCAAAGATTTGTGTAACACATGTTAGTTGTAAAATATATATGTTCAGAGATTTGTCATTTTTGTTCATGACTTTTCAAAAAGAAAATGCAGATCTACAAGCTCATAGTGCGGCACTCAGTGCCACGCTGTGAGCTTGTATATTATCTGCTATTTTTGAATAGCCAAAGAAATCTTAAAATGACATAGATGGCTTCCCGATCTTAATGGATTAATTAAGACACAGCTGTTGGGAGAGAGACAACACTTTGCTGTCTCACATGGCTCCTGTTTGATATTAAAATACGCAAGCTGCAAGCGATTTTCACTTTACACTCCTTCAAAGCTAGTCCAGTCGTTTCATTCCTGATTATTCTTTGCACCACTGTCGATTACAGACAATAATGTGTTTAAATCTGTTGTTAAAAATGTGTGTGTGTATGTATGTATATATATATATATATATATATATATATATATATATATATATATATATATATATATAACTATATAAATGGCGAGCAACTTCCGCACCCTCGGTGGTGACACCCCACAGCTCTGTTATCGAATAAACAACGCACCGCCACACCACATGTCGCCTACTGACTCGCCACGGCGGCCGCGCTGAATTTACGCCTCGCGTAGGGGACATCTCACTGCTCACTACACCGTTTCCACCGCGCAACATAATTAATTCTACTCACCAAATGTCGGACAAAACGGAAGGGGAGACAGCTTCGTACCGTTTACCGTGCGCACGACCTCATCACCACAACAGCAGCCAGCCGCTGCGGGGGTTTTTTCCTTTTTTTCCAAACTTTTTTTTTGGTCACCATTTTCTCCAGGCACCATGTCTGGTGTAACGTCGGGTGTTTCTTTTCACCAGCCAATCACCTTTCACGTTGCCACGGCCGTTGCCACGTCGCGCTGACGTACGCTAAACAAGCGCTGCCGTGCGCACAATGCAAACGAGCCCAAAGGCGCGCAAAAATAAGCCGACCATTGCTTAGACACACAGTCAGACCTGGCAACGCAGCCTACGCCAATCATGTGTGAGAGATCTACAAGCTATGGGGCAGAGACGCCACCGTATCTTAGCAACAACTACAGCGCTCACTCTCATTGGTCGTGTCACGCTAACAGCAGTCTCCAGACAATGGCATCGCAGACAGCTTGCTGTTACTGCTGTAGCCATCACAGGCAGTTGCAGCACGACGGACAGGGCGCTGTGATAGCTGCCATGTCGCTAACGCTAACCTGGTTGTCATGCCTGCAGCGGCTGTGCAATCACTTTGTCAACAATGCACGTTCGTGTGGTGAATGTCTATATTGCTGCTCAGTTCGTCCATTGTAGATGGTGTATGTTTGTGTGTGTCTTCTGGAGAACTATGTAGCTCCACAGCAACTACAGTAACTAACGTAATGGCAGGACCGCCCCCTGCAACGCATGTTACGCTGCATTATGGTCATGTAGTAATTTCAGATAATTTCGCTCCGATTACAGCAGTGTTTATCAACCCTTTCACGCCGCCCCCCCCCAAATACACGTACTTCATCTGGGCCCCCCCCATTCTGTTTGACTCCGTTCCACAAGTAAATATTGTGAAAATAGCCGATCTACAAGCTCGAAACGCCTCACGTTGACAGGCTTTGTAAGCTTGGAGATCGACTATTTTCTACATGATTGCCTCTTTCTTACATTCTTTGCCAATGTCGCCCATGTTTTCATAGCATAGTTTATTGACTGCTTCTGTTGCAGAAATGGCCATTTCCTTTACTTTCGGTTTTTTATTGTCTCCGCCAGGCCGAAAGGCATGGCGCAAGACTATGTTTCACCCCCTGTCCGTCCGTCTGTGATAGCTAATCTCTCACATCGTTGACTTGATCGCAGCAAAATAACAGCCCGATGTGGAGAGTCAGTGAGAGCTGCATAAACGACGTAAAATGTGTCAAACGGAGTCTGTACGGCTGTCGATAAATGAACACATGACGTCGGTGGGAGAGGACATGTTGTGTCTTTTGGACAAACAGCAGCGTGGTGCTGATGTTTGTTGTGTGAAGCAGCTTAATGTCAGAGTGTTTGTGTTGGAGCGCCTCAGTGCGGCTGCAGAGTTCATGTGCAACCTCTTCCAGAGAGACACAGAGACACTACAAACTCTGCTGGGGAAAAAAAAAACTGCTGGGCATTGACTTTCCTATGGACATTGATCTACACACTGCAGGTATATCTGCTACACACACAACATCAAACTACACACTGCAGGTATGATGCAGCGTTTGCATTACAGCCAGCATGCCAGCGTAGTTCCCATATGGTTTCAAGGTGGGCTAAACCATATGGACCCCATGTCAGCAATGTCAGCGGCATCCACTTCAGTCCCAACTGCGATGCCCATGCAGGCTATAAGTAGCTTCTACCTGGCCCTTAGGTGGGCCCCAACTAGCCATGTTTATGTGGGACCAAGGCGGGTCCTAACTGGGTTTGCCCATGCAGGCTTTAACTGGGTTCTACCTGGGCCCTAGGTGTACCCTAACCAACCACAGTGCAGTGCCCATCGCTCCAATTGTTGTGACGTCAGGGCTCTCACTACTGCACATTGGTGGAGGAGGAGGGGCCGCAGGGCCACCGCACACATCGCTGAACCAATGGTAGCCCACGGATGTTTCCTCTGTGGATTTACAATCTGCCCCTCTATGCCACATATCATCCGCACTACAGGGTCTTCACTGACCGAGCCACGGCCCCACTGACCCTCATGACGCGACGCCACTTAAACATGCGGCAGCATGCGCTGGGTTGCCAGGTTTGCACAGCCTGCGCCAGAAACAAGCAACCACCTTCATGAAAAAAAAAAAAACACCGAAATGGTCCGCAATGTTCCAGGGGTGTCCCCGCGCGTCCCAACACTCCACAGGGGGTCAGTGGACCATCAGGGGGTCCGCGGACCCCCTGTGGACCCCCTGAAACATAACAAATATTATTTCTTCAAATTTTTTCCTTTTTCAAAAAAACTTTTCCACACTTTCACTCCGGCGATTTGGGTCCCCCAATATACACACGGCCACGCTGGGCCCCGTGCGCGGCTGGGGTTGAGGGGGGCGTAGCCCCCCGAAACTCTAGTATATATATATATATCCTATATATCCTATATATATAGGATATATATATATATATATATATATATATATATATATATATATATATATATATATATATATATATATATATATATATATATATATATATATAGTGTGTGTGTCTATCTATCTATCTATCTATCTATCTCTCATTAGATCCATCCTGTGTTCGATTAATAATCCTCAGTTTTCCAAGCATGCTACATGAACATGGAAATTATCTCTCATGATTGTGATTATGCCACTGATTATGACGTTTAGTGCGAGAGTAATAGCCACCTCCATTGTTCTGAATGTACAGTACAGAGACTGAAATAAATGGTATCAAAAGACACATTTGTGTACCATTTTCAGTGGTGGTACATTTACTTTCCTGGACGATATATTGGAAAATATTGTACTTTCACTCCACTACAATTATTTGAAAACTTTAGTTGACAGATACTGTACTTTTCAGATATAAATTATTTCATTATGAAACAAACATTAACCACTTTAGCTCTATTTTATACCTAGGCTATTTGAAAGTAGCCGATCTACAAGCTCACAACGCGTCGCATCGTGCCGCGTTGTGAGCTTGTAGATCTGCTATTTTCAAACATTTTAGTACTTTTACTTTTGGTACTTTAAGCACATTTTGATACCAATACTTTTGTACTTTTACTCAAGTAAATCGTTTGTTCAGGACTTTTACAGAGTACTTCTACATTGCAGTATTGATATTTTTACTTAAGTAAAACATTTGAGTTCTTTTCCCACCACTGACCATACAGAACAATATAATGTTTGAGCCAATATCGATTTGGTTTTGACAAAAGATTAGTAGTTACAGAGCACAGATGTTGGGTGAAGGCTTGTTATTGAATTTCTCTCCCCCTCACCAGTTGCTGGAGATGATATCTTCTCATGACAACTTTAATGCCATCCATTGGCTTGTCAGAAACTTTTAATTAAAATTGACTTACCGTGTAACTACTAGTGCCTCCAAAAGTGCATCTTAACCTCTTGACAGAGCTCTTTTTCATCTGTCTTGGGCAAGTTTAAATTATTCATATAGCACATGTTGTACAGTACACTAAGGCAATTCAAGGTGCTTTGCATAATACATAAACATTATACAAAAGCATACAATACAGAAATAAAATATAAATATTCTAGGTTAAAGGTAGGGTAAGTGATTTTTTTTTGTTTTGGTTAAAAGGTTAAACTATATTCTGATAGTAATCATTGCTACAGAGTGTTTGTTCAATAACAGGGGTCTTCCTGTCTCTCCAGATCTGGTGGGTTGCAAATCTTCAGCCAATCAGGAGAGTACCCATTTATCAGCTTAAATGTTATAGTATTACAGTTCCAATTTTGTCTGCTCATTTCTTTGTGTCCTCACTTCCAATTTCACTTGTTTATCCTGTATCCTGTTTGCGCTCTCTCCCCTGATGGGATAAAATTGGTATCCCGACCTGAAAATGTGTTCTTTGTTTACCAAAGAGCTGGAGAGACGAGGAGACTCACTCTAGCAATGAGTGCTATCAGAATATAGAGCTATTTAACACTTAATTTAACAAAAAATATCACTTACCCTATCTTTAATATCAGGAGACCAAATGAATTTGCTATTCATGTATTATTAATATTAATATTAATATTATTATTTATATATCTATTTTTATATTTATTTTTATCATTATTATTACAAATTCAATGCTTGCAGGCTAAACATTGGTCTGGGCCATGCCACTCTGGTTTTCAGTGTGAGCGAGGCGGTACTGATTGTGAACATCAAACATCATCGACTAGGACCCAACCATGTTACCAAGCACAGTGGTCCATTTAGCTGTCGATAATTAATTAGCATTATTGAGTTAATTAAACGGCCCTCTGTCAAAACCTGTCAGTCTTAAAAAAACAATGATGATTCAGATGGTATGGTCTGATCAGTTATATGTCATTCCACTACAGAGAGGAGCTTCACAATTCCCAGCCGTTATGAATATGCTGTACTGTACTGTAGTTTGTTTGCACTTTCAGCCAAGGACGATTCATGACATATTTATGGAGCTATGGACTTGTCCGGATATATGGTTAAATATTTATTTTTAGCTTGAAGCTGTTGCTGCATACGTTGGCCCATTTATTGATTTGTTATTTAGTCAGATGACGATAATGAAATATGAAGAGTGATAGTTTTGTAGCAGTGCGGGGTTACTTTTCCTGGCATTAAATCAATCCAGTTATGCCTATGAGAGCCTGACAGATCTCCTTAATCCCACCTAACATGACAATGCTTATCGATTACTTTCATCCCATGACTTATTTCTGTCGTCGATGACAGTACGCCAACCAACAAGGCATAAGCGCTCACCAGGCTGTAAACATGTTGGCCCTATTGGTCTGATCCATAGCCTATTACCAAACCTTTCCGTTTAGTCTCATGGACAGAGCATTGATTTTCGTTACGGATTTTGTTTTATCATAATTTCTCAACCTTTGGTTTGATTGATTTTGGTGAGAAAAAAAAGAGCACAATAGCACTTCCAAACACATACACAAAGATATCTGCGAGGATAAAAACACAAGGAAGCCCTAAGGCTTATTTCCATTGTGGACCTCTATAAACACTTACAGTAATACAACAAATAACAAATAAGGTCCAAACACAACAGTTGATAACTACTGCTAGATAGCCCATAAAAAAAATATACCTATAAATGCAGATGCATAACATCTGCATTTTAAGACATACTGTACCTAAACGGTTATGCAAAACACCCTCCCACCCACATATAGTAGCATATAGCAAGCCCTATTGTGATGACCCATCCTATTTGTGTGTAGTGTTGCTGTGATCTAATGGTGTTCTGTTTCTGTGTAGGAGGAGGGGACCAGCCTGCAGGGGTGTGCCTAGACGACAAGGCACACCTGACTCCAATCACCTGCTGGAGTATTTAAGCAGGCTGGTCAGGGCCATTCTGTCTCTCTCTCCTACACAGGAAACATTGTTTGTTTTTGGTTCTGTTTGAGTTTAGTTCTCCTTTGGTTTGCACCTTGCACATACACTACATTTTCACACATCCACACATGCACTACACTACTGATACAACTGACTATCCACACCACACGCTACTTAAGTATAATTTCTGGTTCTTTGAGTTATAAATAAATACATTTAAAGTTAATCCTGTGTGTCGTCTCCCACTTTTGTCATGATGTGATTCAGTTCATGACAAGATGGGGGCTCGTCACTTTTTAGCCTAAATTAGTGATAATAAGACTTAAGAGTTTTCTATCACACAATTAAGTTTGTTGTTTAGGTTTTGTTGGGGTTTTGTTCTTAAGTTGAACAAATTGGGTTGGGAGACACACACAGTTTGTATTTTGGTTGGGGGAGAGAGCAGTAGGAACTCATTTTTTCTTAGTGCAGGGTTTTTGGAGTTAAGTGAGTGGTGCAGGCTTTGGGGTTCCAACTCCCGGTAGATTTTAACAGTGGTTCTCCCTATGGGAATCTCTGTATTTTTTTTTGGGATTTAGACTGTGTTCCACAAAAGATGGGATGCGGTGGTACCACTGGGATGCCTTGTCGGAATGGGGGACTCAGGAGGGCCACTGAAGTCTAGGGGTGAGTGAGTAAGTCAGTTTGTGGTAGGCAGGTAAGATAGGGGAGTTGGGCTCTGGGGTCTTGTGCCACCTTTGTGTTGAAACCTTTGCAAGTTTTTAAAGAAAAAATGAGTTTGGTCGAGGAATTTATTAGGGCTCCCTCTGTGGAGCTACTAGACAAATGCACAAAAGAACAACTGTTAAAAATAGCAGAACACTACAAAATTGAGATCCGTGACAAGCGGGTAAAATTTAGGGTCAAGATATTTCTGATGGACAGCTTGGTGACACAGGACATATTACCAGAGGAGGAGGTGCCATTGGATGACGAAGATGGTAAAACATTTTCATTTTCTGCTAGGGAGTTAACTTTTGAACAACAAAAGGAATTGCTGGAAATTAAACTGGAACATGATAAGGAAATTGAAAAAATGAAACAAAAGACGGAATTGCTAAAGTTGGAATTGGAGCAGGAGAAGTTAAAGTTGAGTGTTAGGGAAGCAAAGCAATTTAATGTAGGATCTAACTTGAAATTACTTCCCAAGTTTTCAGAGACTGATCCAGATTTGTTTTTTTCCCTGTTTGAGCGTGTGGCAGACGCCAGGGGCTGGTCTGATGGTGAGCGCACTCTACTACTTCAATGTGTTTTTACAGGTAAGGCCCAGGAGGCCTATGCTTCGTTGACCATAGCAGAAAGTAAAATATATGAAGTTGTAAAAAGTACAGTGTTGCGGGCATATGAATTGGTACCAGAAGCTTATCGACAACGTTTCAGAAATTGGAGGAAAAATGAACAGCAAACGTATGTCGAGTTTGTTAGAGACATGTTGGTCCAGTTTAGCCGATGGTGTGTTGCGTCAGAGGTTAAAACCTTTAAAGAGCTTTGTGATTTGCTAACTCTAGAACAATTAAAAAACTGTGTACCCGCTAATATTGCTACTTACATAACCGAGAGAAAAGTTAAGACACCCCAAGAAGCAGCCATCTTGGCGGATGAATACGGTTTAACACACAAAAGTGTAGTTGGTGGTGTCTATAGGGATCAGACCGGTGGTCCAGTGCATATAGGCAAACGTTTTGGGGGGCTGGGGGATTCAAGTTTTTCCGAGTTAGAAGATGGTTCAGGGAAACAGGATGACTCTAATGTTTGTAATTTTTGCCATAAAAGTGGGCACTGGAAAAAGGATTGTTATGCCCTTAAAGCTAGAGAGAAGCTGCTAAGTGGTGCACAAATCAAACCGGCCGCTTTGGCTGCATCTGCCATTCCCTCACCGCAGCTAAATGTTAACATGGAAAGTGTTTCGGACATCAGGTGTTCCACTGGGTGTGACTCTAAGACTCAGTATTCAGCATTCCTTTCGGAGGGTTATGTAGCACTACCTGGTATGAAGGCAGTAAGAGTTAACATCTTGAGAGACACAGGTGCATTACATACTTTTATACGTAAAGGGGTAATTCCATTATCCTCAGGTTCAGAGACGGGCGATTTTATTTTGATGCGAGGTATGGGTATGCAGATCATTCCTGTACCGCTCCATAGAATGACCATAGTCTGCGGGTTGGTTAGTGGGGAGGTGGTGGTTGGAGTGCGTCCTGAATTACCAGTGGAAGGGGTTGACATAATCCTGGGTAATGATTTGGCAGGGGATAAAGGGTGGCCTAAAGGAAAAGCTAGGCTGTGTCGTGTGAGTCTGTTGAAACCATACTGTTCTCAAATGTCGGCGTCCCAAAGCTCCAGTGACGTCCCTTACGTTGAGCCTTCATTGTGCACAGGCACGGTGGGCGGTTCTTCGGCGGGGGAGGTTAATGGAGGGGGAGTTTGGCCGGCAGATGAGAATTTGATTCAAGTACAGGTAAACAACGCTGAGACATTAAAACGTTTACCCAAAGTACTTGGACCGTTGGATGAGACAAAAAGGAAGGAGTTGGTTTATATGGTTAATAGCTATCCTTTGCTATTTTCAGACACACCATCACAGACACAGCTGTTAAAGCACGATATTGGAGATGCAAAACGAGCCCAACTGGATAAGGAGGTTAGGTACATGCTGGATAACAATTTAGCAGAACCCTCAAATGACAGGGCATCTGTGTCTCTTTTGATTAAAAAGCCTGGTTTCATTTTTCGACCTTGCACAGACTTAAGAAAAGTCAACAGTGTTACAAAACCTGACTTGTTCCCTTTACCATCCATGGAAGATTGCAGTAGACCAAGTAGGTTCTGCAGTTGTGATACCTCTTACTGATGTTCTGAAGTTTATCTAGTCAGCTAAGCCTTGTGCCTGTATCCATCTAATTACTCTGTAACTCATCACTCTTAATACTGTGTCTACAGGTGACTGAGGGGGTGAGTGGGATGGATGGGTCAGGTATTAGTATGATTGATGAGAACTGTAAAGTTGAATTAAATGTTACGGAGTACCTGGTTGGTCTCCTATTTTATGGGGGGGGGTGTGATGACCCATCCTATTTGTGTGTAGTGTTGCTGTGATCTAATGGTGTTCTGTTTCTGTGTAGGAGGAGGGGACCAGCCTGCAGGGGTGTGCCTAGACGACAAGGCACACCTGACTCCAATCACCTGCTGGAGTATTTAAGCAGGCTGGTCAGGGCCATTCTGTCTCTCTCTCCTACACAGGAAACATTGTTTGTTTTTGGTTCTGTTTGAGTTTAGTTCTCCTTTGGTTTGCACCTTGCACATACACTACATTTTCACACATCCACACATGCACTACACTACTGATACAACTGACTATCCACACCACACGCTACTTAAGTATAATTTCTGGTTCTT
This sequence comes from Gymnoscopelus microlampas, assembly GCF_963454915.1. NCBI lineage: Eukaryota > Metazoa > Chordata > Actinopteri > Myctophiformes > Myctophidae > Gymnoscopelus > Gymnoscopelus microlampas. Next base: position 8,592,606 of record NC_139957.1, read on the forward strand.
TGAGTTATAAATAAATACATTTAAAGTTAATCCTGTGTGTCGTCTCCCACTTTTGTCATGATGTGATTCAGTTCATGACACTATCCATCCACACAATCACAAGAGACAGCATTTATGACCACAGCAATGGATTCACATCTACATTTGCATGTGGAAGCTCTACAATGTAAATCGTTCATCCATTGTGCACAGTAAAATCCTCAGTGTTCAACTCAGAGAGTGTACAAAGGGTCCATTTGGTTACATTTGTAGATTTTGTACGCCATTTTACTGTATAGTATCAATATTGATAATCGCTGTTTGAAGATGTGCTTTGCAACATGCAAAGTATTGCCATAGCCACTTAAACCCTGTCATCCTATAATTCTTCAAAGCTCTGTGCGTGCGTCTATGCCCAAAATCTCTTCTGCCCGGTTCTCCTCAGTGGCTGGAGCAATTGATCTGCATTTGCACACACAGCCATTGACCATTACCATGTGCACAGAACACCGGAGCCTGTTTTTCGCTTTCCCCAAATGTCAGCTGTTTATTAGAGTTTTTGTGTTCGCTGGCTCCCGGGTTGCCAAATCATGTGCGTGAAACAAGTGCCGGTGTTGCCACCCAAACTGCACATACTTTAGGTGCTCATATCCCCCGACGGTATGGTCTAGTATACTTAATTGAAAGGAATCCCCTAGGGCTCTACTTGAACCCCTCCTTTCTTTTCCGCTCTACACCAAATATCTTTGCTAATAGCTCATTACATCTACAACCTCACGTGTCGTAATGTGCTTGTAGATCTGCCTATTTTCGCCTATTTTTTCCAGAAGTTTGCCTGTTATTACATGTCCAGAAAGGATGCTAGGATTCATGTGGTGTGGTCAAAAAAAGTCAAAAAGGGCACTGATTAACACATTGGGTGCCAAAACCGTATATATACGGTTTTGGGAATACAACCACGGAGTGCCAAACCGTATATATACGTTTTTTGAAAAAAAAAAAAAATCAAATTTTTTTTTTCCCCTTCACAGCACCAGGAGATATCATTTTCCGAAGATTTAGACTCCAATCCACTTCCTGGTTAACTTATGACTTCAAAAGCCTGTATCTCGGCTCCTAAAAAATGGTTAAAAATCCTGGCACTCAGTGTACTCTGTTTTAAAAAAAAACTGGCACCCCATGTGTTAAGTTGATTTAAAGAGAATGTTTGATGTGTTATCACGTTCAGGTCTTCTTGGCCAGCTACAGCAGCCGCTCTGAGGTGAACGCTGCTGGAGAAGCTTGTCCCCTGGGCCACCGAATGCTGGGCGCTGACATGAATCAAGCCTAGTAGCGTTTGTTTGAAGTGTTCTTCGACTTTGAGCGTAAAGTCAGACTGTGTTTTTAATAAAACACCCATCTGTAGTGTAGTCACCTACATGCCTGCAGGAGAAGTCTGGTTGTTGTTCACTTGTTTTGTATTTTCTTTATTTATTTTATTTATTCTGTGTTTATATGAGCTTCCCTCTGAGAAAGTGTTAACTATATTGGAGCCAAAGGAATCAAAGTGCCCTGGAACGACCCAAAACAAATTGGCCATGTTTCAAGCTTCAAGCTTTATTTTTTCACATTGCCAACAACACAGGCAGTGCAGTCATTGCGGGCAGTGAAATGCTCGTACTTCAAGTTTCGCTCAACGATGCAAAATTTAAAGGAAAGCTAAAATAGGAAAAAGTCAAGGCATGCGAGGTAGATGTTAAGATATTCAAGTAATAGAGCAAGATGTAAGCTGTTAGATGAAAAATGTAATACTCGACAAGTGTTTTTTGTTTAGTATTTACTAGCACAGTGATTCTCAAACTTTTTCATGTAAAGGACCCCCAAATTAATATGTACAGTAGCTATTTGGCCACGGACCCCCATCAGAAAATACTTTGAGCCAGTATACAAGATTTGCGTTGTTAAAATGTTTAAAAAATATTCCAAAGTGTGAAAATAGCCTATGCGTTGTGAGCTTTTAGATCGGCTGTTTTCAAATATCCGATTTTATATAGGGTTAAAGCCCCAGGAACCCTCCGCCGGACTAGCACTATGGCATCCCTGGAAGAAAGTGCTGCTCTCTGCTGGGAATAAGAATGTGATAGATGAGCTTCTCGCTCAAGCCTCTTGGATGTTTCTCGCCTGTCAGCATCCTCACTACTCACTGCTGCTTCAACGTTGCTTGACTTTTAATGTGGTTACGAGCGTCTTCAAACGTTTTGCCAATCCATGTTCCGTTCCGAAGTAAACCGTAGAAACACCATGTTAGTTAATTCCTTCATCGTGACATGACCTGGCGAGCACTTTAGACGCAAGAGCCAGGTTGGCTCAGTCGTATGTGGTTCTCCAAGTTTTCCTCCTTTTCAGTTTGGCCCCTCTGCTTCTGATAGGCACCATGTATTCAGGGCAGAGTGCTGTAGAGGACCTAGTCATTGGCGTTGGAAGAGCATTCCGCATCATTTCAGGCGTTACAAGCTGGGCATTGTTGGTTACAGATTGCGAGTCTCACTCCCCAGTGGTTTGGCACCGTATAAAATGGATGAGGAGAGGACTGGCATGACTCTCATCCTAGATGCTGCCAAGATGACTAACCTCTCCATGTGGCTTGCTCAGTAGCTGTCATACCTAGAAGGATGTTCCTGAAGATGAGTGCAAAATTAACACAGGTATTTTGCTGTGTGGGACCAGCAAAGCCAGCACCAGAAGCCATAGATACTACAGGCCGTCCACTTAAATTGCAGGAGGCAGCTAATTCACTAGCGATGCCAAAGGCTTATGTTTTTTTTTCTTCCTAGTTAGCATCAGAAAATATCATTTATGTTTCCTGTTTTCGCATCAGAGACAGACAGATTTGAATAAATAACACATCAGCATGGTGTATGACAGGCTAACAAATACAGAACAGAGGTGTCGATCATCTATAAAACTACGGTATATGGTTTTCTGGGATTTTGTAAATCGTGTATGAACGTGTACTTTTCCATTTTGTTTGACTTAGCCCAGCTTCCAAGAGCCTGCAAAGCACAGTTAAGGCCCTCGGGTGGTACCTCCCCATGCACAAAGAAATCAAGTATAGCCCACTGTAGTTGAGTGCAGATTTTCCCCAACGCCCCAGGGAATAACGCGAGCTGTCATCAGGCTTTGGATTCCAGAATGTGCTCATGCAGCGGAGAGGCGGAGGCAGATAGGGACTGGCACAATGGCCGTCTCACATGGAAGATGAAGATAAGGGTGCCCACAATCGAGCTGCAGTCAGTCTTCTCTCCATACGCCTTTTAGCTGTCTCCTCAGCTGTGAGAGGGCCCATCTCCCGCTGCGTCCACCTGGCTCAATACGAAGCCCTTCACCAGAGGCATCGGGCACTTATCTTAAAACAAGACAGGGTCTAATAGTGGCCTGGCTCCCATGTGGATCTCAGACTTCATGTGTCCAATCTGTGATGTCAGTCTTCTATCACGTATTTACATATCTGCGCTGTCGGGCAGAAACCTACAGTAACTCCAAAATGTACATTTTTCAGGAAATGAAGATAACCTTATATATATTTTTAAACAAAGCAATACTGCCTCATCAAAGTTGGTATTGTGACTTTATATATTGTCAGATCCTTGCATGTGTCATTATATTATCACCACTTTTCCCCAATCTAGCTCAAGTGGAGTTAGGAGGTTTTGTCCATCATTGATAAGAACAGCTGACGACATCTCCAAGCTCACAATGCATTACAACGTGTGAACTAATGCCCTGATGCTTCATATACTGCTTAAAATAATTTATATAAATATTTTCGGAAATCTCTTTTCGAAAAATGAATGGGTTTTCTATCTGTGGAACCACAACATGGCCGCCACTGCTATGCCCTATTGTGTGACACGGTTGTACGACGAAGTATTTTTTCTTTTGTCGATTTGTATGAAACAAGATAACAATATGCTCGATTATTTGATTCATCAAAAAAAGTAATCTATGTAATAATCGCAAAGAAACAAATGGATAGTTGCAGCCCTAGTTCTCTGGCAGCGAGAGTGCTCTCCTCCGGCCATAAGTCAGCTGTCTCCATGGCAACGCAGGAAGCCGCGGTGAGGCAGCCCAGCTCTCTCTTCAGATGAAAGCTGGTAGGAACGTCAGAGCCCCTACTGACTCACATTTTTCTACCTTTTAGTATAAAAGCCCTGTAGCACTCAGGAGGGTTTGAGCTCATCGTGTGTAAAGCATGATTAGGCTGTCCTCACGGAACTGAAGGAATCACGTCCTTTTGCTCAACTGTTGCAATTTTGTTGCAGTCGCGCAAATGTCCGTAGATGGCACCATCTAGTAGCCTACAGTACTTCAAACCACATGGTGGGTAAGAAGATGTAACCGAGTGATCAAAATGACCAATGGACAATCATAGTCTCATATTCATTCATACATTTTGGTAACACTCGCTATGCTTACCATGTCTAATGCATTGTAAACATACTTATAGTATAATGAATTATAATCTGCTTATAACACTGTATAATTATAGTTATTACATTATAAACCATTTTATAATGACACTTTTCTATGCATCCCATGTTAATTCTCATAGTTGTAAAGACATTATAATGTTATAATGCTTTATAAGCACCCTTAGTTATAATGCATTATAATCACTGTTAAAATGCATTTTACTGTCATAAGTCACTATAAGTGGTTATTTGTTGCTTCAAAAGATTATAGAGACAATTATAATGGTTGACCTTATAAGTCATTATAGAATACTTTATAATGTGTTATGATTATTGTTATAAAGCATTGCTGTATGCATATTAATGTAGTTCTTATAACTATAATTATACAGTGTTATAAGCAGATTATAATGCATTCTAAGTATGTTTATAATGCATAGCAAGTGTTATCGACATGTTTACTTGTCTTTGTCTTATTTTTAGCATTTGTGCATACATTCCTCTGTTTTGTTGAGGATGCCAATGTCAGTCGGTCCAAACCACTTTGGCCTGTTTGGATGAGAGGAGCAGTAGAAAATAACACTAGGGCTGACAGCATCCCTCTAGGTCTGACAGCTACTGAGCAAGCCACATGGAGGGGTTAGTCATCTTGGCAGCATCTACTGTAGGATGCCAGCATGCCAGTCTTCTCATCCATGTCATATGGTGGCAAACCATAATCTTGTTTGAAGTGGGGGATGTGTGTTTTAACAATCTGACACCCATATTTTTGGCATGTACTTAAAGGTTAAAATGTTAAAAAATATATTCAATAAAATATCGGAAATAACAATCTATTGTCACATCATTGTGATGTGAGGTATAAAATAGGGATTAAGTAGTTAAGTGGTCTTTACTAATGGCCAATAACAACGGGATTACCATGTGCATTCTAGACCTTCTGCCAAGCAAGCGGCAGCAGAGCTGTGGTGTCTCAGAGAGACATTCGGTGTAATTATTGGACGATTGTTCCCTGTCTTCATCCTCTAAGGCAGGTCAGCCACATTTCTGCTCCAGAGCCACCGTAGTGCCTGTCCTTCCAAACGCAAAGTTTCCTTGTCAGACAGTCCATTGAGTTGAGCCGCTTTTTCAACTTGAACATGGTGGGCGGCGATAAGTCCACCTTTTTGTTGTAACAAGGCAAACTGTCACCTCCTCTAAGTGACGGTGGGACCAAGCAGGGAGTGGTGGCTGTCAGGGATGTCTGGTGCTGCTGGTCGCAATGGCACCTAGGATATTTTATATATACATGGTTGCAGGTGACTCTTTCAGGTCTTGTCCGGGTTTTGAGTGTGTGAGGTAAAACTAAATGATGTTCTTGGCTGTCCTGATAGTTTAACTAAATTATGTTTCTTTTCATAGTACTTCGATAGCCAACACCATTCAAAGCAATCCTTTCTCCAAATGAAATAAGAGTTACAAAAAGTCAAAGAGTATTGACTTGTAAAAAAAAAAAGACCATTTACTGTCAAGACTACTTAGGAGTCAATAAATCATATAGACAATGAGTCTGCTGCTGGCAAAGTATCCATCAGATACTGCAGTCTAATGTTTCTCACCCACAGCTCTGTCTCTGTCAATGTATGCTTTTTTCATTTCTAAGGTGCTCACCCCTTGAAGTTTAATTAATTAGGCACATTTTAAAAGCAGTCACCACAGTTGACATGATTAGTTAGTATGTAATTGTATGCATCTGTGAAGAAATATGAGAGAACTATTGACTATTTTACTTTGGTACTCTAAGTATATTTTGATGCCAGTACTTGAACGTGTGTGTGTGTGTGTGTGTGTGTGTGTGTGTGTGTGTGTGTGTGTGTGTGTGTGTGTGTGTGTGTGTGTGTGTGTGTGTGTGTGTGTGTGTGTGTGTGTGTGTGTGTGTGTGTGTGTGTGTGTGTGTTAAAAAAATACAGTAAACCTTCCTTGCTATCCGCTATTTGCTGTCCTGCAGGGTGCAATCGCAGATAAATGTGAAGCCCAGAGTTTCAGTTATCTCAGCCCTTAATTGCCGCCTGGGTTCTGGAGATTGTCACTTAGGCTTAGGTCTTTAAAAGAAGCAGTAAGCTTCATCACACACACACACGCACACGCACACGCACACGCACACACACACACACACACGCACACACACGCACACACACACACGCTGCCACACGCACACAAAATACGCACGCTCACACGCACTACATGCTGTAGTTTGCTGTATCAAAAATGTACCGAAACGGGAAACCTCTGAATCGTATCAAACCGAACCGATAAAGCTGCCGAGGTGATAATCTATATTTATTTATACATTATGTATTATGAAATATGTTACTCTTCCCCGGATTCAGGTGAAGATTTCACTTAGGCATGACTCCCAAAAGTGACCCAATAAAAATGTGTTTGAAAAAGTAAGTAGAGGCAGACCGTGAATATGTGCCACTGCTTTTTTGTTTACATTGTTTCAAGAGTCACTGAAGCAAAGATAGATATGATAGGAATGCCATGAGTCACTAAACACGAGGAACTTTTGAGTGTGGGCAGGCAGGTTATGAAAGCTTGCAGCAAGTTCGAGGTGTTTTGGCTTATACTGAGACTTGTAACAAGAATCCTGACAAGTGCAGCCTCTTCAGAATCATTCTTTCAAAACTTCTCTATAGCTCTAAGTTGAATAAAGAAAACAGGTCAGTTAAATTTGTGTGGAGCTTATTGAGAGAATGCAAATTAGAGTGGGGGAAAGTAGGTTAAAGTTTAATATGGTGTCACAAGCAGCTGTGAAAATAGTTGCTGACGCTGTAACAAAGTAACTTCAAGTAGTTGTATGGCCATATTTCTGCATTATTCCATTCCTTGACTGTGAGAATAAGCTTGAGCCTTGATACAGCATCTATAAGGATACCTGGAAGACTATTTCTACCCCTATTCAAGGCTCTAAAAGGCATGCTAGACTTACTGATTCTACCAGTATCCTTATACCTGCAACATCAAGTTGCTACTTTGCAACTACTTTGACACATGAAAAGTACTTGAAATGATCACTATTGAATTGAATTTGCTTTGTGGTTTTTATTTTATTTTTTGTTTTATTTGAAGCTGCTCTTGACTCTCCTTGGACGTCCAATATCTGTTGCTCCTGCTGTGGAAAAAGCTGCAGGATATTTTATAATAGAACCTTCATTCATTGTTCTCTGTATCATTATCATGGTTATGCAGTCTCTGCTGGCAAGTCATTTGGCGTCTTTTGATGCTGACAAGATGTTTCATACCAACGTCCTTCATATATTGTTGCCGTAATATAATATTCGGAGCTGGTAATGACCAGTCAGTCGTTCAAGTCGCTCAGTCGTTCTTTCACTAGCTCTACAAAATGTCTGCGTGTGCGTGCGTGCGTGTGTGTGTGTTATTATACTTGTGAAGATTATGTCCCCACAAGTATAGTAGAATAGTAGAATATGAGAAACAGACGGTTTTCCTTGTCCTCCCATGATAAATGAATGAATAGAGTCAGGTTTACAATTAGAAAAAAGATTCAGGTTGGGTTTAGGATTAAACATTAAGAGGCTAGGTTTAGGTGTTGGAATTAGATTTAAACATGATTCATACCTAGTTGCGTGCCAGCACCGAAAAATAGCCGACCTACAAGCTCACAGTCATGCGTTGTGTGGGCTTGTAGATCTGCAACTTTTTGGCTTTAGGCTATACTGTTAAAAATGGCGCAAAATTGCAAATAGAATAAAATCGCCGTCCTCTATCGTTGGATGCCCTCACAAGTATAGTTATAAAAACGTGTGTGTGTGTGTGTGTGTGTTTGTGTGTGTGTGTGTGTGTGTGTGTGTGTGTGTGTGTGTGTGTGTGTGTGTGTGTGCGTGTGTGTGTGTGCGTGCGCGCACACGTGCATGTGACACTGTGCAAGTGACACAGAACTGTCTCATGTCATGTCACCTCTTTCTGTGTGGAAAGCCATTTCTCTCATTATGGCACCAGTGTTCGTTGTGAGAGGCCTGCAGGTCCACATTGAAGCACATCATCTTGTCAGTGTGAGAGTAGAGAGCTTCGCGCTGGGATCACTGCCAACTCTAGCCAGGGATTTCTCTCTCGTAAGCCCCCCTAGCTATGTAGACAATGCATAGAGGAGATTTAATAAATGTGTTGGCTTATGCTCGTAGCCAGTGAGCGTGGAACAAAGATGGATGATATTAGTTTTAACAACATAAAGCTTTTTCTTTTATCTCTTTTTTCCCCCTCTTTCTTCTTTCTAATTCACATGCACCAACCGTCCACCTAACCCGAAGGCCCTGTGGAAATAAACAAGAGGCCATCCTCCCCAGAGTATTTTGTTAAAAAGCAAAATGGCTACCGTGTGAATACGGTTAATGTAGGCCAAGGAAAACCCCCAGACAACCTTCACAGACTAGGTACGAATGAATTACGGCGCGGTTGCATCCTACACGCCTGAGCGTTTACGAGTTTTGGTCTTGTTTCAGACGACTTGAGATGAGGCCAAAGGACTGTTTTGTTCTCTCTTCCACCACTTGGGTCGATATAATTAGTCCTCTCGCCATGGGAACACCTGGTGCGTGCCAGGCCAGTGGTGACGCTGCACACTCCGGTGATCTGAGTTTATTTGTGTTGCTTTCTTAGCCACTTCCTCTGCGTGGGGTTGGTAATGTGTTAATGCTGTACCTTGCCCTGTTTTACACAATCAGCCGCCGTGCATCCTTTGCGATTTGTGTGTCCGTGTTAATAACAAAATTATAATTATCTGTGGATGAGCAGTGCACTCATAGGTAATGATATTGTTGCATACTGCATGAACATGACACCAGTAGGGTAACCAATTACTGTATGTGCACAGCTATTACACACCAGTGTTGATTTCTGTTTGCAATCCCATTTTTTAAAGTCACAAACACATTGTGACGCTTACAAGGTTTTATTTTGTAAAACATGCCCACTAATATGATCATATCTTTTATTAAAACGCACACTGTAGCAACGGCCCCCGTTTACTCTGAAATATTATGGCAATTATTCCAGATAAGGTCGGCTCTCTTTCAAAGAACATTTCTTTGAAAGAGTCACAGATGTTTGCATGATAAAGTAGGGCTTTTACCATGGAAACATCTGCGGTTTGACATTTATGCAGCCCTGTTTAGCCGTACTATTCCATCACCCAGAGTAAAGTCCTGTACTGTATTATTAAATAACATCCAATGCAGGACGAGCCACAGCACTATGATTAGTGAGGGTGCGCTACAGATGCAAGCACACAATTGTTCCTTACTTATATTAACTTTATAATGTTGCCACATGAAAGTTTAATACTTTTATAGAGATTCTGTAATATTGCCGCGAGAAGATCCATCATTATGCAGGCTTTGCTTTTTTACACAGAATCAAATATATAATGTGAAAAAATGTACAGTAGACGTACTGTAGCATGCTGCCGTTCCAGAATCAGTTGAGTGACACACACAACCGTGTTAAGCCTGATGTATACTAGTTGCACGCTAGTGTTGCATGCCGTAAATAGCAGATATACAAGCTCACAACGCGTTAGTAATGTGATGCGTTGTGTAAGTATAAATCAGGCGTTAGCGTCTAGTGTGATGTGTACTATAGTATAGATCAGTGTTTCCCAAACACTGCATCGGGACACATGTTTGGGTCAGGCCCATTTTTATGGTTCACTAGTTTATAATTTTTGTTTAAATTATTTCAAAACATTTTCAAAAAGTTAAGTATCTAAATGTTTTTGAAGAGAATTTAAAAAATGTTTAGAAAAAAACTAAGAAATTCTATAAATAATAATAATAAAAAAACTAGTGAAAATAGCCGATCTACAAGCTCACAACGCAACTTGCAGATCGGTTTGTAGATCGGCTATGATACTGTATAGCATACACATTGGGCAGCACCATTGCTTTCTGAACAATAATGGTAGTGGTACTTTCAGACACAAGCAAAGTTATACTGTGCATCCAATACTACATGTCGATGCAGTATTGGATTTGGCGGATTTGTGCGAGCAATGTGTTTGCACGATCAGAAATACACTGGAGAAGAAATGGAAGAAAGGCAGGCAGCGTTTCAGGGCGGAAAGGTCACACTCGTCGCTAGGGCTGCAACTATTGCTTATATGTTCTTAGCGATTATTCTATTGATTGCTTGAATTACTAATCGAGAAGCGCGTATTTTGTAATATTTTGTAATATCAACACATCAATTAATCACACGCGGATCCCAATGCGGTATGAGCTTGTAGATCGGCTATTTATACTATTTTACTACCTTTTATACAGAACCAGTGAGGCACAGCACGGCACAACAGCCTGTGTAAAAAAGGGGCTAATGTTTCTTGGTACGGGTATTTCGGAAACCATACCCTTTTGACCATCCATTACACTGGCAACCCAACTTCCCGGAGACCAAAGCAAGTATCGTAATTACTCCACAACAGATTAATTTGTTTGATTACGCCAGTCTAAATGAGTTCTGAACCATCAGTACCTCAGGGAAACCGACACTTAGTGGGAAAAACCCATTACCATATCGTTGCTGTCGGGCAATAAACTTGTATCAACATATTTCAACTTTTTATGTTTTTTTGGTAAATGAATGCCCTACTTTCCTACTTTTCATACTACACCAAAGTAGTGAAAATAGCATATCTAAAAGCTCACAACGGCTCGCGATGCGAGCCGTTGTGGGCTTGTCGATCGGCTATTTTCACTATTTTAAAATGTTTTTTTAAATATGATAAAAGGAACGATTGTGGACATACAAGGTTTCCGCCTGACAGCGGCGATATCACTCCAGCAGAGCCGTCCACTCCATAGTGCAGCGTCTCATAGATAATGTTTAATTGCATGCGATGCCACTGTATGACACCGAAGACAGAAAGCCATTACAGACATGCAGGTGCATAATGTAAAAGTAATAGGATTGTTGGGATCAGGAAAAGGTCACAAAAAAAACCCTCTGGTTCACGTGTTTCTGAAGCACACATGGATGATGGGTACTTTTAAATGTATAAAAAGGAAAACGACGTGCACGTCCTACAACCCGAAACTTGGGCAGGCGATGAGCGACGAGCAGTAAGCAGAGACAAATGAATAAATGCTTGCACACTGAGGGCTCCAATGCGACAGATGCTTTATTGCACCTGCAAAAGCTGTGACGTTTTCGAAGCTCAAAGCTCTTCCTCAGACTGAAGTGAACAGAGAGACACACTAATCTTTATACAACCCACACACAATCAACATGATCACATGGAATGCATTACAGCCAGTGGGGGAAAAAGTACTCAATTTATTTCCTTAAGTAAAAGTATCAATACTGCTTTACTTGGGTAAAAGTACAAAAGTATTGGTAACAAAATGTACCAAAAGTAGAAAGTACTCATTATACAGATTGTCCCATTTCACAAGTTTTCAAATGTACAAAAATCTTTTGAAACTAGCAGATCTACAAGCTCACAATGTGTCGCATCACGACGCATTGTGAGCTTGTACAGTAGATCGGCTATTTTCAAATGGCTGAAATGTATATAGGGCTGAAGTGGTTAATGTATGTTTTGTGATATTAATCTACAAAGTAACAAATAATTGTAGTGGAGTAAAAGTACAATATTTGCCTCTGAGATGTAGTGGAGTAGAAGTAAAAGTACTGAAAACTGGAAATACTCAAGTAAAGTAAAAATACCTCAAAATGACCTAAAAAAAGTGCTTGAGTAAATGTACTTAGTTACTTTACACCACTGATTACAGCTGTGGACATTCTCACACGTGACCCAAACAAGTCAAGGTGGTCAATGACATCATTACAATAGCGTAAAGTGACATACAATCAATTGTCATACAAAGTGGAAATACATCAAAAATGTCACTACTCATAAGGGATTTTTCTCTACTTGTAGAAAATGTGTGCAGCTTACAGTTAAATGGCAAAACTGTGAATGATAGAGGGTGCGTTCGGAAATTACGCACCGGAGCACACTCGCCTATTAGTTTGTATTGGCCAGTGCGCTCAGTGCTGTATTTTCGAACGCGCCCATAGGATGGATTAAACACTTTCAATGTCCCTACTTTAGGGGCGTGTCATTATAGAAATATAATCTTAAAATATCAAATATTCTCCAACATTTTGTAATTAAGAAATTAAAATAAATAAAAAATAGCAGATCTAGAAGCTCACAATGTGTTGCGATGCAAAGCCTATAGACCGGTTATTTTAGCTATTCGTCGTACGATGAAGTATATTAGAGTAGGGCTCTAAGTGGTTAAGACCTGATCCTTATAGCCTACTATAGATGTTTTTTGCACCAATAGAAGTTATTTACTCTAACCCCAGTAAACCCAGAGCACAGTCCTTTATTATAGTGTACACAGACATCTGTAAAAAACATCAGAATGTTTATTCTTTGGATTTTACGCCGTATAAATAATGTCTGTCACTTTTTATCATTATCACTTGCGTGGAGGTTGAAAACATTTTATCTCATATTTATATCTTATCGTGTAATAATATTGTTTTTGTTCAGCGATTATATAAATCTGATTTGCTCTGAAATGGAGTAACAGGTTCATTATTTGTTTGTGATTGCTTACTTCCCTGGGATGCAAATAACATGTTTTTGTGTTGCTCTTTTGATTGTTTGGGGAATTGCTTCGTTTGTGCAAGGGATTTGATTTGTTAAAGGTCTTTGCTAGCCCTTTTTTCCCCATCTATCTAAGGTGAATAATGTATGTGTCAATTGGATTTCAGTTCGGAAATAATGAATAAATTATGCTATTATATAGTTTTAACGTATGCAGTGTTTGTAATTATTCCAATTCTTCACAGGGTAGCACAGCATAATCAATGAAGAATGTATAAAATACATCATTTTAAAAATAATATTCAGTATATATATATATATATATATATATATATATATATATATATATATATATATATATATATATATATATATATATATATATATATATATATTGTTCAGGCATATACCTTTTTGCCACTACCTCTACCTTTTCCTGTGGAGGCATACTTTATATGACAGCAAAAAAGTTTGAATAAGCGCCGGAGAGATTTCACGGCTTTGGAGAACTGACTGAAAGATAAAGAAATCCCAACTGCAGAAGCGCTGAATTTATGTACCGTGCATGCTGCGACGTTGGATGGCACACTTTATAACACTGAGCGCGGTTTGCAGCAGGTATAGGTTGACGGATTGACTCCCGACGCAGTAAAGCCCCATGGGGCGGAGGGGCGCGGGGGGGTTGGTGGGGGGGCAGGGATACGGAGAGCTTTACAGGGACGGTCGAGCCAAGAGGGGACAGCCACACGATGGCGAGGCCCGCCGCCGTCAAACGTTAGCGCGCAGATGGATGGCCGAGTTGCGGCAAGGGTACACGCGGGCGATTTGGGATGATGTGTGAACGGGGGACAAGGGTGTTTAACCCCTTATTGCACAAAGGATCCATCTGTTTCCAGGGGCCTGCCGGGCACAGAGGGAGGAGGATGCATCATAGCGGTATAGCTCTCGGTCCTGTAGGGGATACAGGACTGAGCCGTATAGCCTCGAGCCCTGTGTGCGTGTGATTTTGTGCAAGCGTGCACGCATGTGTCTAGGAGCAGTGGTGTAAATTAACTAGGTACATTTACTCAATTATTTTACTTAAGTACAATTTTGAGGTATTTGTACTTTTGAGTATTTCCAATTTCCAATATTTTTACTCCACTAAATCTCAGAGGCAAATATTGTACTTTTACTCCACTACAATTATTAAAAATATCTGCTATTTTTAAAAGATTTTTATACATTACTTACATTTGAAACCTGTGAAATGGGACATTCTGTATAATGAGTACTTTCTACTTTTGGTACTTTAAGTACATTTTGATACCAATACTTTTGCACTTTTACTCAAGTAAATTGTGAACTATTTTGCAGTATTGATACTTTTACTTAAGTAAAAAAAACGAGTACTTTTCCCACCACTGTGTAGGAGTATGTAGGTTACTATGCATGCATGCAGGTCTGTAACACCAATGGCAGTAACACCACACACACACACACACACACACACACACACACACACACACACACACACACACACACACACACACACACACACACACACACACACACACACACACACACACACACACACACTTCACACCCCACTTTGAACCCGATGGCCTTAAACATGCCCTCTGCACACAAACACACAGAGCCATGCAGCTTCAACGCATGGCTGCCCAGATAGCGTTCTCTGTGCTAACTACTGTACCTCCCACCTTCTCTTCCTATAACGCACGCTCTCCTCCAACCAACCCCCCATCTGTCCAACCTGTGTGCAGCCTTCCCTCCAGACGCTGGGATTAACTAACACTTCTCTGGCCCCGCGAGGTCTGTCATGGAGGGGGGGGGGGGAGCTGCTGGAGGGGAACCACGAGCCAGGTGCCCAATTTACTGTTGCTGCTTTTCTTCCACATCTGCCACATAGATCCTGAATGAAGGGACTGGGGGAATGCCATCGCGGCTTGGGGACCGTAACATTTCAAGAGGAGAGCGTTTCTCTTTCTCTCTCTCTCTGTCTGTCTGTCTGTCTTTCTCTGTCTCTTTCCATTATTCACCCTGATTCTCGCTTTCTTATCTATGTGTACATCAATCATGAATGAATCAATCCAATTGTATTTGTATAGCACAAGTCGTATATCAGATGCAACTCCAAGTGATGAATATAAAAATTTGAAATAAAAACAGGTAAAACAAAAACCAAAACAAACAAAATACATAAACATGAAATAAAGACAACAAACTAACAATAAAATAAGAAATTGTGAAAGCGCACAATGCAATAAATACAGTAGGCCACTTTACTCTTATAATGAAATTGTTTATCTCAGAAAATAGCAGGTACGTTTTTTTCTCTCTCACTCCCGGTCCAGTTAGTTTGGTAACAATCACAGTAATAAATACCGTAAGCCGGTGCATAGCGAACTGTTTGCACCGTAGCCGTTGCAGATGGTGGGAGTCACTGGAGGCCTGGAGAGAAGGATAGATGCACAGGTGTGTGACAGATGTCTTTGGGCTAAGGAGAAAGCCACGGTGTATTAGAATACACCCCCACCCCCAGATACCTTGTGCCGTTGTTTTTCCATTCGTTTTCTCTTCCCTGCCAAGCCTTCTGTCGAGTAACAAGGCTTTTAGAATCGTAAATGAAGCAACGCTTTATACCCACTGAATTGCATTGAAGAAGACTTTAAGTTGAGAATACAGAGGAATATAAATGAGCTGCGCAGAGCACGAACATGTGGGTGCAAAGGAGGCCTCCGTGTTGGTTTTTGCCTTTTGCTTCTTTGCGAGAGCACTTTTTAATGAATCTAGCTAAGATGACATGATTCTGGAGCTCATTAAGAGTTATCCATGCGTATAGAGGTAGATAATGTAGGCTGCATACAGTAGTTGCAGTCAAATCCTAGTGCTCATTTAACAACCACAATGCACTCATAAGGATTTTACTGTGTAGAAATCTACTGATTTGTAATGTGAACAGATTCTTCTCAAAGTGCTGTGTAATTTACATTGTTTGAATAACTAACACTTTATTATATAACATATCTCTCTATGGCATATCCTCCTATATTTCTTGAAATTGTGAAAATTGTGAAAAGCGTTCATTGTTACTAACCTTTGGGTTAGCCAGTCCAAATGCAAAGTTGAGCATGCCAAGTCATGTCAAAGTTCATTTATAGAGCACAATTAAAAGTTGGTCAAAGTGCTGCATAACTTCAATAATTAATAAATATATAGATAGATAGATAGATAGATACATAAATAAAACAAATGGGAGAACAGTGATGACATTAATATTCTAGAAACATTAGATTATTTCTTAGGGTTTATTATCCAGCTGGGTTATTTATACATTAGGCTACACCATTACTTTTCCATTTCACAAATGAGGACAGATGATGAAATTAACAACATCAGTGTTCATGAATGTGCAACAAATATATATGTATTTTGTAGTTGGGATGTTAGAGAGAGCAGGCACATCATTTATAAGTGATTAAAAAGTGTTAAATAGCTCTATGCTGATAGCAATCATTGCCATAGTAGAGTATTTATTCAATAACAGGGGTCTCCCCATCTCTCCAGCTCTTTAGTAAACAGAAAATACATGTTCAGATCCGGATACCAATAGATGGTAAAATGGTAAATTTAATTTTGGATACCAATACATTGTCAAATTTCATTCAACCAGGAGAGACAGCTCATACAAGATACAACATAAACAATACTAAATGGAAGTGATGAAGCAACAACTTTACTAGACACAATTGGAACTGCAACACCATACAACTGAAGCTGATGGATGGGTTCTCTCTCCTGATTGGATGAAATTGTTAACCCACCTGAAAATGTATTTTCTGATTACTAAAGAGCTGGATTGGAGACGGGAAGACTCAGGTTATTGAACAAACGCAATGATTAATATCAGAATATAGAGATTTAAACAAAAACTAAATGTTTTCACCAAAACTTACAGCACCTTTCTTTGGCTATTGCTTTTATCATTGTTAAACACATTTTTAATTGGTTGTTAAATGATGATCAAAGTTGTTCATCTAATTACCTGTTACTATTGATGTTAAATTAATCATAGAGTACTAAATCTCAAGAAAATCACTTTAAACTATTATGTTTTATGTCAAGTATTTGTCCACACACCAATCAATATTTACATACATGCTGTCACCACAATAATAATAATAAAGCTGTAGTGTATGGAAAGCAAATGTCACCCCATCATTATAAAGTAACACTGAAATGCAGCAGAAAAGTGACAATGTCACATTGTGCCCGCAAAACCGTGACGGAAAGTGATGTAAATTACACCCCACAGCTTGTTGCTACGGTAATGGCATTCAATAAGTCACTCATTTTCCGAGTATGATAGTGAGTTCACTCATGCAATGTCCAAATGCTCACCTTAAAACCTCGTAAGGTTGAATCTCAGACAAAATGCTTCGCTGATTACCGAATTGCCTCTTTTTTTTAAATAATCCTTTATTTACCCAGGGGAGTGCTCTTTTTCAGCAATGGCCTGCTTCATGGACACACACACACACGCACACGCACACGCACACGCACACGCACACGCACACACACACATTTTGGGGTTCGGTGCCTTGCTCAAGGGCACTTCAGCTGTGTTGGGGGAGGGGTACATGGTGGCTATTTACTTCACCCAGATTTTCATCATTCAATCATTCGGTCATAAACACACACACACACACACACACACACACACACACACACACACACACACACACACACACACACACACACACACACACTGTGTGTGTGTGCGTGCGCACACTCGTGTGTCTGAGGCTAATCTCGCAAACAGCTGGACCGATCAGCATCAAATATCTTGTGCATGCTGCCAGTAGGCTAAGGTAGGATTTCTATGCATTATTGTTGCCAGACCCAAGGGGTCGGGCTTACATGAGGCTTTGCATCTGTTTTGTCCATACATGGTATGTCACTTTGTCCCCCGGCCCCAGCCAAAAAAGTCTGTCCCCCTTTCGTCATAGAAGGGACATAGAAGGGACACACGTCATGCGAAGCCCGGCCATTCAGATTTCAACCACTAGGGGTCTGGCAGTACCAGGTCTCCTGGTTCTAGTTTTCTCACATATGTTTCATGTATTTTTAATCATTTAACTTTTATTTTATTTTATAATGGAAGTCAAAGGGGTTGAGTCGGGCTGAAACCTTGCCTGGGTAATACGTCACAGATATGTCATAGATAACAGTTGTCATAGATGACTGTTGTCATAGACTGGCCACATGAAGTCTGAGATCCACATTGGAGCCATGTTGTTAATGAACCCTGTAAAAGAGTTCCTTTGGATGAGGGCTAGGTAGACAGAATGACAAACCAACTGTTGCAATAATCCGGATTTATTTTCTTTAAAGTGCACAAAAAAAATGATGTTCCAAAAAATAGTTTTAAAAAAAAGTAATAAAAAAAAACACAAAACAATAAACTTACATGCTTCAAACAAGCAACATGTCCAGAGACTAACTGACTCTGTCAGACTGATAAAGGGCAGAGC
Organism: Gymnoscopelus microlampas; assembly: GCF_963454915.1. Classification (NCBI taxonomy): domain Eukaryota; kingdom Metazoa; phylum Chordata; class Actinopteri; order Myctophiformes; family Myctophidae; genus Gymnoscopelus; species Gymnoscopelus microlampas. The sequence continues at coordinate 8,611,190 of NC_139957.1, forward strand.
TTTATGCAGCAGCATTGTGCCCCTGACTTTCCTTCCCCAGGCCTGAGACTTGACTGACTCATATCATCTACCTGAATGGCTCTCCTTAGTGGCCTCCACCATGTCCTAAAAGACAGGCAACCTCAACACATTCCCCTAAAATACAAGTGACCTCAAACAAAGAAAACATTTTCCAAACTTTACAGAAATGATTCAAATCAATCAAAAGGTAAGTATTAATCATGTTTAACCACACACCTCTTTTCCATCATAATATACCTTATACAGAAAAATCCCACACTCCCCTATCAAATGGTATGTCCCAATTCCCCTACCCTCCATATAAGGAGCACTGTGGTCATGTGTTACTCTTTTCAGATCCTCAGACCAGGAAGTGGTCATGGCAAGTATGTGTGTTTGTTTGGTGTGGTGAGGAGCTTTAAACTGTTGAGATAGAATAAAGTGGTTATGTTTTAAACAAACAATTGTCTCTGTGTTGTTTGTATAAATGAAATGAATATGAAATGAGTAGTATGATAAATGCATATGTTAAACAGAAAATAATGAAAATAATGGAACATGTGAGGCTATAAAGGTAAAGTGGGAAAGGCAGGGTCTGTCTTTACCACAAACCCTGTTTTGTTTACTTTCTATAACGATTTAACCCTGGAAGTCAATGGCAAATGGAAAGTTGGACGGAAGAAATGACACGCATCACAATTGATGTCAGTGCTATTGCTCTCTGTAGGTGATTACATTACAAGATAGGTTGGTAATAAAGGTGGCTGAGGAAAAGTTCCCTTCACATTCATTGGTGACTGTTGATCGGTGGCAAGACATGGAGGCAACATGTCCGCAACAGTTTTAACATGTTGAAATGGTTTAAATTACCTTTAAGAGACTGCAAATATATAGTGGTTGCCAGAGGCGAGGAGAGGTGGAGAGGCTTTGTGAAATTAAATTAAAAGGTCCATGCCAAGGTCTGCCATGTTTAGCTCACTGACTGTGACTCACTGTGTGTACTTGATATTAATGACCATTTTCAAAAGCATAGCGTTTGTTTGATTTTTGAGGAAGCCATTGGTTTTGATTAATTTTAGTATGGTATGAAAAGAAAAACCTTCAGAGACTATATCCAACACAAAATAATATTGTTGTTTTTCTTTGTCAGAGTTATAATCTTTGCATTTTAAAGTGTAGGTGAAATTTGAAAAGTCTAGCTGAAAATAGTCCCTGCAGAAAAGATTGGTTTATGACTGAAATTTTGTCCATGACAACCGCGTAATGATGTTTGCGCAACATTGATTGAAGTGTTTAGATAACTTGTGAATTTGGAGAAAAAGTTAACAAAAATGCAAAACAATCTTAAAAATAATACGATAGTCAACATTTCGCATTGTGGCGTAAATATAATTATCCCATCCTCTGAAAGCTTCACCAACAGTAATCAGAGTGTGTGGCTGCATCCCAGGTCAATGAAGTCAATTATTGTTTCCCTCATGTGTGTCCTTTCCTTGTGTCTTAGTCCCTCCCACCGAGGATGCATGGAGGAAAGGGAAAGGAGTGAAGAAATGTTTAGACGAGAAGTGGCACATCAGCTCCTCTGAAGCGTCATGTTAAGCGACGTCTATTTCTGACAACAACGAACACAGGTGAGCCCCACCCCACACCTTCATGACTCTAGTTTAGACACATGGAAAAACCTGCTCATGGATGGCAGTGAAAGAACAGTCTTTAGTTATGTTACAGTTTATTTTGCCCCGCTACAGTTTCACATGGGCATCACCTGTGACACCGATGCGCGCGTGCACGCACGCATGTGCACACATAACATAACATTGCCAGCTGCAGGGGCGGACTCATGAAAGTCATGCTGTTCACCTCGGAAAGTCTTCCCTGGAAGGACACACTCATGTTTCCTCAATGACTCCTCGCTCCGTGATGCAGGAATAAGAGACCTGGCGTGACTGTCCAAAATGATGGACCAAGTTGAACTTCCGGTTCAAGCGAGGATAGAGGAGCGAGGAAACAACAGCAGCTTGACGAAGCAGAGGTTCTGCTAGAGAAACACATCTGCTTGCGCGTTGTGGTTGTGTAGCCGGATGGGTAGAGCGGAGCAGGTGCCGGGGAGACCAAAAGAGTTTGTGATTAGTGGGTGGCGCTGGAGGTGCAATACAGTGTTCCTTCTGCAAAAAAAATCCCCCCTGCCAGATTCTTCACCTGGCAGACAAGGCACAGATGGTGAGTGGTGCCCAGAACATAAGGCCAGGGAGAGAGGTTGAATCTAGCTATGGTGTGTGGAGTGGAGTCGGCGCTGGTGTGTGCAGCCTACAAAACAAAATGTCTCCCCACAGTGCACAGAAGGAGAGCGTTTCATAGAACAAAAATCGTTCCCAGCCCGTGCTAATTATTTATCTTCTGAACCCTTGTCAGGAATGAGCCCCAGGGCCCTTCGGACTGTTCTACGGTCTAGGTTGAAGATCAAAGTTGAAGGCTGCTATCTTATGCCTCGGAGCCTCAGTAGGCAAGCTGGCAAAAGTAATTTAATCGTATAAATTAATTTGGAATTTACAACGAAGTTATCATAATCATAATTGTTTAATTACATCTTTGTGCCTAATTACTGTGTTGTGTTCATAGGCCTACCATGGCCACAGATAATACTCTGGCCGGAGGGTGTTCATTATTTTCAGATAACCGCACACCTCATCATTCTAAATTAAAACGGATAATAACATTTTTACTCATAACATATTTAATCACCGAGTATTCTTTGTTGACCGAGGTCTGTACTTGGTCCCCTCCCTTTTCCCCCTCTACACCAAACCCCTTTCCTGAAAATAGCCGATCTACAAGCTCACGATGCAATGCAGTGCAATGTGTTGTGGGCTTGAAAATCAAATTCAAATGTTTTACTTAAGTAAAAGTATCAATACCACAATGTAGAAACACAAGTCTGGTAATCCAAATTTACTTGAGAGTACAAAAGTATTGGCATCAAAATATACTTAAAGTACAAAAAGTAAAAGTACTCATTATGCAGAATGTCCCGTTTCACAAGTTACCATTATGTCTAAAATGTATTAAAAATATTTATAAAGTAGCCAAAGTTTAAATAGGGCTGAAGTGGTTAATGTGTTTTGTAATAACCTACAAAAGCAACTAGTAACTAAAGTTTTCAAATAATTGCAGTGGAGTAAAAAGTACAATATTTTTCTATGAGATGTAGGGGAGTAGAAGTAACAGTATAGAAAATTGGAAATACTCCAGTAAAGTAAAAGTACCTCAAAATTGTACTTTGAGTACATGTACTTAGTTGTCTCTAAGCCGTGCCGTTATCAAACAAATGGTGCACTAGAGGCAGACATGGAGGAAATGAGCCTCGATCCACATCATGCATTATTTTTCGATGACCACGTTGCTCATCTCTCATTATCCCTTTATGTGTTTTATGTGCCTATTTTATTCTTGTAGTCCTACTTTAATTTCATTTTTGGCTTTGTTAGTGTGTGTGATTTTGCCAATCATTTGGGGGCCCACTTGCAATATCCTCATGACCCACCAGTGGGGCTTGGCCCACGCGTTGGGAATCGCAGGATTTATGGTATTGGCTCAAACATGATTATGCTGCCTGACCGTGGCAAAGAAAAAGGGTGACCTGGAATGGACTGCTGTGGAGCTTCGTGAACTTTCCCCATGTCCTTAAATCTGCCCTCATGAAATGGACATAAGCATAACTACTACCACTTGACAGCCGGGACTTGAGTGCGGCGGGCGACGGAGCAGCACTTCCCTTTGTAGTTCAGTTAAGTGGGCTGGTGTGGTCAGTCTGCCAAGAGTAAAGCTCTTTATCAGTAGTAAATATAGCAGCGAGATATAACGACCTCAAAAGAAAACGACTCCCTCCGGTCTTTTAATGGAGGCCACGGCGAATGGACTATGAATCAGGGGGGGACGGGGGAGGAAGGGGGGCTAACGTGGATGCCGGTGGTAGCACCGCGGACAGGGTTATCACCAGGCCCAGCTGAGGATCAGACAGCACCAATAATGCAGCCCCTCCAAATCCCATTATCATTGTAATGGAACGGATAGAGTGGGGTGGGGGTGGGGGTGGGCGGGGGTCTGCGTAGGAAGACAAGAGAGATGAGGCGGGAGGAGACTGTGTCTCTATGTCTGCTTTCTGTCTCTTGGAATTAAATATGTGTGCACGTATGAGCGCACGCACACACACACACGCCTACACAAGCCTTTTAGCCTGATGTCGCCTTAGGCTTTTGGTGAATTGCTCTGGACTGACACCTGTGCGTCAAACAAAGAAATGTCTCCCAAAAAGAAAACGGACAGAAGACGAACGACCTCGGAGCGCGCTGAGACGGGATGTAACTGTAACTGTAAACAGGACAGACCATCTTTCATGAGTTAAATGCACCTAGTCAGCGGAAAAACTCAGGAAAGAGTATAGGACATTTATAACGCACACACACACACACACACACACACACACACACACACACACACACACACACACACACACACACACACACACACACACACACACACACGTGCGCACACACAGACACGCGCACATGCGCACGCACGCACACACACGCACACACACACACACACACACACACACACACACACACACACACACACACACACACACACACACACACACACACACACACACACACACATACAAAAACCATCACACAGTATGAGGCATGGCTGTAACACTCAGTGGAGCTGAGACTCCGCAGGAATACGCCATAGCAGAAATGAGATTGTGACCCATGGGTTTGATATAAGGAACTATCGATTCATGGCAGAGGCTGACAGAGACAGTCGGGACTTGATACAATGAAGCAATATCTTTTTTTAAATTTATAAAACCACTGATCACATTGTACAGTGCCGGTCATGGAATTATATGGGTCTTATGTTTCTTCTCAAAAAGATATGCTGCATAAAATTTGCATATTGCACGTCTGATGGGGGAGGGTTAACATGTAATGTTGAATCTTATGAGAATCTCTTGATGCTTGTGTCGGCAGACAGATTGGCAACGTAATCACGAACAGGTGCATCATCTGCTAATCTGCCCATCATTAAGCAAATCTACAACATGTTGTTTGAACTTACAATCACAGGTAACAGATCGCCTTCTCTTTCATATTCATCTGGTATTTGTTGTTAAGGCAATTAGATGAGTTGAAGGGAAATTTACATTCAACCAACATGGCATTTACAGTGAGAGAGAGAGCGAGAGAGAGAGAGCGAGAGCGAGAGAGCAAATGGAATGGGGGAGGTGTGTTGTTTATCATCTACACACATGCACACTTGCACATACACACGTGTGCGCACGCTCTCACACACACATGCAGGGTCTGTTCTCTTCTGTCCTGCTAAGACGGGAAAACCTCACATTATTTGATCACGTTGTTATGGTACCTGCCTCGTTCCATTTGCGCTCTCTCTTTCTCTCTTCCTTTCCGTTTTGCCTGGAGTCGCAATCACCTGACCGGCAGAACTGAAAGTAGCCTACACTCCTTTGATGTGATGCACAGGATCATCCTTGTGCGGCTTTGGCAAGCTAAGGGAAGACTTGTTGCTGCTTTTTCCAGAAACCAACGCAGTCCCCCTCCCATACAAACTGGTTGTCTTTGTACAATTTACAATTTAGTCATTTAGCGGATGCTCTTAACCAGAGTGACTTACAATAATATATACCAGGTAAACGATGAACCATTTGTAACGCTGAACCTCATTTTAGTTTCCCCCTTCATCATCCCACTCGCTGAACTTAGCTCTCTTTCTTTTCTCTTGGTTGTTCTTTTATTTATTTTATTTTTACTTTATAGCCTATTATAAAATATTTAACTCGACCCAATCCAATAGTGATGTATGTCTAATTACCCACCTGCGGGTAAATTGCAGGCCCCGCAGGTTATGAGTTAAACTGTGCATCACTAACCTGTAGTATCTGGGTCAATGATTAACACAATTATTCATCCTTTTTTTAAGGGGAACATTCACAAAACTGAGAAAACTAAAAGAACATACTGTATGGTTTGGTCTGTATAAGAAAAAAACAAACATCCACTGCTTCTACATTGCCAGAATCCCAAAAGAGATGACTTTCTCTCACTTTGCTATATTGTGATGCTACACCAAAAGCACAAAATGTGGGATGCAATCTAGGCAGGCTTTTGGGGATTAGAGTAGCCTACAGTAGTTTGGAAGCTGGATAATACTACTAAAGCTGAGGCAGATATACGGGTGCAAAGTTCACGCGTGTTGTTTATCAGAACTGCGGCACTAGGTTGCGCAGCAGTCTGGCTTCACAGAAAAGAGCTACTAGAGGTTTTCCTTTTCATACTTTTTCATGTTTGTATTGTTATTATTACATTAACGCTTCATAGTCTTCTACTGTTCTATTTTGCTGAGCAGGCCTTACTTACTGTAGCCAGCAGCAGCATGCTGTACACTTTATGTCTCATTCTTTGCTAATATGTCACATTTTGTTCCTCTTACAGTACTTTACAGAGATTCATGCTCCACAAAGTCCTAGACAAATTTAGTTATGCGTGTCTTTAGGTTCTTAAATTGAATACGTATTTGTTAGAATTCACAAAAGACTGAGGCCTAATTTGCACTTCGTTGTACAACCGACGTACCACTCGCTGAAAATAACATGTTCGCCGGAAAAGTGTGAATTAGCCATACGGTGTGGATCTGACAAGGCAAACCACTGTCGTATCATAACACGGTTTATGAAAGGGAATCTCGAGAGAGAGCTAGAGACTGTTCATGCCACAACCACTGCCCTTGCAAGGCCTCAGAGCTCATTAAAGTCCCCGTCTGGAATGTGAGCAGACCTTCTTTCCCTTTTCATATCTGCTCCATTTCCTCCCAGAACCCCCTGACTCTAACCACAGTTAAGGGATTCCACAGAGGCCGTAAGCTGAGTAGCTCCACTCAATCGCTGCATCGAGCCATATCCTTAGCAACATAGCCTATGCCGTGCTCCTTCCACTGTGACTTTACAGCCATGACTCCTCACAGGGAAGTGTTCAAGAGAAAAGCCATAGAGGTACTAGAAATACGGTTGCATCGAGGTTGTATGCCTCCGCCAACCAGTTGCCATTTACTGGACATCTGTGTCTGTCCAGTCTCATATAGCATACAGTGTAGCGAATATAACGACTTTGAAGGAATTTAATGAACATGTTTTCTGAGGTCACTCAGTACCCTTTGAAACTTTACCATCTACTTCTAATCAGTTCATCCTTGAGTCAAAGTGGACATTTGTGCCAAATGTCATGAAATTTCTCAAGCCGTTCCTGAGATGTCACGGTCAGTGTTGCCAGATTCTGTGAGAGAAACAAGCAACCAGGTCTAGGAAAACCAGCCCAAAAGAAGCGACTATGGGCTACATGAGCACTTTAACATATACATCAGCTATTTGAAAATAGCAGATCTACAAGCTCACAACGTGTCGCAATGACGCGTTGTGAGCTTGTAGATCTGCTATTTTCAAATAAAATCTTGCGGGGAAATTATAATAGGCAGATCTGGCAACCCTGGTCACGGTCACAAGGTTGGGACGGACGGACGGACAGACGGACGGAAAGATGGGCAACCCCGAAGCATAATGCTGCCGGGCCTAGGCTGTCACTGGCGGGGCCATAAAAATTCTAGACATGTAAGGCACCTAGGGCAACAGTATTAGAGTAGACAAGACTGCACGAGAAATTAAGCTCCATAAAAATCTGGCTCATGCAGTCCAATAAAAGATAAAGAGCATCCACACAAAACCCACCAGGCTACTCCAACAGCATTTTCCCTCAGGCGGTCAGAATCTTAACTCCCGGGAAATGCCTTCCCTCACCTTCCCATTCACTCACACATGAAATGTGCACTTCCCATTCACTCACACATGAAATGTGCATTCTATGACCTCTAAGGACCTCTATGGTTTTCATTGAATCTCATTTTGAATTATGATTTTTTATTGTTTTATGAACTATTGATCCTTTCATCCTATTGACCTTTTCATTTAATATATTTATTGACTTTGGCTCTCTTTTGATCTGGCTTGTTTTAGCAGGAAACTAATTTGTTTGTATGGCCTGGCTCTGTGTGTGTGTGTGTGTGTGTGTGTGTGTGTGTGTGTGTGTGTGTGTGTGTGTGTGTGTGTGTGTGTGTGTGTGTGTGCGCATCATAGATGCGTAATTGATGACTGATGTCATAGATGGCTGATCTACAGTATGGGCATTATACGTTGGAGATCTCGGGCTGTAGGGGTTATGCACATATTTGTATTTGAATATTTATATACTGTATTTATTTTTGCCCATGCAAAAGCACATGTCTTTCAACGGGAGCACACCGCCAATCTTACAGCACGGTGATTAATGAGAGGCTCAGCGCCCCCACGGGCACCGTCGCCGTGTTGTTCCCCGCCACATTATGTCAAAGCGCAGAGCAAGACGCCACTCCCGAGTCTCCAAACACGTTGTTAGAGTGCGTCCGGAGCGCTATAGGTCGCTGAAGGACGGGGACATCCGTTGAGTTGGAACAGAGAGGGGCGAAGACCAAGGGCGGGCTCAGTCGTGCATAAAATTGCAGCAACATGCGGGTAAATTAAACACACCCCGTTGTCAAAATGGCAGGTTTACCGTAGCCGAGCTCTCCCTCATTATATTGGATGCAGTGATGTGAACATTAAGATATTGATGAAGGCATCGCTCTACTCCTCATCAGCTAGTAAATCATGCACAGTGCTGTATTATGTGGAGACGGATAATACGGCAAAGCATTCAGTCAACAATAAATATTTGCTTTCCTTATGCTCTGATGCCTCACAGACAAACGATCCACAGCTGGTGGATCATTCTTATTGCCAATAAGATGGCATTTATGTTAGATGTTAGGACTTTAGCTGATACTCACTGAGTTCATTGAGGGTCCAGTGGGTTGCTCAAGGACACGTGGCTGTTGCGGAACTCAAACCTGCGAACTCTGGGTTACTGGACGCTCCCAGTCGCTTGTGAACACAACTCGACCATTCACTGTCAATAACGGAGAGTTCGATACTGTATTTGTTTTTAGACTTTTCTCCACGACCAGTATCTGCCACCTGACACTTAATGCCCTAGAACTACAAGAACTCCAAGTTAATTAAGGGATTTCGGTCCTCTTTCTGCCGCCCGAGATCTCCAATCTTAAGCCTGTCCATTTTGAGAGTGTGTCTATTGATCACAGTTCACTTTGTGATGTGGGGAATTGTGCTACCCGATGCAATCAGTCCTAATTTAATGGGCCTATGCATTTAGATGGGCTTGGCCTCAATGTTTTTTCGGTATCGATCGAAGACTATCTAGACTAAACCCCCAATTCTGGCTTCCGCATTAGACACCATCATTCATTGCACAGTCCTGTCAAATTATGACCGCATATTCCTTGGTAGTGTGGTTTTATGATTCTTCATGGTATGGAAAGAAACAGCAATTTAGCTGACTGATCACCGATAACACTGGCCAATTTGTCATATGGAACATGTAAGTCAAAACACATAATGCAATCTATTGATTTTGTATTGGTGGACAGTGTCCTTACCATATGTCTTCATTAGACAAACAAAAATCTGAGCATTTATTTGATAGATACTGCATGGTTCCCTGCCTTCTGAATCCAGGTACCCCCTCTTTATCGGACTCCTAAATTTTGCTTCGAAAATATTGAGTTTTTATTGTCAATAATGTTCAAATTAAAACAGCATGTCAAGTTGTTTTATTGTATTTGGTTTAGCACTTTACAGATCAGCAGATTCACACAATGTTTGTTATTGTTTCATCATTAAATATTACATTCCATTTTCAACTTTCTCTCGAGTACCCTGTAGTAAAGTACGTGCGAGTACCCAGGGCTACATCCACCCCCATTTGAGAAACACTGCTGTATATTGTTGCTGTCAGGCAGAAACCTCCTATCTCCATATTCTAACTTTTTGTAAATTAAGGCCCTACTTGATCATACTACAGTGTCACACAAAAGTATCAAAAATACTTTTGTTATTTTGTAATTTGAATCCTGAAAAGTAACAGTTTTGGACATAATGAGGTTTCCACCCGACAGTGACGATATAGTGGAGAGAGTATGGAAGTGACATGCAGTAAATGGTCCTACCTAGTGGCTCATTGTCAGGCATTACAGCCCGTTACGTGCCCAAACCACAGCTATTGGTTTGCCCTGTAAAAACAAAAGATCTTTTTATAAATGGTACGAAGGAAACAAAACAGCTGTCAAAGAAACAAGTACAAGTTGTGAGTGTTTCAAAGATAAACTAAACAATGTATTTATCCAGCAAAACAACATATGGAATTGTCATTTTGACTGAGTGATATCATCTTGCAACCATTGCTATCTATATGGATAGATATCGTACCGGGAGAGTTGCGTGCATATTGTTGCTGTCAGTTGGAAGACTTGGACGTCCAAACCGTTGCTTTTCAGGAAAAGGAAAAAGAGAACCTGTGTTCCAATGGATCCAGTATATTTATTGTTTTGTCACAAGCTCTTGTTGACGTGTCCCACAGACTAGACACATTCAACCTGGCATCCCTACAGTATCGGGCATGTTATATAGCCAAGATTCTTCAAAACCTTTACCTAAATGTTTCCAAAATAGCAGATCTACAAGCCCACAACACACCGTGACGGGTTGTGAGCTTGTAGATCTACTACTTTTGCTTCTTTTGTGCAACTGTCATGTGACAAAGTATAAAATAGAACATACATTTATGAAATGTATGAAAAAGATGAAATATGGAAATACCATGTTTCTGCCCGACAGCGACGATATATATTCTTATTGATCTGCCCTCTCCCGCGGGATCGGTGTATGGGCCGTCGATACCATCAAAGACATTCCTAGCCAATTGCACCCTCACCGAGCCACTCTCACTATGGGCTTTTGGGAAACATGGTTTATAAGCACATCCAATCCTGCAGGGAAAGTGTCATTTCATTTCCAGTGTGGTCTTCTGGAGAACTCTGTGGCTAGAGCATAATTGCTTGCAAGCCTGCAAACTAATAATGTGCACTTTAACAGAGAGAGATGCAACACGAAAATAAAGGCAGGTACTGTAGTTTATTGAGCATAGAAAACAATTATGGTACAATTTGCTGCTGGGGCTGCCAAATCCGCTTCCAATTCACAGAAAATGGACCCATCGACAGTATGATCAAGTGCATGATGTTGATAGTCTGTGCACTCATTACTCTGTGTAAGTGCTTTGCTGTATTTGCTTGAAGTAAAGGCAGATTTGATTTCACTTTTATTTCACCGGTTCTCAATATGGGGTCTGGGGACCCCCAGGGGTCCTTGAGGTTGCTTCCAAGTTGTCCCCAGCTAAATTGAACGCATTTGTCATTTTTTGATTGGAGCTAAAAAGCATTATTTTACACTTTGGCTATTCAAAAATAGCAGATATACAAGCTTGTAGACCTGCTATTTTTTTTTTATCGTGAAAATGTGTGCAAATCTTTGAATATATATATTTTTAAAGCGAACATTTGTAACTCAAATCTTTGCTTCTGGGGGTCCCTGGAAAAACATATTTTGAGATGGGGGTCCGCGGCCAAATACATATCATTTTGGGGGTCCTTGACATGAAAAGGTTTGAGCACCACTGATATAGAAACATATTTTTTTTTCAGAGAACTGTTGGGATTTAGAAGACATAGAATCGGCCTCAGGTCTTAATGGGTTAAGCTGGAACCAAAATGGACCTTTATGGGTCTGAGACTCTAATAGTGGACAAATGGAACCAAAAGGACCAGTAATCGGTTCCATTTGTACACTATCAGAGTTAAATTAACGCTTGAGGATTTCACAGTGCAGATTGGGGTCCCAGAGTAAGAAATCGCACCAAATGGGGGTCCGTCGCTGATGCATATCAAACTGGTGGTCCTTGAAATTAAAAAAGTTTTAGAATCACCGCTCTGTAAATAGCAATGACATTCAGTTCATGTCCTATAGCCATTTGCAACACAATGCACACAATACTCACGACAGGAGCCATGGGAAAGAATGAGGGATAAATATCAACACGAGGTGATATGAAAACATAAACCAGTCTATATGATTTACACCCAGAGTAATTATAGCGGACAGATATAAGTGGACAGAACAACTGTGTTAGGTCTTCAATCTATTATTCATAAGCATTCACAACTAAATAATTTCCAGTGACTAATGGCAGCATTATTTATTAACAGATCAAATGTTTATGTCCGCTCGACTCCATCACACATATCATTATTTATTTTTCCAGGCATCTGATGATGACCCGGGGTATGGGTTGTAGTCAGAGTACATTACGTCAAATAAAATACCTTATGGCAGACAAGGAGTGCACATGGTCGAGCGCGCATCTGTCACAGCCCTCTCTTTAATATTGGCTTCACACAGCACTGATGCAATGAGTAAATCATGGTCTCTGCAGGTATGTCTGTTTTTATAACATTTATCTTTCATCTGCCGCCCCATGTGTCACCGGGGGCCCCCCGTTTTTTTAAATTGAATAACAAAATCAATACTTCAATAAATCAAGAGATATTGCCTGGCGCGCTCGGTGATTATTTCTTTCAGGCGGGAGGGCTAGTCTCAGGTCAGCGTTTTATGGTCTCGCGTTGGACTAGCCGGCGCGGGCTGCCCGGGGAGCGTCATCTGTTATGGTGAGCATGTTTAACACGTTAAGACCTGAGGCCGATAGGCTCTATTCACAGCAGCCATATTATGAAGACATTCACAGGTGTTACCAATGATACTAATGAAGGCTCTGTTCCATTCTGGTCAGACAGAGTCAGGGTGCTGATATTGTGCATGTTGGCTCACTGGAAACACTCCCAAATGGCCCTTTACGGGTGTGTAACTCTGAGAGTGTACACATGGAACCAAATGGACTACGGGTCCATTTGGTTCCATTTGTACACTCTCAGCGTTATAGGGGTCCTGCAAATCTGAAATTAAAAAATGTGAGAACCACTGTGCTACACTAAACGGACCAGAGCCTTCATTAGTATCATTGGTAACACCTGTGAATGTCTTACAATATGGCTGCTGTGCATAGAGCCTATTCTACAAATGCCTTCTACTGTAAATCAGTAGTTCTCAAACTCTTTCGTAATTCCAAATTATTCAAAGTTTTTCAAACACTTTCAAGATTTTTCGAAAATGTTCAAATATACAAGCTTGTACAAGCTTGTGCGAGCTTGTATATCTGCTATTTTTGAATAGCCAACGCTAATGTCTAAAATGACAGATGCTTTCCCGGTTCTAATGGGTTAAAATGCAATGAGGTCAGCATTGCTTCCTCATTAGGTAGGTTGTTGACACTTTTCATTATTCATCATCATATAAATGGATTTTTGCACTGTAAAATGCTGAGTGTTAATTTAACCGAGTTAAATTGCCACTCAATAACACCAAGAGGGCTGGGCCTACAGTATATATATAGCTGGCACAAACATGTCACATATAAAATATTTTGTGTACCGTAATAGCCAACTCTAATTATTGATTGAGGTTTTGAGGCGTTCTCTTTAAGCCAGTGGTTCTCAACGTTGGGTCTGGGGACCCCATGGGGTCTTTGAGGGGGGTTCCAGGAGGTTCCCAGCTGGAACAAAAATGTGAGTCAAAAACCGGGAGTCCTTGAAATTAAAGGGATAGAAGGGGAAGAAACACTGATTTATGCCAGGCATGTTGTCCATGACGCACACAACATGCTGATGGTGTTGCTTTGACTGTGATGTCTTTCCATCTGTATCTACAATACGTTTTTAACTGCTGTACTGTCTTTGGCGACTGAATAAATGTCTTATCTTATCGCTTAACATGATCTCACTTATATGTATGAATAAAGTCTCATCTCTGGCCAACTTCTATAATGAAGGAAGAGAGTGTAAGGATCATATTCTTTATTTTTTCACCCCCTTTTTCTCCCCAATTTAGTCGTCATGCCTATTCATTCCTCCCCACACATATTTGTTGTTGTATCCTATTAACTCACCTGCCAGTGAGGAGCCCCCACCGGGAAGAAGTAGAGCCTTAGTCCTACTCCTCCCGACCAACACTCCCTGCTGACAGGTGCAGCCCCAGCCCGTAGGAATACATGCAGTGACAAATATCACACTCCCCGCCCGGCTTCCCTCCGACCAATCCACGGGCCAATTGTGCTCGACAAAGCCGGATGCACCAAGGTGGATTCGAACCCACAACCTCCGCGGTGGTGGGCAGACACTTTACCACTGCGCGATCCTATTCTGAAGATAAATTCCATGTGGCACAGCACCAAATGAAAGTGTTCAGTGCAATCATGGCGAAGACAACATTATTTCACCCCGGGGAACAATTTAAGGACATTAGAATAAAAAAATTGTCAAATTGTATTGAGCCGCAGATGACAGAAACAGCTATTGGTCTGTTCCATCCTTGTGTTTGCCCGGGAACAAAATAAAGTTGGTCACACGGGTCCCATCTTGCACGCGATGCAAAGCGGTGCAAAAGCCATTGTCATTGCTAGTTTCCAACCAACGCAGTTGTCATCTTCACGCCCAGTGCCCATGTCTTAAAATTAGGTGTGGTTTGGCGCATTGCTATCTTCGAAAAGTCAAAAGGCGATCAAGCCCTGAGATCGGCTTTGACCTTGTCTTAAGTCTAGCGCAGTCCTCCAGCGCACAATTTCCCTGCTATCTAAAGAGTGCATTAGATAGTACTGTAGATTGACCTATATAGACGGGTTCTCAACGCGTATCATGTAAGAATGTCGTGAACCCATTAGTCTCCTGGCTTTCTTTATCTGTCTCTGCTCAACAGACCGCAGTAACAGTCGTCAATATCCATTTTGTAGCTGCAATGGACAGGACGCGCAGGGTGCAGCCTCTCTGCCATGCTTTAATAGGTGATTTCAGTATAGAACATAATTGAGAATGAGCACTGTGATTACTAAGGTCGGTACTGTATGTCAATATATCACAGATGTATGTCTTGGACATTAATGAGTAGACACTTAAAGGAGGAAGGCGTGATTCTTTACATGCCCCTTAAATATGCCAGTTTCTCCCGTCTCCTGACAACATTATAATACATTATTAATGCTGCTTTCGTAGATGTTTGCATGCTTTCACTTTGCGTATGAGCAGATCCGTTTTCCTCGGTAGAAAATTATTATGTTTTTATTTTTGTCTGTTTTTCCGCTCCTATCTAATTGGCCTCCCTGGCAGCTCCCCACTTTGAAAACCTTTGTCCTAGCACACAGTGGCAACTTAGAACAGGTATAGCACCACGGTGGTGTAAAGTAACTAATTACATGTACTCAAGTACTGTAATTAAATATAATTTTGAGGTATTTGTACTTTACTTTACTTATCCAAATATTATACTTTTACTCCACTACAATTATTTGAACACTTCAGTTACTAGTTACTTTGCAGATATGAATTATGATATTATGAAACATACATTAACCACTTTAGCCCTATTTTATACCTAGGCTTTTTGAAAATAGTCGATATACAAGCTCACAACGCGTCGCACCGCAAGCTTGTAGATCTGCTATTTTCAAACATTTTAGTACTTTTACTTTTGGTACTTTAAGTATATTTTGCCAACACTTTTACTCAAGTGACATTTTTAACACAGGCCTTTTACTTGGAACAGAGTATTTCTACATTGCAGTATTGATACTTTTACTTAAGTAAAACATTTGAGTACTTCTTCCACCACTGACTACGGCCCACTGCGCATATTTCCTCCAATCCTCCTTCCCCGAATCCCCCGCTGCACATAGGTTAAGACACGCTCTCATCCAAAGTGCGAGGAATGCACCAGGCGACCCCTGGAGGGCCAGCCAGGAAGCGGTAAATGTCCTTTGCGTTGTTGTGGCTCCATGGGATCAAAGACGGCGGTGGTATAAACTGCAATTCGTCTCACCTCCTTGATCACTCACATCTCACTTTCACCAACGGCCCTGGGGTACACGGTACTGCTGCGACTTAACCCATTAATACCTGGAACTGTGTCATTTTTAGATTTGAGCTAAAAAGCAGTATTTACACTTTGGCTATTCAAAAATAGCAGATCTACAAGCTCATAGCGCGGCACCGAGTGCCGCGCTACGAGCTTGTAGATCTGCTATTTTTGAAAATTCGTGAAAACGTGTGCAAATCTATGAATATGTATATTTTTAAAGCGAACATTTTTAACTCAAATCTTTGCTTCTGGGGGGTCCCTGCAACAAAATATTTTGATGGGGGTCCGCGGCCAAATACATACAATTTTGGGGGTCCTTGACATGAAAAAGATTGAGCACCACTGATATAGAAACATACGTTTTTCAGAAAACTGTTGGGATTTAGGAGACATGTAGAATCGGCTTCAGGTCTCAATGGGTTAAAAAGCCTAGCATCCTTTATGGACCGCTAGTTCAGCATATGCTGAACCACTTGAGAGTAAGAAACTGAAGTACACCATGATTGCTTTCTGTGTATCTATTCTAGTGAGAGATGGGTGATGTTAGTGATAGTACTGTGACTGTACGACTGGTTGCATTGCATGCGGCAAGAGCTGTTTCTCAAAGGAAACAAACAATAAATCATGGTTGTTGCTTTACCCGTGAGGCTCAAAGTATGCCGTTTTACACCTCTCAAGATCTGCCAGCTGAAATGCTTTTGTCTTGGACCATCTGCACATGCACGCACGCTCGCTCAGTAAAATCCTGAGTGTTCATTTAATTTGATCTGATTTCACACTTTTTTGGGTTCAGTTGTACACTCTCAACTGTTAGTTGAGTTAAACGAGCACTTAGGGTTTTACAGTGCACTGTCTGTTGATGTGAGCCTATCTTTGAAAACTTCATTGATGCCGCTGTTGCGATTTGATTAACGCAGCGTGTGTGAGACGTCATCCAAATCCCCCCGAGAAGCAGCTTGGAGTTAAAAGTAATCATGGGTGTGGATCTTAAAGGAAGATCAGAGAAAACTGATAGGAGAGCTTAGCGCTTATACCGAAAACTGGGGCCAAATCTTCTGGACGGATTCTTGATGCCACGTGTTCAGCATACATAGAGATATAGTGATGGACACAAGAATGGAGGCTAATTTTTTATTTTCTTCTTGTGTATTATTGGTTTATTACTTTTATTTATGCTGTGATGGATATTTTAAGAAAGCCAATCTGTTCTATCTATTCTGTACCGTCTAACTTTATCTGAACCATAGGGGTTTAAACTCACAGCAGGGGTCTTTGGTCAAACCACTCTGCTCAGCTACAGCTGTCAATCTAACAGCTGAGCTCTTTCCCCCATGCTTCTATCACTGTGTCAGCGATTTGTATGTGATTTGCTATGTTTGTGTCGATCTTATCTTTAGTCCAGACCTTCTATGACCATTTAGGAGAGCATCTTTAACTGTGTATCTGTCTCTTTTATAATTAGTACATACCTTATATGACTATTTAGGATAGTATCCTTGGTACAATGTGGACTATAAAGACTGTGTAAGATGGGTGTTTGGGAGGCTGGTGCCCGGATGGGCTGTGGGAGCAGGGTGAAAGCCCTGCTCCTCATTGTTGCTGTATGCTGTCTCTGCTGAAAATCTTCCGAATAAACAACCTTAAAACTTCATCCGAACGGAATATTATTTTTCCATAACAGTTGGCGTTGTCGGCAGGATTCATATTTCATCATCATAAACATAATTATGATTATGGATACTGGATCAAAAGAACTTAAGGGTGAAGGACTTTTTGGGAAAAAGATTTTCTAAAAGCAGATCCGGACCACATCCAGACGATGGAGGACAAAGAGGAGACCGCCACAGAAGCAAGCTATGCAGAATCAACTTATGATGATCTTCTTCAACAAACTACACGATTGGAACCTCGCAGATAAATCTACTCTGTGATGACATCAAGGGAACAGCTTCAAGCCGCAGAGGGAAGTAGCAGAGCTTCCGCCATGAGAGCAGCACCAATAACATCAACGATGACACCATGTAACAGCGGAGGTGACGAAACCGACACCTGGTCAAACACTAAGAGACTTTGCCACAGCAGGAGGACCAAGAAAAGAAAAACATGCTGGATTTGAGAACCACTAGCCGAGTGGAGCTCGCTGTCAGAGCCATAGCTGTCAGAGACATAACCAAATGGACCCGTACACCAAGTGAAGATGGAGGAAAGAGCCATGAAGACTGGAAAACTATATTTGATAACTAATGTGTAAAATATTTCTTCGTACTGCCTAATCTCTGGCATATCAACGTCTGGAAGGGTGAAAATCAATTATGGTGTGAGTCCATTCAGAGTCGACATCTGGAAAATAACTGTACAGGAACTGTACATAGTCCGTGGAATACGGAGAGTCCGAATCAGGTGTGAGTCCTTCCATTTATGGTAAATAACTGTACTTAAATAGTGCATAGAATTGGTAAATGCCCTCAGCCTTGAGAAACAGAGATTTAAGGTACAAACAGAGATAAATTTGACATTATACTAAATTTTAGAAGCTCTCAAAACTCTCAAACCTAAACAAGTAGATCACTTTGGATATTATTATTAGGTTAACGGCAGAGTCAGTGATGCCTTCTGTGTCAGGCAATTATGCATCAGTTATAAGTCGCACGTCCTGTAGTCTCCTGATAGTTTTGTCTGATTGATCATACAGTAAATGGTTGAGAAAATATATAGCTTTGTCATTCTAAAATTCTCCTGTCTGTTGTACATGAATATGATTATTCATGTACAAAAACAAAAAACTCTGGAATGTGATGGATATTTTAAGAAAGCCAATCTGTTCTTCTATCTATTCTGTACCGTCTAACTTTATCTGAACCATAGGGGTTTAAACTCACAGCAGGGGTCTTTGGTCAAACCACTCTTCTCAGCTACAGCTGTCAATCTAACAGCTGAGCTCTTTCCCCCATGCTTCTATCACTGTGTCAGCGATTTGTATGTGATTTGCTATGTTTGTGTCGATCTTATCTTTAGTCCAGACCTTCTATGACCATTTAGGAGAGCATCTTTAACTGTGTATCTGTCTCTTTTATAATTAGTACATACCTTATATGACTATTTAGGATAGTATCCTTGGTACAATGTGGACTATAAAGACTGTGTAAGATGGGTGTTTGGGAGGCTGGTGCCCGGATGGGCTGTGGGAGCAGGGTGAAAGCCCTGCTCCTCATTGTTGCTGTATGCTGTCTCTGCAATAAACAACCTTAAAACTTCATCCGAACGGAATATTATTTTTCCATAACAATGCATAAGGCCGTTTTATTGAAACCATTTAAACCCATTAAAACTGGATTCTACAAATGCCTTCTAAATAAGTAGGTCTCAAACTTTTGTGCTAAGGACCCTCAAATTGAGGATGTATTTGGCTGCGGACCCCCATCTAAAAAAAAATTGTGCCAGGGACCCCCCAGAAGAGAAGATTTGTGTTAAAGAAATTTAGCACTTTCAAGATTTTTCAAAAACAAAAAGTGACGCACTGTGAGCTTGTATATCTGCTATTTTGCTATTTTTGAGAGCCACTGTTCTAAACCACTGTTATAAAGTCTTCTGAAAAACGTTCGTTGCTATATATATATATATATATATATATATATATATATATATATATATATATATATATATATATATATATATATATATATATATATATATATATATATCCTATAATACATTTCTAAACCCAAAACCCCCCAAAAAAAACTGCCACTGTGTGGGACTAAACACAAAAACAACATATCAATGTCACTAACAAGACACGCCACAACGTGCAGAATTACTACGCGCAGTCTGTAGGCCACTTCATACTGCTCAGCACACATCTGCCCCCTCGCAGCATAATTAATTGCGGCCAACACAAACTCACAACATTACAGTCGGCCATGTTGTTCCTTAGCGTCATCGCCGACCACCGCCCAACGAGACCCAAGTGAGGTCAGACAACACACTCCATATTTGGGCATAGCCCCATTGGGAACATCTCCTATTATGGCTTTATATATTATAGAGACCAACAAACACAAAGCACCGCGCAGCGGATAGGGGGGAGGGGCGCGCAGCGCCCCGACCCTCTAGTATATCTATACATTTCTAAACCCAAAAACCCCCCAAAAAAACTGCCACTGTGTGGGACTAAACACAAAAACAACATATCAATGTCACTAACAAGACACGCCACAACGTGCAGAATTACTACGCGCAGTCTGTAGGCCACTTCATACTTCTCAGCACACATCTGCCCCCTCGCAGCATAATTAATTGCGGCCAACACAAACTCACAACATTACAGTCGGCCATGTTGTTCCTTAGCGTCATCGCCGACCACCGCCCAACGAGACCCAAGTGAGGTCAGACAACACACTCCATATTTGGGCATAGCTCCATTGGGAACATCTCCTATTATGGCTTTATATATTATAGAGACCAACAAACACAAAGCACCGCGCAGCGGATAGGGGGGAGGGGCGCGCAGCGCCCCGACCCTCTAGTATATAATATTGCTAAAATTGAAAAGGATGCTTTCCCGGTTTTAATGGGTTAAAGACCTATTTCATACTTCAGCTCTTAAAAATTGATCTACAAGCTTGCATTGTGACAGTGGATCTAATTCTAATGGCTTTCAACTTATAACTATCCGTTTTTGCTTGAGCCCCTGAAAAGTACATTTTCACACCAGACTTGGCATGCTATGAGTCTTCTGTCCTCACCAATGCTATAACGCGAGACAACTGTTATACACAAGTTCAAAGCACTTGTTAAAGCCTTGTGGGAAATGGTTACGGTCAGAAGCCATTTCATTCATTATCGTCATAATATTTGAGAATGATAATGTTATAATAATGTAAAATCAAAATTGGCGCTCGTGTGGCGCAGTGGTAAAGTCCCTGCCCACCACCACGGAGGTTGTGGGTTTGAATCCACCGTGGTGCATCCGGCTTTGTCGGGCGTCTACGCGGCAGCCATATTATCACTTCCTTCACAGGTGTTACCAATGATACTAATGAAGGCTCTGTTCCATTTAGTGTAGGACAGTGGTTCTCAAGACTTTTTAATTTCCACGACCACCATAACTCTGAGAGTGTACAAATTGGTACAAATTTGGTTCCATTTGTACACTCTCAGAGTTACACACCCGTAAGGGGACCCACTGGTGTTGCAGAGTGTTTCCAGTGAGCCAACATGCACAATATCAGCACCCTGACTCTGTTTGACCAGAATGGAACAGAGCCTTCATTAGTATCATTGGTAACACCTGTGACTGTCTTCACAATATGGCTGCTGTGATAGCCTATTGGCCCGTGCTCGCAGAGGACAGCGCTACGGGAGGGTAACGCTATACACTGGGGCCGCGGCCGATTGGCCCGCGGCGGGCGCGCCCCCGGCGAGGATCGGCCGGGATTGCTCGGAGACCACGGCCTCTACACTCGCCTCGCCAAATCGGGCCGGGGGAGGGGGGTGGGGACTTTACTCCCGATTGGGGAGCGTTTACACACACGGGGAGGGGGGTGGGGACTTTACTCTCTATTGGGGGAGCAAATACACACGCAGACTATCCCCACCCCCCCCTCCTCCCCCCCTCCCCGCTGAGGGGGAGATCGGCTCCACCACGGCATCCATCTTTGTTTACATGGAGTGGACAGTGTCACTTTGTCGCAATGTAATTCATTATAGGGCTCAGCAACCCAATAATGATGGTCTATTGGTGCTGTTTAGGCCAAAATAACATGTCGATTTTATGTTTTATATGTTTTAATGACATTTGGCCTGGATTTTTTATATCTGGAATACTCTCAATGCCTGAGGACATCATTGCAGAGCAGAGCATACAGGTAAAGTGCCTAATGATTAATAGGGCATAATCACTGAACAGTATTAGACCAAAGAAAGACTCGTCATATTATATTATTTAATTGTTATATTATTTGAAATAGATTTAGCTTAGTTTATGTAGCAGGACCTACCATGCTAATGACTATGCTAACGTCATATTAACAGGGGGTTTCAGGCTGAGTGGGGCATGCATAACATAATCACTGATCACTGTTATGCTCCAATTAGACCCGACTTTATATTTCATATTATTCTAAATATATTTAACGCATGTATTATGTAGCAATTCAAGGAATAACCATGCTAACGACGCTAGCGCTAGCGCGTTAGCATCACAATAGAGGTTTACAGGCTGAATGGGGCATGAATAACATATTCACTGATCACTATATATGCTCATAAGATCCTGTGACAGACTAGATTTTATATTTCATTAAGATTAAGATTTGTATGGCTACATTTGCTGTAAAACGATGTTGCTGTTGTTGTTGTTGTTGTTGTTGTTGTTGTTGTTGTTTTTAGTCATCTCCTTCATTAGCAACTTAGCTTCCCCTGTAATGTATTACACTAGGGCAGGGGTCTTCACCAGGGGGTCCTCAGAGTTACTACAGGGGGGCCGCCAATGTTTGTGGGTTACATTAACCACTTGAATCCTAGAATTCCTTTTCTGAGGGGAATATTAGCCAAAAATAGCCGATCTACAAGCTCATGTTGTGAGCTTGTAGATCGGCTATTTTGGCAAAGAGGTTTGGTGTAAAGGGGAAAAGAGCAGATCAACTACACGTTTTCTAAGTATTGATGGTTTAAGTGGTTAACTGTCTGAAAGTTCACATTAACATGAATCCAACACTGAATCTATGAAAAAGTTTAATCCACAATTGTATACAATATGTAGTGGGGGTCCCTGCTTCATCTCTCTCCACACGTTTGATATTCAGGACAGTTCTGTTTTCTGATGATCTGGGAAGCTGCTAGCTTTGCCTATATTCTCATGTATTTATTTAATATTTGACAGAGCATGATAGGAGACTCATCAATTCATTATTGTCAACAAGGCATTTGTAAGGACCCCAAATTTTGTTTTTGTTTTTTAATGGAGTCTGCAAATTTTATCTTAAATAGTCTGTTCTTAACAACAACAACACAACATTGTAGACATGTGTCATATTCAATCATGACCTAAGATGTATAAATGTGAAATTATATAGATCTACAAGCTTGCAGGTGCTATTTTTTATTTTTTTAAGAAAACTAATAAATATAATCTAATAATAAGTGACATATTGTGAGCTTGTATCTGCCATTTTTTTTTAATAGTGGTCTAATGCATATCAAACTGGGGGTTATGAAATTAAAAGTTTTGAGAACCACTGTGATAGGGGATACTGTATGTTCATATTTGAGACAGTTATTTATGCAAATATTCCAAAACTTTCACTTTATATTTATTTTTAAATAGCCGATCTACAAGCTTGTAGATTGGCTTGTAAATCAGCCGATTTGTGTTTTTACACCGGCTATTCAGCCCTTTTTTAATATTTTCTGTATTCACATGCAAGTAAGACATGCAGTGTCACAAAGCAAGTTAAGCACTGGTAGTAGTACTTCTAGCGTCTGCTGGATCCAGGGTGCAACTCCCTGCAGTGCTGTATACCCTGCTGAGTGTGTCACCTTTGTCCTGTTGTATGATTACATGAAATGTTATTAAATGTTATTAATGAGTTAATGAGTTAACAAATTAACAATTTTACTGAAACGGTTGACAACTGTGTGTATTGGCTGTGTTCAGAATCAAATCAGCTCACCTGAAACCCACTTCTTATGTTTTCTTGTAAGCACACGTTTACACCTGTAGGCTACTACAACATCACTGAAGATGCTGATGGTGCCATTTAGCCTTTTTGTTGTATTATAATATCTGAATGCACTCTTCACTCTTCATACATCAAGCTCTGTGATTACACCTTTAGCACATGGTTGCTTTAGTCTGCAACCACACTCACTGAATGGAGGGTTTACCCCTCCTCCTGCTCAGAGGTGTCAGACTGGACGGAAACTAGTTAAAATATACATGATTAGAACATGCTTAAACATTAGACAATTAAGGTCTAATATTGCTACAAACACCTGTATATCCAGTCGTTTTGGGGCACAAACAAGAAGTTGAAGGATAAGATCGGGGCGGCCATAGCTGAGTGGTTAGTGAGCCCGCCTAGGGAGCCAGAGGCCCTGGTTGCCCCAGGTTCGATTCCAGGCCAGGTCAGCATATGTGTCGATGAAATGAAATTTGTCCCTGAGCAAGACTCTTAACCCCTAATTGCTCACAGGTTCTCATTGGAAACAAGACCGCAAGGACTTTCATGAACGACCTGTTAAAAGGACTTATCCTTATCCTTATCAAGGCTGATAATGATGTACCGTGCATGTTCACTTAAGACCATTTTTCAAATATAGATTTTTTTTAACATTTTGGACAAAATAGCCAATTTTACATTGAGGTGCCCAGATGTCCCTAGTGCCCACCTATCCTGTATCCATCCAATGTAATTATGGTTTAGTCACAAGCTTTTGTTGGTTCAATATTTATAAAACCCACAGACACACTCTACAAGCTCATCCCGCTTCGCATCCCAATGCTTTGTGAGCTTGTAGATCGGCTATTTTTCCTACTTTAGTGTGACACTGTAGTATGAAGAAGTAGGACATTAATTTATGGAAAAGGGAATTCCCATCGGGGTCACCACAGCACATCTGTATGCATACAGCTAGACCCCATGGAGATTATTAGAACAATAATGTAAATAGTAAATAATGTACCATGCCTCACATGAGTCACATCCTTACATGCAATTATCAGTTCATAATTACATTGCCTTTTTAAAACATATTAAGTTATAACTGATATAACAGCTCCTCCCTCCCCAACATGGAAAGCCTTCAGGTGGGCAGAATGGAGAATTGAGTTTAATACCCCTTTATTAGCAGTGTGGTGCGTAGTTCTTCAGGTCTTTAGATGTCATTTACAATGTAATAATGTTCTAGGAGTTTAACTTGTTAAATTTGACTCTGGATCTAAACACAGCCTAACATGGAACTGGAGACAGGAAAGCACTAACCAAACTAATACAAAAAGTAGTTCAAATGCAAAGGCAGGGGAACAATGCCTTGTGTTGTGGCGCGTTGCTTGTGAGCGCCTATTTTAATATTTTTAGTGTACAAACGAAAACAGGAGGGGGCCTAGTATAGTGTCCTATACATAGTATACAAAGTCAACAAAATATATATGGTTTTAGTGGGTAACCACTTCAACCCTATATACTTAGTTGACAGGGTCCCCAAGGAGTGCATTATTAACTTACAGCATACATGGGCAACTGGTGGCCCAGGGGCCACATGCGGCCCCCACCTTCACTTAATGAGGCCCGCAGGTTAATATCGGAATACTGATATATTATTGATTTCAGCTGTTACAATTCCAAACATGCCTATATTAGTAGCTTACTATTAAAATTCTATTGTCTTTTTCATGTCCAATGTATTTGTATTTAACCCATTGAGACCTGTTGCTACCTATACGTTGTTATACCTTTGAATCCGGGAGCCACCTCTGTGTCTCATCAGCTGTTGCTATACATATAGTAACATCATTTTGTATTTGTTCTTTTGGTAAGAATTTGAACATTTTCAGAAAACTATGGTTAGGTTTTAGAAGGCGTTTTTAGAATCGGCCTCAGGTCTAAATGGGTTAAGTTCAAAAAGTTAACATAATGTATAACTGCATGCATTTGAAATTACTGTAAATAAAAAATGTACTTTTCAGGATTCCAATTCAAAAATAGCACAAAACAAAATCAGGAGTCCAATTAAAAAATAGCAAAAATAGCAGATCTACAAGCTCAAAACGCGTCGCAGCGAGCTTGTAGATCGGCTATTTTTGTGTGACATAGAATGGCGAAAAAAGTTAAAATATGGAGTTAAGAGGTTTCTGCCTGACAGCAACAATATGCAATGTGGCCCTCTGGAGTGAGTGTGGAAATATAGTGGCCCTCTCCATCATCAAAGTTGCCCACCCCTGACTTACAGTATGGATCTTCTATTCTGCTGAATGTTTGCCTAGGTCACATGGGGTCATTGGGGGAGTCACCAAGCTAGATGACTCATATAATACCCAAGACCAATCAGCAGTGGTCAGGGAGGGGCTACATGGGGGAATTGGGAATTGGCATCACAACAAGACTTCAGCGTAGACGTTCCGCCAATAGCGTCCAGGAGGGATTACCCTCCTATACGCCCCATCCCCGCTCGCGGGAGGGAAGCCGGGCGGGGAGGGTGATATTGGTCATTGCAGCCAGGTACTGCTTCGGACTGGGGGGGGGGCACCTTTCAGCAGGGAGTGTGTACAATAACAGTGACAACATAGAAATGTGTGTGGGTAGGAATCAATTGGCATAACGACTAAATTGGTGAGAAAAAGGGGGTAAAAATAATTGGCTACTCTAAATTATTTAAAAGGAAAAAAAAAACATAATTGGTTTCTGGGTAGCTCAGTCAGTAGAGCACTCGCCTTTGGACTGCAAGGTCCTGGGCGTATGAGTAGCGCTAAGTGCTGGGGTCTAGCGTATTGAAAAAGGTGATAGACACCCTCCTTCCCGGCCGACAATAAGCCACTCCGACCTACTTATAATGTCACACATGAACCGAAGTGTTAAATCATTTGAAGAAAAGGCATATAAAGTGGCTGTAGCCTTTGCATAATAATAGGGCATGAAGTCTGCTGTACAAAATGTTGTACACTATTCCCGGAAAGCTTACCACACATACAGTTGCTGTGCCCTTTGTCCACGCATCTCTCTCTCTCTCTTGCTTTCTGTCGCTCCCTTCCTCTTTCTCGCGCAAAACGGCTGTAGAAAAGCTTGATTTGATCAAGCCAGACGGGTGGTTAGTAGTCATTGGCCTGTGGTATCGGTAATAGCTTCACCTACACGAGGAGCCTCTGTAATGACTGCGTCTTCATGGCTATTAGGTTTAGACATTTCACTAATAACCTCCCGCTTGGAACTTCTTTATGGAATATACTTTTTAAAGAGGCCTTCAGCTTTCAAACGGGACATGTTGAGCATGCTTTGGAGATGGAGTGGGTATCTCTTTCTTTTCTCCGCCTCACCCTCTGTCATTTAAATCAGTTCTTGAATTCAAGTCACTTAAATATGCACGTAACTGCCACGGGGAGATGGAAACCAGATGATACCAGAATACATGTTGTACAAAGATTTGGGTTACATGTAATCTGATACATGAGTGTAGCATGCAATGTGACAGGCAATGTCAAACAATTGTGTAGGACATAGTGGTGATGACATATCAAGGCAATCAACGGCATGGCACCCCCTGCTGGCAGGATATGATCCATCCGATAGAGCTGTTGCTTTTGCTGCCCCAACCCTGTGGAATGCGCTCCGAATGTATACAGGAGATGGGATTCTTTCGCTCCACATTAGAAGAGTTGGGAACAGTGGGAGTTGTCACATTCTAATACAGCGCAAATACCCCATTTCAACACAGGCCTCAGTGGCCTTCCTTGTTAATCTCTAGACTCCCAACCCACAACTCGTTGTGAACTTGTAGATCGGCTATTTTCGCCGTGTGATACCTTCGTAACAACATAGTCCATTTTGCGTAGCTGTTTGTTCTCCGGTGGCGGCGGTGGGTCAGGATACTCTCTGTTTGTTTTCCTACCGTGGGACAGCGTGACGTCACAGCACAGCTGTGCCATATACTCTAGCAGCAGCATTCTGAATCAGTTGGAGTTGTCTAAGCGCTTTGCTTGAGAGTCCTGTGAGCACACCATTACAGTAATCCAGTCTACTGGAAACAAAAGCATGTATAAGTGTTTCTAAGTCTTGCTTGGACATAATTCCCCTGACTCTTGCAATATTTTTAAGGTGATAGTAGGCAGATGAAATTACAGATTTTATATGACTGTTAAAATTTAAATCTGAGTCTAGGACAACACCAATATCTCTTACCTGACTCTTAGGTATAAGAGACCGGGATTTAAGGTGAGAGGTTACTCTCTGTCTCTGGTTCTGTGGTCCAAAAACAATTATCTCAGTCTTATCTTGATTTAATTGAAGAAAATTTTGCCGCATCCAGTCATTGATTTCCTCAATGCAGTGACAGAGGGAATCAACAGGACCATAGTCGGTTGATGTAACTGATATGTAGATTTGCGTGTCATCTGCATAGTTATGGTAATTGACTTTAATCAGATTGCTTGGTCGGAACTACCTGTTGTATAATGAACATTAGTCAGGACCAATTGTACGAAGATAAGGTTGAAAATGGGTGAAGTTAAGTTGTGTGTGCAGTAATAAAGACCTCGTGGTGGGATTAGACGCCAGTGCATCCGGCCGGGTGTCTGAGACAGAATCATGTTTTTTCATTATTCATTGTTCATTATTATTCATTACTTTTCCACTATGGTGACAGCTGAAGACAAGCTGGGTACTACATGGGAGGCGTAGACGTGATAGACCTCGGTAAAAGCTTAAATCAGACATAATATTTAGACTGTCCCCCCGGGAATTACCATGTGTGCAAATCTTACAAAAAAATCAAGTGTATTATGTCTTTGAGGATTATGTTCTGATGAACTGATAAATCCTTTGTGGTTGTTTTTTTTTTTTTTTGCAATGAGAATCCCCTGACTGTGGAGAACCAAGTAGCTTTATTATGGTGATGTTCTCTATCAGGCTACATTGGTGGTATCATATGGTGACTCTTATTATATCGTACTGCGTTGTATGATATTATAATAATGAAGTGCATTAACATAATACAGTATGCCCAGCTGTGATATGGAGATGGGCAAAGTTCTGCTGTTGGATTTATGTTTTTATTTCAACCACATGAACCCTAGCCTCCCTATTGTCTGCATGTGGTAATAGGCCAACATTCATCGAAAATAGGCGACCAACTGGCGAAAATATCTACAAGCTCGCAACAAGGTGCAAGCTTATAGATCAGTGTTGAAAAGCTGGCGTGACAAAACAAACACATACATGTAACAAACATGGAGAAATACAATTTAAAAACTGAAGATTGATTGATGGCCAGACGTCATGACATTATTGATTGCAATTGGTCGGTTCAAGCCATGTGATCATATGCCAAATTGTGTTTTACAGAAAAAAAGCATGATTGGATTATGATTATGATTATAAGTATTATTTTGTATATTATTAAATAGGTGCACAATATGACCAGTGATGTGACATGTCAGGGATTAATGTTTAAAACTGCATTTCTTTTCAATTTCATCTCAACTTTAAATACACTGAAATACACTGTAAAAACATTACATGATATATATATTATAATTTAAATACTATACACTCTGAAATGCAGCACACTGTAAATGCACTGGAAATACACGTATTACACTAGTCTACTACACAACAGAGTATACTATCCCCATACCAAAACTGATGCCAATCAGTTCACAACACAGCGTCAACGCTGACATGTGTAACGCGACACATGTCAGCGTGAAGAGACGTGAAGAGAACTTAAGCCGTAGACAGATTGCACTGTGCAGTGATTCAGTGAGAGAGCATTCCCCTTCTTAACCCATTCAATCGGGGAACGCATCTATGTCATTTTAGATTTATTTGGCTATTCAAAAATAGCAGATCTACAAGCTATGTGCTTGTAGATCTGCTATTTTTGAATAGCCCAAATAAATCTAACAATGACGCACAGATGCGTTCCCGGTCTTAATGGCTTAACGGACATCCTCCAGCAGGCCGATAACGAAATGCATCTGCATCACAAACAACGGCGCGGCACCCATTACAGGCGAGCAGGTGGAGATAAGGGCCCCGACATGAAGCTGGATTGTCTGTGCGTCATTGTCTGGGAAAACAAGAGCGGCGCCACTTCAATAACGGGGGGCCCGAGCTCACACCCAGAGAGAGAGCACAGAATAATGAATGTAACATCGTTTTTTTTTTCGCACTCGTTTTAGGAGCGCATGGAGGTTTGATGAAATTATCACCAAAACACATGATGCATTATGCATGCGCAGCAACAAAAGGTCTGAAACAAATAAACACTGGCGGTGCTCTCGCTCGCTCTCTCAAACTTCTTCTCACTAACCCCCCTTCACTGACACACCAAGGCTTTGTTAAGACTTAAAGACGGGGTGCCGTGATTTTCAGTAATTTTTTTCCTCCCCTGAAACATAATCATCAGGTATTATGGTTATTCTAGGAGGAAGATTTTTTTCAAAAAAGTGTACAGAAAGTGTTAAAATTATGTTTTTATGTGGACACGCCTCCAGTTCATTAAGTATACCTGGTTCTCACCTTAGCACCTCCTCCACCACCTTAGCACCACCCACCTGTCCTAGTCCAAAAACACCACCATGGGGCTTAATGAAGTTCTATCAACCTCATAGACACATGAAAAACAGAAAAAGTGCAAAACCATGGCACCACCTCTTTAAGGCAAATCAGATGTTTCCCCCTGACTGACTTATCTGCATTGGTTGCTGTGGCAACAACATAGGTGTGAGTATCACTCACATCGACAAGCTCACAATGTGGGAGCTTGTAGATTGGCTATTTTCGGTGAGTGACACCGTCGTATGATGAGGCATAAATCAGGCTTCAGTGTCCAGACCAGACACCTAGAAATGAGATTTGAATCGCATTTCAAACCACCTGTTAATGTGGTTCAAATCTAATTAGCAAAAATCTGTTTCTGTGTGTGTGTGTGTGTGTGTGTGTGTGTGTGTGTGTGTGTGTGTGTGTGTGTGTGTGTGTGTGTGTGTGTGTGTGTGTGTGTGTGTGTGTGTGTGTGTGTGTGTGTGTATGTGTGTTGCTATTCAGACTCAAATATTACTCAACTACAAGTGAAAGTTGCTCTTTCAAATTGTACTTGTTGCAACGCGCGTTGTGAGCTATTTTTTAAAGCAATATTTGAAATAATGTTCTTTTTTTCCCTTCCTAGAAATGTAGTGGAGTCAAAGGTGCAGTATTTGTCTTTGAATTGTAGTGGAGTGAAAGAAAGTAAATATACAAATACTCAAGTACGGATGCTTAAAAAAAATGACCCATTAAAACCGGGAAAGCATCTGTGTCATTTTAGATTTTAGCTACAGTATATACAGTACCGTATAGCATTAGCATATACGTGTTTCAGTGGTTCTCACAAATAGCAGGTATACAAGTTGTAAGCTTCGAGCTTGAACATCTGCTATTTTTGAACGTTTTTGAAAAATATTGAAAGTGTTTGAATTTTTTTTTTAACACAAATCTTCTCTTCTGGGATGGGAGGCCCTGACACAAAACATTTTCAGACGGGGGTCCACGGCCAAATACATATCGTTTCGGGGGTCCTTGGCACGGAAAGGTTTGAGAACTACTGATTTAGAAGGCATTTTTAGAATGGGCCTCAGGTCTCAATGGGTTTGAGTACAGTACTCAAACAGATGTACTTTGTTACAGTCCGGTGTCCACCACTGCGTGCATAAACACGAGTGCAGAGCTGTGTGCGTTGTGACCTGTGTTACTTTGACTATTCTCAGCGTTTTCTTCTCCATGTAGTTCAGTGGAGCCAGGGGACATTCTGGTGACCGCAGCAGAGGTGCTTTAAAGTGGACCCTGTAACCTAATCAAAGGCAGACGGAGGCCTCTAGGGCACTTAAGACTGTAAAATAACTATCTCTCTAAGATGCATCGAGTCCTCGCTTCCTGGGAGATGTCCTGATAAAGTGATACTGTCCTCAGATGCTCACGCCACCCTCTCTAGACTGAACCCCATAAGGGCGTGCTATTATAATAACGTGCGTGTGTGCGTCTGTGCGTGCATATGTGTGTGCGTGTTCTTTTGTTGAAAAAGAAATAGAATAAGACTGGCTTTTTTCCTTTTTACAAACAACATATAGTACATGATGAAGATGGTGCATGAAGATGAGCATTATTATACTGTGTAGGTTATTTGAATCTGCAATTTGATAAATCTAAAATGGGGGAAAAAAGGCTCCAGCATTTGGATTTTTTACAAATCTTTGTGAAAAGGAAAGTAACCTCTGAACAGATTAACATGACACCACAGTACTTTGAAAAAAAGGTTTATCGTGGTCTCAGGAAGAATTGATTTATTGCTCACATGCAACATAAATTGGCCAAAACAGTAGGCGGAACCAGAAGCACTTGGACACCTTATAGACAAACTGCCACCTTGGTGGAGGTCTGTGCTCCAATGAGCTCATTTTCTACTAAATTCTTTATTTTTTTGATTGTCATGGATGGAATGAAATACATTGATGTCACTGTTATGTGAGCTTGAGTAGCTCACTGGTGCATTTCACCATTGTGTCATTTGCGATGAAGTCCTCCATTTAAGATGCCGTCTAACATGTCAAATTAAATTCAGTGAAGTAAAACAAAAAAAGAAGGAAAACGCTTCAAGGATCATCACCTTCAAATTCTCACAGGGCCTTGTGAGTTAACTATAATGCAAATATTCCTCGAAAGAGTTTTCATAAGTTCTTCCATGCTCTCCTGCTGTATAATTTCAATGCCTCAGTCTTCTGTTTGATTGAAACCCCCGGGAAGCAATTAGAATTGGTAAGACTTCACCTGGCTATTCTTTAATTAGCTCCCACGAGTCTGTTTGGTGTTAAATGAGCCAATATAAAGTTATGCACGCTGTCACCATTTTAGCGCCCAGTGGGCACTCTCTTGCATCTGGCTGTACGGAACATCCGATGCAAGACCCAAAAGGTTAACAACATTTGATCGCAACAGCCCTCCACATCAACGACGTCAGTAAATCCTGGGATGATGCACCAGATTTAGTCATTTCATCCATCCCAGAGAGCTGTAATTCCGTTTAGAGTCTTGGAAGTGAACAGATTCAGATGGCGTTGGAGTGCTACTGGGCAGAGAGAAGAAATTCAACAGTCTGTAATACTATGGCAGAATGCATTTCCAATCCCTATTACATTGCCATAAATCCTCCAGTGCTTCAGCTTGCCAGCTGATTAAGCAAGACAATTGAGCTTATGGGCAGGAAGAATAATCGTGCAATACAGGTCAGAGCCAACAGTCTTTTACTGATTGATGCTCCCCCAAAACTACCCCCAACTGTTTCGAACGGTGCCAAGAAGCCCATGGTTCAGAAATTGCTAATGAAGAATAGGAATGAGTGAGTATGGTTCTCTGCCTTGAACCCTGTCATGTTAATCACTGTACTCGCACTGATGTCTTCCTCTTGCACCATTTTCTAACTAGCTTTGTGAAACTTTGCGGGTCTATTTCTGTCTGTGAATTCAATAGAGCGCAGCCCCGCTGCCTGATTGAGATGGATGTGCCGAGAGATGAGAGAAAAAACTAATAACCACCTCACCAGAGACAGACTGGGGGGAATCAGCATCAGCTGGATTCCTTTTGGACTTGTTTATCTTATGTTGCCTCCCTCCGAATGTAACAGCGCTCCATTCTCTTTCTTCATTGAGTGGATGCGATCTCTAAATGTGGACTGTGAGTGGAATCCTAGCGTGCCAAGGCTATATCAGAGGATTTGGTTTTTTTTTTATCACAGTGGTTTCTATTTTTCTCCCCAATTTAGTCATTTTGCCAATTCTGCTCGAATGATGTTGGGCTGGGAAGGTTGTAACCTCACAACCACGTCTCCTCCAATACATTATGGAGTCACCTTATTTTCACCTGAGGAGCAGTGTTGATTTTGTCGACTGAAACTATGACGAAAAATATTCGTCGACTACCTTTTTTCACTGACGAAAACGAAATAAAAACTAAGCTATGCTGACTAAAACTGAGACTAAATATATTGACAATTTCGTCAACAAATAAAAACTAGACCAAAATGTTAGTGAGGGACTAGCGGAGAAGAGATTCACGTAGAACTAAGACAAGTCAGTTTGGTTGCGCTCGGGTGTTGCGCTCTGAAAATAGCAGATCTACAAGCTCACAACGCGTCGCGCTGCGACGCGTTGTGAGCTTGTAGATCGGCTATTTTCAGCATGCAACCAAGTGTAAAACCAGCCATTACGACGCCATCAAGGCACCGCCAAAATACATTTTCGTCGACTAAATCAACTGTAGATTACTACATACTATAATCTTATGATAATTAGTCGACTAAAACTAGACTAACAGTAAAACATTTCAGATGACTTAAATATGACTAAAACTAAATGGAATTTGATTCAAAAGACTAACTAAAATTGAATCAAAATTTGCTGTCAAAATCAACACTACTAAGGAGTTGGGTAAGTGCAACACATGCGTAAAGCGTGTGGTGGAACACGCTATACTGTACCTCCCAGTTCCACTCCCTGCTGTAGAGGCAGAGTCAGTAGTGCAGCAAAAAAGTAAAGCAAATCCCTGGAATCTTATCACCCGCAAATATGGGCATTTGTGTTCGATGTAGCACCCAGCCAAGCCGGAGGCACTGAGAAGGGCCTTTTTTGTTACATTATCCCACATGAAGATGCAATATTATATATACTTAAAAGTCTAGATCACTGACTTTACAAGAAACCAATTATGTGAGGGTCAGAGCCGTGGCAGCCTGAAAATATCCCTGTGATACTAGTCGGACATATCGCATAAATTGAGAAATGCTAGGAAAAGTAACCAGAGAAATATGTTTTGGGAGGGCGCAGAGGCAGAAGCCATTTCTACAGTACAAAGCCTCTGTTATCACCGAAGAGAAGAATCATAACCTTTTCTCCTATAGAGCTCCTCCCATGTGGATCTCCACACGCGCGAATGTAAAATCCCTGCTGTTTCCAAAGTGTCGACGCTGATGAGGGGAAAGATGAAATCGTATAACATCTCTATGCGAGACAAGGCAGGACTGAACGTGATGAAGATCAATGGTGATACCCCGACCTGGATCATGTCAGCCTATCTGCTCGCTGTCAGCCCCAATTAGTTCCCATCACGGTCTCTGACACCCTATCTGTTTGTCTGCTCACTCAATATGGATCCAGTCTTCACATTACAGTCCACACTCATGTGTCATGGCGTCAGGGAGAAACAGATGGCTTTTTTTTTCTTCTTTTTTTTTTAATGTAATTCTTTCCTGTGGGGAAATTATGGAAATGCGAGCGTGTGTGTTGGAAGGACAGGGTGGGAGGTGGGGGTTGGTGGGTTGCATGTAACCACCCTTCGGTAATGGGGCCTGTGTACGATAATTATATTAAGGGTGAAAATTAAGTGAGAGAGTTAAGAGAGACGTGGATGACGGGTGAACCTGCACCACTAATTAAGTGCCGGTGTCGGTACCTTCCAATCAGTATACGAATAATCCACCAGCATACAGTCTATTACGGGATGGATTAATTGGTTCGCCGCCATCCTTGAGGCGTTTCCCCTCAGAAAACTCCCGGTGAAATGCACACAAGGGAATGAGATCTGAGCCCACCAACACACCCACACACCCACACACACGCACGCACGCACGCACGTGACACGCACGCGTCGCACGCACACACAGACACACGGACACACACACACACTAATTGAAATATTGAATTAGAATGCTCATTAAGGTTTACAAAGTGGATACTTCAGTGTCACTGCATTACTTTAATTTCACTTCCAGGTGAAGCTGTAAGGAGTTCACTCCCTCTCAGCTTGCTGGCTGTATAATATTTGCAACAGTTTAGGAAACTTGTTTGCAAGGTTATTGCAATTTTTATTTTTATTTCGTTTTGACTTCTTGTTTATCAATTTAAGTTTGGTTTTAATTCGTTTTAGTGTTTTAGTTTTTTTTATGCTGGGGTTCAAGTGGTAAATTTGTATGAAACCTGTGTCTATAATGCATTATAAACATAATGTACTTCTAATGCAATATAATCTGCTTATAACACTGTATAATCATAGTTATAAGCACTCATACAGTAAGTACTCATACTCCTTACAACAATAACCATAACACATTTTTAAAACATTTTTCACTAGGAAAGACCAAACATAAGACAAAAATAGGTTTAGGTTGTTTATTGAAAACCCAGGAGTATGATCGTTTATGGGCGCGTCGCATGCGTTGCATGGGACGTGCGGCATAAACGGTCATGGATGCAGAGTGCGGAATGGTCATCTAAGGTCATCACTACACGCAAGCGTGGAGTGTGCGGCTTAGATGGCCACGGGCACGAACAACATCTTACGCTGTTGTGGTATTGTTGTTTATGTGAGCGTCGCACGGGCAGTATGGGATGTGCGGCATAAACGGCCAATAAGCTGAGTGCGAAATGGTCATCTAAGGTCATCACTCCACGCAAGCGTGGAGTGTGCGGCTTAGGTGGCCAAGAGCACGAACAGCATGGGGGGCCAGCGTGGTCATCTAAGGTCATCACTACACGCAAGCGTGGAGTGTGCGGCTTAGATGGCCACGGGCGGGGATATGACATTCTGGAGCACGTGGTCATCTAAGGTCATCACAACACGCAAGCGTGGAGTGTGCGGCTTAGATGGTCAAGGGCCCGAGAATGGCATTAGGGTGCTGGCGTGATCATCTAAGGTCATCACTACACGCAAGCGTGTAGTGTGCGGCTTAGATGGTCAAGAGCATTAGTCATGGGAAGGCAGGCGTGATTGGGAGGAGGTTCCGGGGGGTCGTGGACCCAGATACTTTGGCTTAGGGGTCCGAGGCGTTAGCCGTGCAGAGGTAGATTAGGGACCCCGCCTGGAACCTGTAGAATAGGATAGAGGTAGAAAAACAGAGGGAGGGAGGGAGGGTTACAAGAAACTAGCACGCCGCCATTTTTGAAAGCTGGGTTTAAATACCCCGGTAGTTGGCAGGGGAGTGGTTGTCTGCTTGGTTGGAGATAGGTGAGTGGCTGGCACTGGTTGGCATGGGCAGAGAAGTGATTGGTTGTCTTCTCCTTGGTCAACCTCCTGAACCTCAGTTGTACCAACTCCATTTCACTAGGAAAGACCAAACATAAGACAAAAATAGGTTTAGGTTGTTTATTGAAAACCCAGGAGTATGATCGTTTATGGGCGCGTCGCATGCGTTGCATGGGACGTGCGGCATAAACGGTCATGGATGCAGAGTGCGGAATGGTCATCTAAGGTCATCACTACACGCAAGCGTGGAGTGTGCGGCTTAGATGGCCACGGGCACGAACAACATCTTACGCTGTTGTGGTATTGTTGTTTATGTGAGCGTCGCACGGGCAGTATGGGATGTGCGGCATAAACGGCCAATAAGCTGAGTGCGAAATGGTCATCTAAGGTCATCACTCCACGCAAGCGTGGAGTGTGCGGCTTAGGTGGCCAAGAGCACGAACAGCATGGGGGGCCAGCGTGGTCATCTAAGGTCATCACTACACGCAAGCGTGGAGTGTGCGGCTTAGATGGCCACGGGCGGGGATATGACATTCTGGAGCACGTGGTCATCTAAGGTCATCACAACACGCAAGCGTGGAGTGTGCGGCTTAGATGGTCAAGGGCCCGAGAATGGCATTAGGGTGCTGGCGTGATCATCTAAGGTCATCACTACACGCAAGCGTGTAGTGTGCGGCTTAGATGGTCAAGAGCATTAGTCATGGGAAGGCAGGCGTGATTGGGAGGAGGTTCCGGGGGGTCGTGGACCCAGATACTTTGGCTTAGGGGTCCGAGGCGTTAGCCGTGCAGAGGTAGATTAGGGACCCCAAAAGTATCGGAATTGTGTTAAGAGATCATGGAGAAGTGGGCGTTATGGAGGTCCACGGAGTTTGTGCGGATGTAGCTGTGGTAGGCTTGAGAGGACCAACGGCCAAGTATTTGGATGGTGTGGTCCGGTACTCCCTTGCTAGATGCCGTGGATGCTGCTCCGATTCGGAAAGAATGGCCGGAGAAGCGTTCTGGGGAGTATCCGGCTTTGGTGAGGACCAGTCGGAGGTGGGAATGGAACCAGGTGCGGGTGGCTACGGAACCGGTGTTAGTGGTGAAGAGGGGGTCCGATGTAGCCGCGTGCTGGGCGCGTCGGGAGAGAGTGTAGTTGAGGAGGGGCTCGTAGGGGCTGAGGTAGGAGTTGAGTTTGTAGATGTAGATAGGGGTGGTGTTACCGAACTGGTCAGTTTTACTGTATTTGATGGTGAATATGAGGGAGGATGATGTGTGTATCGTCAGGTCGGCCAGTCGAGGATGGAGAGCCGGGTCGAACCTGGAGTTGGAGGCAGTGAACTCCGAACATCTTAAAAAGCCAAAAAAGGCCAGGAGGAACATGGCTTCGAGCGTCGTGTCTGTATGTGGATCTGAGTATCCGGAGCGTAGGATGTGGATGCAACTTGTTAGGATTTCCACGGTGAGAGGTTGGCGTTGTGGGGTAATCTTTGGTTCGTTCCTCTGGAGCCCTTTGAGAAGCAGGGTGATCTGGGGGTGTTGGATGAATGGATGTGAAGTGCCGGTTATCAGTTTGACGAAGAAGTTGATACCACACAAGTAGACTCTGATGGTTGATGTCCTGATGGCCGTTGTGTGGAGGTAACTGACATAAGAGGAGAGGGTGATGAGGTCCATGGATGGAAAATAGATGTTGAAGAGTGTGTGGAAAGATTTATAGCTGTTCCATGCTGTCCAGTAGGAGGAGAGGGTGGAAGGGGCGACACCTTGCAGAATGGTATGCCGGGATATGGTGACGAAGTGGTGGAGTGGGTGGTTTAATTGAAGATCATCTCCGAATAGGGTGGAACCGGGGTTGGTGTCTGGTCTGCTAGGGGGGCCAATCCTCTGAATTTCTGAAATTGGAAACGGGAAAGAGAGTCAGCAATTGTGTTGTGGAGGCCGGGGATGTGAGCTGCACGTAAAATGAAGTTTTTGGTGACGGTGATCCAAGTTAGTCTACGGAGAAGGGCCATGATGGGGAGTGAGGAAGAACGGCCTTTATTGATTATGTGCACTGTGGTGAGGTTGTCTGAATGTATTAGGACGGAGCGGCTTGTCCATTCTGAGCCCCAGAGGGACGCCGCCACCACAATGGGGTAAAGTTCGTAGAGCGCCGAGGAGTGGACGTCGTCCGTTGATAGAGAAATCAACTCCTCTGGCCACTCGGCGGCAAACCACCGACCACCGTAGTAGCCGCCGTACCCGACGGAAGGTGCTGCGTCCGTAAAAAGCTGTAAGTCCTCTGGTGAAGATAAGTAATCATGGTAGAAAAATGAAATGCCATTCCAATGAGAAAGGAGCTGGTGCCACAGTCTCAGCTCAGAAAGGCAAGCGGGTGTGAATGTGACTTGGTGGTGAAGTGATGGGACTGAAGATGCCAGGAGGAGGAGGTGGGAAATGAAAGAGCGGCCTTGGGGAATGATACGGATTGCATAGTTGAGATGCCCGAGGAGAGAGAGTAAAAGCTGCTTTGTGCACTGGGGGACGTCTAGATAGTTGGAGATGAGCAGAGAGATCCGGTTGAGTTTGTCCGGGGGAAGTGATGCTTGGAAAGTAGTAGAGTTGAGGGTGATGCCAAGGAACTCAAGGGTGGTGGAGGGACCTTCCGTTTTCTCGGCCGCGAGTGGTATTCCGAGCTGCTGGAAAACAGTTTTTAGTATTGTGAGGCTCCTTGCTGGTGGTGCTGATGGGGGATCGACCGTGAAGAAGTCGTCGAGGAGGTGGACCAGGTGAGGGAGTTTGTAATTGTTAGTGAGGATCCAGCAGAGGAGTTCGGATAGATTGTCAAACAGTTTTGGACTGCTTTTGCAGCCGAACGTGAGGCGCACTGCAAAATAATAAGCTTCCTCCCAGAGGACTCCGAAGAGGTGCCATGAGTCGGGATGGAGGGGCAAAACTTTGAAAGCGGAGGTGATATCGGCTTTAGATAGCCAGGCCCCGCGGCCTGCGAGGCGGATGAGGGTTATTGCATTGTCCACGGTGGCGTACTGGAGAGAGTAAACATCGCTGGGGATGAGACTGTTTATGCTGGGGACGGAAGTGCCATGGGGTGAGGAGAGGTCGATGATCAGTCTTTTCTTTCCGGAGTATTTGCGGGTGGCTACGCCGATGGGGCTGATGCGGCAGGTGGGGAAGGGAGGAGAAGAGAATGGACCGATCATGAAGCCGTTTTTAACCTCTTTTTGGAGGAGGGTTGTGACTGTCTCTGGGTCGGTGGTGGCTGAAAGGAGGTTCTTGCAGGTGTGGTTGGATGAGGGTGAGGTGATGAGTCCGGGAGAAAAACCGAAGTTGAGACCGTCAATGAAAAAACGGATGAATGGGGGATTGGGATGATTGGAGAGTTCCTTGGCTAAAGCGGGAATTATGACGGGTGTATTGAGGTGGTTGGACAGTCAACTCCGGGATGGCTTAGCAGGTTTCTGGGGGCAAGTGGGGCGGGAGTGGGCGCCGCCGCAGAAAGTGCACACGTGGAGTAACTTGCAAGATGACAGTTCGCAGCCGCCCTCATTAAAGTTGTTGCACAACATCCTGTTTCCCAGGAAGACCAGAGGACGGCCACGTCTGTCCTTGGCCTTTGTAGCCGCGGGGTAGTTGTTGCTGTTGGATTTTGGAGGGTGACTGGGAATGCTGAACAGTGACGGAATGGCGGGGCTGGTTTGGTGTGAAGTGGAAGGGCGTGAAGTGGAAGGGCGTGGAGTGGGACTGCTTGGAGCGGGTGCGATGTAAGTGCAGAGGGTGGTTGGATGGGCGGGGCAATTGCACAGGCTGCAAGCTGTGGCGGTTTTCCCTGCAAATATACGGCAATATAGCTCTAAATCCATGCTGCCCCAGTATGTAGATGCGTTGAGTAATTGTAATCGTGATGCTGCTCTGGCGGAGAATTGCCTGTGGTACTCGTAGAAAAGGGTTCCTCCGAACCGGGCGGAGAGGTCCATGCATAGGTAAAGGTAGTCATCTAATTCCTGGCGCCGAGATGGGTAGGTGGAGCAGAGGGTATCACGAAAAATGGAGAATGCCAGAATGAATTCGGTTGGGGTGAGGATGGATGAAGTGGATGGGGTGAGGTCGCGGAGGGTTATTGTCACTCCTCCTACTTCTACGGACCGTGGGTGGAAACTGCTGGCGGATGGGCGGATGAGTGAAGATAGGTCGACGTCCATACCTAACAGGATCTGGTTTCTGAGTGTAGAGGAGACCATGGGGGCGTTGAGGGCGACGGCTGATGGAGGCATGGGTGCTGGCGTGGCTGTAGCAAGACAAAAAGGGGGGCGGGGGGAGCGGGGAGGGGGGTTGGAAAACACTGGGTTGGGAGGACAAGACGTCACAGTGGGGTTAGGTACAGGGGCACCAAGTGCATCGTGGGGGTGGCCCCCGAAAAGTGGAAAATTCTGGAAAACACCAGTTTGGTGGGGTTGGTACGCTGAATAAAGCGGGGGGAAGTGGGGAGGAGGTGCCGCCTGCTGTAGGTAATGAGATGGAGGGATAACCGAAGCAGAAGAGAGAGGAGCAGGCATGTGGGGCACGTGAGATGGGTGGGGGGGGTGGGAGGGAGGTGCAGCTTGCTGCGGGTGGTGGGAAACAGGGACAAACGACACATTAGGGAGGGGAGCAGTGGGGATGGGAGCAGACACATATGGAACGTGAGTAGAATG
Source organism: Gymnoscopelus microlampas (assembly GCF_963454915.1). Lineage (NCBI taxonomy): Eukaryota > Metazoa > Chordata > Actinopteri > Myctophiformes > Myctophidae > Gymnoscopelus > Gymnoscopelus microlampas. The sequence continues at coordinate 8,652,640 of NC_139957.1, forward strand.
ATTAAAAAATGGATTAATACTACCCGTCCCTGTTTTGGTTGGTAAGACGCTTGTTACCACCAACGGTGTGGCTGGATGGCTTGGTAGGAAAGCCTGGCGTTGGAAGGTGGTGTCATCGGCCCGCGACGGAGCCGCTGGCCGCGTGACGTCACCACCGCGCGACGAAGTGGCCCGTCGCGCAGCGTTACCGCCTCGCGACAAGACCACCCGCCGCGCGATGTCACCGCCACGCGACGGAGCGACCTCCCGCTCTGAGGCTCTACCGCTTGTTGTCGGTGAAACGGCCCGCCGCGCCGCGTTGACGCCGCGCGATGGAGCAACCAGCTGTGCCACGTCACCGCTACGCGACGAAGCAGCTGGCTGCGCGACGTCGCGGCCACGCGACGGACCGGCGTTGTTGTTGTTGTTACTGTTACTGTTTTGTGCTGTAGTGCTGCTGCTCCGGTCCGGCTGTGTAGTGGTGGTTTCAAGCAGGTTAAACAGCGCCTGTTTAGAAGCAGAGCGGGAGAACCTGACCCCTTTGGCTAGCAAAGCCCTCTGGATTCCGGTTTTATTCCAGTCAGAAATCAGGAGTTGGAGGGTGGCGACGGGTTTTCCGGATCGGTGGGTGGATTGTGACGGTTCCCGCTGATGTGGGGTGAGCCTGCGGCTGGACCGGTTGTGAGGTGGGGTGATGCGGAACTCCCGTGGTGTTCTGGTGAGCGAAGATGCGGAGCCGGGAGGAGGGATGGCGATGGTGGATCTGACCTGGCGTCTGTTTGGTGGCGTTTCTGGAACATACTGGGCCGAGTCCGGGAAGACGGGATCCGCGTCTTGGGGTAGATGGATCTGGTGAGTTGTTACCGGTACTAGGGCGGCCGCCTGGCCGGCCCCGATGAATAAATCCTCGTCGTCGGAGGCGTTTACACTGATAATGTGTGCCATTGTAGCAAGTAGCTGGAGTATTCAACTAGTATAAATGAGAGAAAGTAGCAACTAGCTCTCACGTAACGTAGAGTGTGCTTGTTTACAAGAAACTAGCACGCCGCCATTTTTGAAAGCTGGGTTTAAATACCCCGGTAGTTGGCAGGGGAGTGGTTGTCTGCTTGGTTGGAGATAGGTGAGTGGCTGGCACTGGTTGGCATGGGCAGAGAAGTGATTGGTTGTCTTCTCCTTGGTCAACCTCCTGAACCTCAGTTGTACCAACTCCATTATAACAACATATTATAAAAGTTCATAATTTCTAGTCATGCACATACATTCTTTTGGCAAAGGATCATAATTTAATATAATTCTCAGTTGAACATTATGATAATCTTATATGTATTATTATGCATTAAATCACTATAAGTGGTCATTGGGTGCTTTATGTAAAGTGATGACATTCCTGGAGGTGTAGACAGAAACGTTTTGAGTGTTAACATAAAAATAGTTATTTTTATATAATAGTATAGCACACATTGACCATTAATAAAGACTATTATAACAAATTATAAAAAACTATTCAATAATACACTATGAGTCTGGCCAAAAGAAAAAGTGAATGACCAGCATGTATAGTTATTATACAAATATTATGATACTTGACCATTGATCATTATAACATGCTTTATCACATGCTATGATTATTGTTACACGATTGTGAATGCTTCTAACTGTAATATGCAGTGTAACAAGTAGATGATCCATCTGTTTTTACGTCCGCAGACCCCTGTCCAGGACAGGTTTCAGGCACACCTCCTCAGGAGACTTGGCTCAGATCTGAACCCATTTGATTTGGCGTTATAGGAACCCGTTGCGACCGCATGCCCTTGCTGACATCGACCCCAGGCAGGGTTCGAACCCACAACCTTCCGCATGAAAGGCGTATGCTCTACCCTAGGGCGGTTACACTATATTATAAATATAACTTATAATGCATTATAGACACAGGCTCCATAGAAAGTCTAATTGTTAATTTCTAATCTAGAAGGTTATGCAAACATTTTGAACAGTAGAATTTGGCAGTTGGTGGATTTAACTAAAGCTTCATGAAGACTAGTATTTTGTGTTGCATTAAGCTTTGCAAATTGCATTAACCCAGACAACCCACTATCTTGTGTTTGTGTTTACCAAAGACAAGTTCATATTTTCCTGTAATGTTTGTCCAGCTGACCCACATAACACATTTGACAAAATAACACATACATTCTGTGGTAATCCATTTCATCAATTTGACAGACATTTAGGCTCTTGATGGATCGTCAATGACATGCAGATCTTCAGTGCGTAGAGTTTAGGCCAGTCGATAAAAAACTCATTACTTTCCCCAAGGAGACAACTCTAGTCTGGCTTCTTGTGGAGTAAAGAGAAGAGAAGAGAAGAGGAGGGGGGGGGGGGGGGGAGAGAGAGAGAGAGAGAGAGAGAGAGAGAGAGAGAGAGAGAGAGAGAGAGAGAGAGAGAGAGAGAGAGAGAGAGAGAGAGAGAGAGAGAGGTTTATAGGTTTTCTTTGTTACAGAACAAGACTTCAACTAATGATAATTTAATCATTGCAAGATCCTTGAGACTGATCACCAGTAAAGAAGCCAATTATTTAGGCCTTTTCAAATTGCACATTGACCCATCTGTCCTGTGTAGGCTGAAAAGGGCGAGAATTTATGTGGCCTTAAACAATGCAACTCAATAAGCTAAGTAAAAACTGACAACTGCACTAGCGCACACACACGCACGCACGCACGCACACACACACACACACACACACACACACACACACACACACACACACACACACACACACACACACACACACACACACACACACACACACACACACACACACACATCCGTCCTTTCAACCGCTGTGGTGCAGTTGGGTGTAGGGAGTATCACAGCCTCTAGGGGATGCCAGCGGGACTTAAGTGCCTCCAGTTGAGGGTGGCGTTTTCTCAGAGTTCAACGCGGCGGCGAGATTCCCAAGTAGTGTGAGCTGAAACCGTCGCAGTGTATGTTTCTGATGTGGGAGCATCAGCAATATTACACAATATTACACAGACACAGACATTTTGACAAGTTTGACTAATGCATTTAGCTCCCATGACAGCCATGAATCTGGCAAACACGTATGACTTCAATTTCAAGTTTAATGTCACACCACAAGTTTACTGGTCTAAAACAGTGGGTGAAATTCTACTTCCCTCGGACCCCTCGATTAATTACCCTTTTTTCTCCCAATTTAATTGTTATGCCAATAGGCTCTATGCACAGCAGCCATATTGGAAAGAAATTGGGCGTCTTCTTACTTCTTTCACGGGTGTTACCAATGATACTAATGAAGGCTCTGTTCCATTCTGGTCAGGGTGCTGGTATTGTGCATGTTGGCTCACTAGAAACACTCCATTTTGGTTCCCAAATGGCCCCTTATGGTGGGTGTGTAACTCTGAGAGTGTACAAATGGAACCAAATGGACCCGTAAGGGTACATTTGGTTCCATTTGTACACTCTCAGAGTTATGGGGGTCCTTGAAAATAAGACAACCACTATGCCACACTAAATGGAACAGAGCCTTAATTAGTATCATTGGTAACACCTGTGAAGGAAGTAAGGAAGGGGCCCAAGTGAGGATCCCCCACCGGGAGGATGTAGTGCCTCCGTCCTACTCCTCTCACTCAACACCGCCACCCCAGCCCGTAGGAATACATATGCACAACAAAGATCACGCTCCCCGCCCGGACTCCCTCCCCTGAGCAATGTCCGTATCGAATATATGCTTGGGCCTGGACCGCTAGCGTAGCGGACGGTCGTTGTGGCCTGACAGCACGTTGTGGGTTCAGGTCCCGATCCCGTCTGCCTTTGCTGCATGTCATTTCCCATTTCATGTCAGCCTACTGTGACTGTCCCATCCAAAAAAAGGCATAAAAGCCTCCGCGGAAGGTGGACAGGTACTTTACCCCTGCACCACCCGAGGGCCCGTTGAATCAGCTACTTACTGTGTGGTATGAGCTGTGCTGATGTGCCAAACCAGGTTGTTATAACTACGGTAATCCACCAAAACATAGACAAAGGTCAGATGCTGTAATGTCAGCATCAAAAACAACGAGATGATAACGTTCTTTTGGGGAATCTCAAGTTCCTCCTAGCCTTGCCATGAGTGTGATTTTAACCTTTGCGGCCTCTTGGATGGCTCTCCTGACATTTTCTCCATAAAGAAATGATTCCCATATATCATTTTTGGTGGCCTAACGTGAAGAGAAGCATTATCTCTGGCATTTCGTGGGTCATCACAATTCCATTACAAGATTGCAAGAACAGTGTCTGCAGGGTGAGAAAAAAAAATGCAGCAACTGCAGTCTACTCTCTGACTTTGTCTGACCTGAGATGAAGGTTGTGAAATTGCATGAGAAGAGGACTGAGTGCAGATGCGTTCTGCCTGAGATGAAATAAAAGCATGAAAAACAGTTCTTTAATAGCATTTTAAAGAATATTACTGTCATTAAATCTATGCTTATTTACTGTTTTAACCACTTAAACCCTATATAATTACTTGACCGTGGTCCCCCACGGCTCAATACTATTTCCCTCAACACCAAATCTCTTATAGCCCATCTACATGCTCACAACGGGACGCGCTGTGAGTTTGTAGATCTGCTATTTTTGCCAAACATTCGCCCAGGGATAAGTGGTACATTGGTACATTTGTCGTACATTTTACTCTTGAGTGTAAAAATGAACGCTTATAGGTTAGATCGATAGATAGACCTTTAAAGAGTGAGTTAAATTAAGACACAGGATTTTGCTGACTACCAAAATAAATAGAAAAATCTGAATGCATCGATATGCAACGTTAAGAATGTCGGAGTTCTGCCCCTCTTGAACATTTGCAGACCACTCTTTTTGGCTCTGCTATGCAGCTCTGGGTATTTATGTGCTCCAAAACCAGCACACAATACATCTAACACCCTCTTTGTGTCACGTCGACCTTGCAATCTGTATCACTCACACCTTTCTCCTCCAGAGCAGCCAAAGCCACGGGGCTGAACAACCAGTGTGGGCTGCTCCCCTTAAGGCATAATTACAGAGAAGAAAAGGAAAGAATCCTTGGGTAGAACGGGCCTTTGGTGAGGCTCAGCTCTGACCATCTGCTCCCTCCATGGTAGATAGATACTTGATCCATTGTATCAGAAGGGGTCTGCTGGGGGGTAATGGAGCCCGAGGGAGTAAAGTTCAACAGTGGAGTATAAAAGACAAGAAGTCGGTGGATGTGAACCTGGTCTTACTCAGGGCTCTGGCCTTTGACCTCTGCTCTAGGATGTTGTGAGAATGCAGTCCTAAGCAGAAGGTGCATTTTCTCATGGGAAGCCCTGCTGCAGCAAATACATGGCGTAAGGGAGTGTGCATAGACCTGGATGTACTGTGATATATCGCTATTGGCATAGAATCAGTTGCAAGCATCTTTAGCAGCATAGATAGGATGAGGATTTCACTGCCTGCAGTGCTGCTAGAGGTGTGAATCTTCACTGGCGCCTCACGATTCAGTTAAATTACGATTCACCTGTTAACGATTCCATTAAATTCTATGCAACTCAGTTTTAACCACATACTAGACACAGCCTTCTCTGTAACAAATAGAAGTTGGGGGAACGATGTAAGTTGGGAATGTATGCCCCACAAGTACTCTGACAGTACCCGTTAGTACTGTCAGAGTACTTGTTGTACCCTGCCGTACCAGCTTGAGGCTAGTCTATGATGTCATGTTGATGATATCAGGGATCTCCATATATGGGTATAAAAGGGACACAGACAGACTTGCCTTGCTCGTATCACTCGTGTCTCCCCCATCCCTGTGTGAGCGTTGTGCACAGCGTTGTGCATTTTCACAGCGTTGTGCATTTTCACCTCTGATCGGTAGGAATAACTACCAACCTATGAGTTCTTCTGTTCTAGGCCAAGGGTTCCCAAACTTTTCAGGCCGTGACCAGCACTTGGAATTGTACTTGAACATTTAGTTTGACCCGGTTCCACAGATATTGTGAAAACAGCTGAACTACAAGCTCACAACGCCTCGCGCTGCGAGGCGTTGTGAGCTTGTAGATCGGCTGTTTTCACAATGTCTTCCTCTTTCTTATGTAATATTTGATCATTTGGCCAATTTGGTATTAAAAAGGTCTTAAAAGTAATTAAATTGTCACTTTAGAAATGTGCAGATACCCTGTCAACACTTACAAAACCCTGTGAAATACTGCATGTTGGCTTGTTTACTGATCCACTGAGTGAGAAAACAGTGTTGCACGTGAAGCTAATCATCTGGGGACCCCCCAAAATAATTTGGGGATACATGGAGGACACACACACACACACACACACACACACACACACACACACACACACACACACACACACACACACACACACACACACACACACTACATTGGAGCCACACTAGTCCCATGTGGATCCCGAGATCCACATGATTCACTATTTTATTTATGAAGTGTTTTAACGTGATGTGCACATGAATGATGAGAACCTCGCAAGTAGAGCTGTGTAATCACTCTCCTTAAAATATATATCCTTAACATAAATTAAATCGTACACCAAAATAGATAAATGGTATAGGCCTATCTATCTATTGTTAAAATGTTCAATCCTCAAAAAACGAAGCATAAATCCTTTTGCTGTGCATTTCAAACTTACAAGTGTGCAGCCAGTAATATCCGAAAAATACGTTTTTCACATGCAACTCTAAGACAGTTCACTTACACAGTACAATCCTCCTTGTTAATTAAACACTCTTTTTAGAGAAAGTACAAATTAATGTAACCAAGTGGACCTGTGAAGCCTCGTCGCATGGCGGTGTCGCTCACTGACTGAATTGCTGATCTGCAAGCTTGCGGTGCATCAAATTGAGACATGATGTGAGCTTGTAGATCTGTTGAGGGCTTGTACAGCTGTTGTGTAATTGTAGGTTCGCTATTTCAATTGAGAGCGTGTCGATCGGCGTTGTAGATCGTTGTACAATTAACTGAGGATTTGACTGTTTAAATTGAGAAATTTGTACAAAAACAACACGTTTTGACGTGTTACCCTCAGTCATACCTCCCCTCAGGTAGCATAGCATGTAGCCTAGTTGGTCTGAGCACAGTTCAAAGTGATTTTGCCTCTGGAAGTAATTGGGATATCAATAATAAACATTATTAGGCTCTAATCGATTGTGTAACGTCACTGTGTCGATGCACAGTCGACCATGTCCGCATCGCGACGCATCTCGAGAATCGATACATTTCCACACCTCTTGTGTGCACGTAGCAATAAACAACCTTGAGACAGTCGACTCCTGATCACTTCTTATCTCTCTTCCATCTTGCCTAGACGTTCAGGACTAGTCCTTTAATGGGAAGGGCATCTTGCAGAAAGCCAGTGGTTTGATCGACAAGCCACAAAGGGACTCCTCCCTGTGGGAATGAGGATGTCAGCCACATGTACGCCAAGGCCGTCACAAACGGAATTGTGAAAATCAGGGGATCAAAGCCGTCAAACTAAAAGCACTGCTGTTCTCTACAGAGCCGCCAGCAGTGGTGGGCAGGGGGGGGGGGGGGGGGCTTTTTGCTGGGGGGGCTTTTTGCTGAGGTGACCTAGATTTTCACCCTACCCATTACATGTTCCACAACATTGAAGAGGGTTATATCAGTCAGCGCCTTATTTATGTGTACGGGTTATGAGTACTGATGTAAGAGCTACTTTTCAGGTCCTACACAGCAAAATCCTGAGTGTTGGCCCAATTAAAACCAGGTGTTATACTTCTTTTAATTCCACTGTAAAGTTACACTGGATTTGTCAGTGTAGCTGCACACCAGCGTTGAGACAAACTGCTATTGGAGCATTTGTAGCGCACTTATTCCCTATATTGAACTGTGTGTACTGTAGTTGGGATGTCTGTGTGAGCTCCGCATGCATTTATGCATCTCCCCAGAGGGGTCAGTGCGTACCGTCGCTGCCTGGAGCGATGCTGCTGGCGCTGTTAGGTTCAATGTCAGCTGAGAGGGATGGACACAATGGCTGTGGCAGGGATCAACCCAGTAGTTATATGACAGTCTCTCTAAGCCAGCCAGATTCTCATTCATCTGCCCTGTCAATTAATTAAAACTGGCCCTTGTTACGTAGGCTACAGCATGTTCAGCTGTAACTATCTGTAACTCTATGCAACCTTATAGATCAGCTGAATGCCGTATATACCCCTATGGACCAAATATGTGATTATGCAAGTATTGTATCTAAGGAGCTGAGCCTTTTTAAATCAATACAAATACAAAATAAAAATTAAATATGGGCTTTAGTGAAGTGAATCATTGTTATACTTAAAGGTGTGGCAAGGGATATATTTTGGTTAAGGTTAAAGCACCATATTCTGATAGTAATCATTGCTATAGAGTGTTTGTTCAGTAACAGGGGTCTCCCCATCTATCCACCTCTTTAATAAACAGAAAATACATTTTCAGGGGGTTGCTATTTTTCCAGCCAATCAGGAGAGAGTACCCATTTCTCAGCTTTGATACTGTTCCAGTTCCAGTTTTGTGTTGCTCATTTCTTTGTGTCATCACTTCCAATTGTACTCGTTTAATCTGTATCCTGTGCGAGTTCTCTCTCCTGATTGGATAAAATTGGTATCCTGACCTATCAATGAGGATATAGAGATATGTACTAGCGTCCCTATTTTGGGCCTGTCAAATTAGGCGAATAGTTGGCAGGAAATAGCCGATCGTGTATAGGGGAAAATGTATAGACCTCTGGGGGACTCCAGTGTCCACCTCTTTGGTTGAATGTTCTCCACATGTCAAGCTAAGTGCCACCAGTGTGAGATGATGTTATGATGGGATAGTGTCTCATCCCCTCAGACTTAATTATTTCCGGTCTCTGATGAGCCCAGAGGCTCAACCACTGATACACTCGTGCCACAGCGACCTATTGCTAAACAACTGATCCAATATTGAACACAGGAGAAGCTGGCAGAAGCCTCGGTGGGAGAGGAGAGAAGCAACACGCTCATCTAACTGTCATCCACTCGATTGCTTACTTAGAAAATAAGATAGTTATTAATGCGATTCTTTCAGCAAAATTATCAAATATCAATTGCAATGTGAATTCCTGATCCGTGCTGCATCCCGGGGGACCATAACATTTAATAAGCAATGAATTAGTGATTCAATTCATCAGCCATTCATATCACAGTATTTAAAAAAAAAAATCCAAATATCAAATGCACAATATTACTATCATTCTACCAAATTATTGCTTTAATACCTTTTGGGATCTGACTTGCTGAGAACCAGGGCATTCAAGAAATGTAATAAGCAATGGCTCACCAGTCCCCACACATCTTGGAAAGGAAAATATTGACTTAACGGAGGCAGGCAAGTCAACAAGGTCTTCCAAAATTGTGTGAAATAGTTCCAACATTGAAACGTGCGCCCAGTAGAGCACACATCTTCGCCAGGAGGCATGCCCTACCTCTATTTATCTTCCTGTCTGTCTGGGGCATGTGATGACAAAGTTTTGGAGTCGTGCGCAGTATTGGAAGGGACAGGACGGGCAGGAATATATAAAAGGAATATCCTTACATCATTACGGTGCAACCACAGTAGACAGGGTGTATGGAGACAAATCAGTGAACACATTGAAAGTATGGCATGTTTCATCACACAGACAAACATGATATTACAGTGTTATTGCCTAATACGTTGCCATATGTCTCATCTGTACCTCTGAACAGATTTGTATTATTCAGTGCTTTGTGTAATCTTCAAATTGTGCTTGTAAGTTCCTTTTCTCAATTATTTTTTTGGATCACGTAACAGTGCTAGACTGTTTCTCTCTGCAAACTGTTTTATATACGACAGCATATACATCTTCATTTCTTGGTAGGGTACAGTTTGTTGTAGTATCCAAGAGACAGATTACAGTCTAAAACCAACTGTATCAACTTTCCTTGTGTTTTAATTCACTGAAATCATTCTAATGCCCCTGGAACTAGGCCTGTCACAATTACTACATTGTATTTGCCTGATTGCAATTATCTATATATTTTTATAGAGACAAAAGGAGAACAGCGTTATTATGGGGAAAAAAGATGAGTATTACAAGCAATAAAATAGTAAAAACAAGAGTTTAGATCAAACTCGGCTCATAAAAGCAAGGTGGGTTTTCAGGGTGGTTTATTATTATCTGAGATACTTGCAATTTTTTTTGCAGAATTGTTTCCAGCTGATAACAAATGCTGCTGGCATATATAGATGCTGTGCATATACATTGTATATACAGTATGTTGATTTTATTCTCTTATTAGTATTAGTCTACTCTTTTCTTTAATTGAAAAGAAGAACCTTGAATTTAACACTCAATCAAAGGTTGAGACTTGAAATGCAAGTGTCAGACTCAGTACTCTTAAGTAAGCGCTGCGATGTTATTGACATTACGGTTACACAAGGTGACAGTCAATTGACATGAAACTGAAAAGTAGGATGAGATTTAACAGTCCATGCCAGCATAGTTTCAGGAATGAGACCTCAGACCTGTGTGTGCGTGTGTGACACTCCAAATGAGACAGAGAAAAAAAGATTGGTCTCTCAGCCCATACATAGGCATGATTGAATGTAATAATTCTGATCAAATTACCAAAAATATTACTTGTTCAGCAACTGTACATGTATGTCATTTCAAGACAGCGCTGTATTAGGTTCTATTGTATAATGCAGGTTTTGGTACTGTACATGAGTTGGCGAACTGACTTAAGCAGCTCGGAATTAACTGAATGTGCGCAGACCGACTCTTGTGACTTGGGGTGTGGGGGTATGTTGCCACCTTACTGTTTATTTTTGTGTTAATGTACCATCGACCTGTGCTGGCATATTTGCATGTCAGCAATTGGCTACAACCTGAACATCCCATAAGCCGTAGTGGCATGAGCGTTGTGATAGGGCAAGTTAGTAGCATAGATCCCATAAACTGGAAGGACTGGTGCCCGATTAGCTAGTGCTGGCCCATAGCCTCATGGGACGCATATAACATAGCCTGGAGAGATGAATGCTCTACGAGTATTCATTAAAAGAATGACACAGTTAACGTTGACCGATCTGAAAAATATTTCAGAATTATTATTTAGTACTGCTGTCAGTGTGCACAAGATTCTGATTGGCCTAGTAGTATGGGAGATTATCTGTGGACAGGCAGGCAGGCAGGCAGACAGACAGACAGACAGACAGACAGACAGACAGACAGACAGACAGACACGCACAGTGGGTTGAAAATATAATCTCCTGACATAAGTAAATAAGCTTATTTTTTATCTTTGGTATATAAAACTTCAATATAAGAACACATTGTCTTTTTCTAAGGAAGAAGACATTCTCTCGGTCTCATGCAGGACTTCTCCCGGTGAAATTAAGAGATATCATTGCCGTGAAAATGATGTTTGATTGATGATTAATTGATGCAGTCAAAACTGATCTCCTGAGGTGCACATCACCATGAAGAGGTTCTCTAGCTGTTTGAGTGACAGCATGAATTTATGAACGCAACACACACACACACACACACACACACACACACACACACACACACACACACACACACACACACACACACACACACACACACACACATTACTATACTTGTATTACTATACTTGTGAGGGCATGCATTTTTAGGACGCCAATTTTATGAATGAGATGAACAGTCTGTCACATAAACATACACAGCAATTGCACAAAAAAAATCCTTAGGTGAATAATAACACCCATTCCTCAAGCGCTTGTTGTATACAGTATATCCATTGCCTCTTGTGTTAAAAGTGAATTAGCATGAGCCTCCTTTATCCTCAAAGCTTCCTGTTATGGCGACGGCTATGAGCTGTGACCGCTCTTTAATAGGATTACCCAGCATGTTGACTATAGTGTGAGGCTTTTAGAAACCGCCTTGTTCTCCGTGACCACGCCCAGCTTGATCATCACTCACTGCACATTGTTATGCACCAAATGTGACAGTAAAAATGCTTTGCAACTAAAACCTTGAAGCACAGACTCTGCATTCCATACTGTTTTGTGTACTCACTGTATGTGTGTGTGCTGTGCGTGTATGCTTGCGCAGAATGCGCACACGTATGCGGTGGTGGGAAAATTACTCACATTTTTTACTTAAGTAAAGGTATCAATACTGCAATGTAGAAATACTCCGTTACAAGTAAAAAAGTAAGCAAGTAAAAGCTTGTAGATCGGCCGAAATGTATACAGAGCTGAAGTGGTTAATGAAGGTAATAATAATCAAAATCTACAAAGTAATTAGTAACTAAAGCTTTCAAATAAATGTAGTGGAGTAAAAGTACAATATTTGGATTCGAGATGTAGTGGAGTAGAAGTAAAAGTATTGGGAATTGGAAATACTCAAGTAAAGTACAAATACCTCAAAATTGTACTTAAGTACGGTACGTAAGTAAATGTACTTAGTTACTTTCCACCACTGCACGTGTGTGTGTGTGCGTGCGCATGTTAGCGTGTGTGTGTACCAGTGTGTGTGGTTTGAAGCGGCCTCTTGGAATCCTGATATGATTTCCTGGCAGTGGGCTGCCACATCTGAAACCCCCGCAAACCCACATCCATGCCAGCAGGGCTGTTGATGCGAGGTCTCAATCTCTGCGGCGTGCGGGGCCGTTGTTTGTGTTTGCTTGCGCCCCCATGATGTCGAGCCCTGTCTCTCTTCCAGCTGGGAAGCGGTCCTGCCGTCTTCATTCGCCACGTTGTTTGTATTCCAGCAGCGTTTGCGGAGAACCAGGAGCCATTCTGCGACTCCCCTCGTCTCTGGCGCCAGTGAAGGAGGTTTTAACACCAAGGGATGGAACTGGGAGTGACAGAATTTCCCCAATGACTCTTTATAGAGTGTTGCTGAAAAAGCAAAGTCAATAAGAGTCGGGATGCTGAGGCACGGATATTGATTATCTGTCTGAGACTATGAGCTTAGAGGGATTGGGGGGTGTGGTGTTTGTGTGTGTGTGTTTGTGTGGATCAGATTGGAGGGATGGGAGTATACGGTGGAAGAGAGACATCCAGTGAAAGGATGTTTTGATGATGAACGTTCTGATGGTTGTGTAATTCCTCGATTTGATTGCGCCCGTGTGCAGTTTTGGCCGCGGGGGACATAGAGCAATGGAGGGACAGTATCATAGCATGTTAAATTGTGCACTGATTCTTCTCCATGTCCAGAGCGTGTCAAGTGCATCGACCATTGTCCTACGGATACAGCATAGTTTCATCCATCTTTTCTGCATCCATGCATCCACTGGTGCATTTTTATTATACATTACAACATTTATTGAGAAAGAATTACACGTTTTGGCGATTAGACTATAGATTAGATTACAGCTAACACATCGGATGATGAGTCTGTGATGATGATGGAGGAGAAAGAACCCCCCCCTGGAGTCTAGATCAAGGGTCTTCAACGTTTTCAAGCCAAGGACCCCCTAGCTGAGAGAGAGATGAAGCAGGGACCCCCTACTCTATATTGTATAAAATTGTGTTTCAGATTAAAGTTTTTTTTTACTTAGTCTGCTCTTTTTTCCCTCTACACCTATAGCCTACACCTATAGCCTCTAGCTCTCAACGCCTCGCGCTACGAGGCGTTAAAAGCTTGTAGATCTGCTCTTTTCGGCTAATGTTCCCCTCAGAAAAGGATATAGGGTTCAAGTGGTTAATGCAAAAAAACTAAATCCTATCGCACAAAGATGTGGCGGACCCCCTATAGTAGCTCTGAGGACCCCCAGGGGTCCAGGATCCCCTGTTGAAGACCCCTGGAGTCTAGATGCTGGTGTTGGTGGTGAAGGTAAAACCTCCTTTCTGCTGAACTCATGCGGACAATGGAGACCTGGGGTGGGAGGTGGGTTGCGCAATGCTCGGGCTGAAAAGAGAGTGACAGGTTCAGAGGTAGTGATATTTGTAAAATGGAGCCCATCAACTGATTGGCTGACTGCAAATTGAAAGAGTCTGATAGAGGGAGCGTAAACAACAATCTGGTAACACCCACCCATAAAACAAACATGGGCAAATTCTCCTTCTATAGCACTGCCACCAAGGAATGGAACCCCATCCCTCAAAAAATGCAGTTCGCTGGGCTCATTCAAAACAGCCCTAAAAACTCATCTTTCTGGAGGCCTAAAGAGGAGCTAGTACCAGTTTCCCTGTAGACAGACGACCCCCCCCCCCTCCCCCTTTTTTTGTACATACTTTTTATTTTATTTTGCTAATTTGCTATTTTTTTTGTATATATTTCATCATTTTCTCATGCCTTTTTTGTACATAATGGTATATATTTTTTTCCCTCTGTATTCTTATGTTGATTTTTGAACTGTTTGGTTGCTACTATATATGTCTATGAAATTAATTCAAGGACCCCAATGGAAACAAGCCCGCAAGGACTTTTTTGGCCGGACCTTTTAGACAAAAGCATTATAAATGTAACTGTGTTGTTTTACATTCTTTTGCCTAATAAAAATTCCAATCAATCAATCAATGGACACCGGTTCGACACCGGGGACGGCACTCCCTCGGGTCCTCAGCGATGTGCGCGCCGAGTTTGAAGTCGATCGGTCGGACGGTTTGCGAGGTTCGTCAACTACCGACGCAAACACACACACACACACACACACGGACGGACGGACGGACGGACGGACGGACGGACGGACGGACGGACGGACGGACAGGGTTTTTGCACATTTATAGTAGGATAAGGAGATGCCAGTCTGCTTGCACTCTCTGCTGTCTGCTCAACATTTGGAATGTTTGTACTTTGTACCATTTATGCTCTATGCTTCTATACTTCTTATTACATTTTTATTTTCTGAAAACTTTTCAACACTTTTGCCTGTAATGGCATGCCCAAATAGGGACGCCAGGTTGAAAGTGGTTAATTATGTCCTTTGCGTTGTCTGCTTGTCTGTGGACGTCTGTGGTCATTAACAGAAAAATGCCTACTGATCACAGCCAAACCTCGACTCGTTTAGTTCAAGGCAGCCAATCCCCATACTGCAGGCTAAATGATTGAATTCGAAGGGGGTCAGAGTGACTGGCCCAGAGATCAGAGACTGACATCTTCACTAGAGAACTGCCATCGAGATCAGAGTCAGGAACAATTTTCGGCCAGGTATCAACATGCAAGCCTCTAATGTGACACAAATCCAGCGGGAGTCCTGGGCCCTGATGAAAAGAAGGGAAAAAAACACCACCTTCTCATCTCTGGAGATGTGGGGGTGAAACAGGCAGCAAGCCATGAGGTGTGAAATAAGAGTCACCAAGACGAGATCAAAGAGCCCAGCCGCATGCGAAAATTGGCGGTAGGGGAGGTGTGTGTGGGGGGGGGGGGGGGGTTTCATCCTTTCCCACCCACACACATACATGCTATTCATCTGTGGCACTCAATCGTGACCTGCCTCACCCGAGTTCACACATGTCTCGGTGTGACTTAAGTGTCGTGCCTGACCCTGACGGCTGCTGTACAGTCAACCCCCCTGACACTGGGGTGGAAAGGTAATACACTGCATCATTCAGATAGAGATGTGGGATGGTGGCTTTGTGCTCAAGGACAGAACAATATGGCTCATGGGTATGGAGCTGATGTCTGACTCTGATCTCTCACATATTAAATAATAATTGCATTGTATTTGTGTGTGTGTGTGTGTGTGTGTGTGTGTGTGTGTGTGTGTGTGTGTGTGTGTGTGTGTGTGTGTGTGTGTGTGTGTGTGTGTGTGTGTGTGTGTGTGTGTATATGTATGTATGTATGTTTATTACATAATACATCTAGAATACTTATTACAAGACTATAGAAAATAACATCTCCTTAAAATCATCAGAACATCATCATAACATCAAAAACACCCACGAAAAATAAATTGGAGCATTGAGTCAGGAATTGCTCTATGCTACTGTAAGTGCTGTGTATATGAATGTACTGTATGTGTGAGATGGTACTCAAACAAGTTACATACTGCAGACACAAAAATGACACAATACAGCCTACCAGAAGGCAACATTCCAGCCTTTTGTCTACAGTGTGGACGCACTCTCTGAGAGTGCGTGTGCGTGCGTGTGCGTGCGTGCATGCGTGCGTGCACGTGCGTGTGCATGTGCGTGCGTGTGTGATCCATACAGATGTATTTCTTGCATCACCCAGGTGTTGCTGGTCTTGGAGTCATTTCTTTTGGGACAGGCCTGGCACCTGTCGTGTTTTCTGCCAGCAGTTTTAACCACTGGAGGAGTGTGTGTGTGTGTGTGTGTGTGTGTGTGTGTGTGTGTGTGTGTGTGTGTGTGTGTGTGTGTGTGTGTGTGTGTGTGTGTGTGTGTGTGTGTGTGTGTGTGTGTGTGTGTGTGTGTGTGTGTGTGTGTGTGTGTGTGTGTGTGTGCGCGCGCGCGCGCGTCTCCTTCCTTCACAACAGCAGCAGCAGCTGTTGATGCTCTTTGGAAGACACCACGTCTTCTATCAATGTGAGGTTTCTCTAGCTAGCACATACAGTATGAGCCTGCAGCTGTTACAGGATAAATCCTTCTTTGACTCACTTTCCCACTGTTCCAGACCTTGTTTAACCACTATAGGCCTATAACCATATACCTCATTGTATGACAAATTGTGAAGATAGCCGATATACAGTACAAGCTCTCAATGTTTCTGATTCCCAAGCAGCCGCTCTACCTCCTTAGCCACTGTCACCCCAGAATGTGTGCAAAATGTTGATATACTAGAACAGCCAATTTGACTCCAATGAACACTAAATGCATTAGTAAGTATGTCGGAGAGGCTTATTGTTGGTATTAGCGTGAGTGTGGAAGTCTATCCCTGTTTCACAATGCGCTAGACCCATGGGAGATGGATTGCTGAGGTGGAGCACCTACCATCAGCTCCCAGTACTTACTGCATGACTTGCCTCACCCAGGCTACTCGAACACAATGACAACAACTTCACTTGTATTTGGGTAAAATGATTATAATATAAGGACACATTCAAGTATCTGACGATGTATAAAGTCGTCATACCACATGTATGACGACTATCAGCAGTATTGTGTTGTTCTAAAGATATGTTTTTTTTCATTTCCTGAAAAGTTAATATCTTGGACATAGCAGGTTTCTGCCCGACAGCAGAGTTACAGTATGTTAATTGTATGTTTACCCAGTTGCCCCCCATTATCTGGAAAAGTCATACAATATGATTTTAAAAAGTAGTCCTACTCCTACTATTCTACTATTAAATGAACAAAAGTCAGTCGGTCCATTCTTATCCATTCTTCATTTTCCCCAAATTTAAGCTGTTTGTTGAGTTAAAACTCAGTAATGGATCTTTATTGCCAATCCTCTTCCATATATAGTCAACACTACACCTACTCTGCTTAAATAACTACACCTCCCAGAGTGCAGCAGCAAAATGGCTGCTTGTTACCTGATTAGGAGCACCTGAAAAGGAATGGAGGCTCTCAATCATTCCAACAAACAAACTTCAGAGAGAAGAAGCTCCAAGTTCCACTCATAGGTTCAGTCCAAAGACGGCAATGGTCGGTGAAATGTTTATTTACATTCATGTTGTTTGTAATACTGCTTAATGTGTTTGAAATGTGGTTTAATATGTTCATGTTTAACTGCTAAAGTTTCAATTGGTTAAGGAACACATTGCAACATCGACTTCATTTTGTGTTTGAAAAGTTAAAATATAAAACACAAAAGAATACAAAGTTAAAAAGGTTAATTCTGTTTTTGTGAATTCATGAAATTACCATGTTAGATCAGCTATTTCTCTTTCGATTCTTCATCATTCCATTTAAAGGGCTTAAATGGTTAATTCATTTAAAATGTTGACTTTAATAATTTAATGTCTGAGGACATTCATTGTTTAAAGATATTGTTTGAAACATTTATTGTTTGAAAACACTAATTGTTTGGAAAATATGAGTTGTTTAAAAACAATACTATAATTTGTTGTAAAATGGCAATGTTAACCTTTTTTCTCTGTCTTTAAAGGTTTACAACCTAATTGTTGACCAGACCAATCAACAGATGAAGCCAACAAAGAGAACGACGAGATACCAAACTGAAATGAATCCGGTCTCCTTAAAGTTGAATGTCATGATCCTCGATGTACTGCTCATGAAACCTCTCCGTTTCGTCCTCATCCGTCACCTGTACGCACACCACATGGCGCCCTGCTGTCTCCCCCTGTTCAGGGCTGAGGAGGAGGGCAACCCTCACATCTGTGACTGGGCCTGCATGACTATAGCCGAATTTCCATTGGTATGGCCTCACCCCACCCCACCCCACACTGCCCACTTGTGCCACCGTTTCCACTCCAAGGAAGTGGGTAGAGTGGTGACAAAGTGGTACTAAAAGAGTGCCTGAAAAGTACCCACTCCTGGGTAGGTCTGAGCTAGACTAAGCGTGCCAAAGCAATGGTTTATAACGCTGCTGCCACTGATTGGTCGGAGAATCCACACAGCTGTGTGTGTTCATCATCATCATCATAACCTTTATTTCAGCTCGGAGTACAGTTGAGGGGCAGGCCCTCATTCTCAATGTAGCCGAGATGTGTTAACCCTTTAAGACCGGGAACGCATCTGTGTGTCATTTTTAGATTTCTTTGGCTATTCAAAAATGGCAGATCTACTGTACAAGCTCATAGCGTGGCGCCGAGAGCTTGTAGATCTGTTATTTTTGAAAACTTTGTGCAAATCTTTGAATGTAAATATTTTAAAGATTTTGAACATTTTTAACTCAAATCTTTGCTTCTGGGAATTCTACAATTGTCTTCTAAATCCTAACAGTTCTTTTGGAAAACATCTTATGTTGCTGTAACATCAGTGGTTCTCAAACCTATTTTCATGTCAAGGACCCCCAAAAATGATATGTAAATGATATGTATTTGTCCGGATCCCCCCCATAGCAAATATTTTTGTTCCAGGGACCCCCAGAAGCAAAGATTTTAGTTAAAAAAGTGTGTGTGTATATATATGTGTGTGTGTGTGTGTGTATATATATATATATATATATATATATATATATATATATATATATATATATATATATATATATATATAAAAAAAAAGATTTGCAAACATTTTCACAATTTATTTAAAAAAATTGCAGATCTACAAGCTCATAGCGCGGCACTCGGTGCTTGTAGATCTGCTATTTTTGAATAGCCAAAGAAATCTAAAAATGTTCCCGGTCTTAATGGGTTAACACAACCACTTGAGACAGATGTTTTAGTTTGCCGCGATGTGGAACGAAACATCTGCTATGATTGGGTGAGTCCATCTAACCACCCATCCCCCTAGTGGCTGCTCTGCGTCAGAGTTGTTCTTCAGTATAACGTAGTTGCCTTCTACATCAACTTCAGCGATTGCAAATGGGACCATGAGCTTTCGAATTCGTGGACATCTTGTAGGCTGGTGTAATTCCACTAGACTCCTCGACTTTGCGCTTCTTCCCTCGTCCTACGTTCACCGTGTGTCTGTGGCACCGGCGTGTGCTGAGAGGAGCTCGGTGACAGCAGCAGTCTCTGCTCCTCTCCTTCCAACATCCTTCTATAGGCATTGATCTCCAAGGCCAGCTTGACGTCCAGCAGGTTTTCATAATCCTCCAGCTTGGCTGAGCATTGTCTGCATCTCCTGTCCTTCTGACCGAGCCTCTGACTCCACAGCTCCCGCTCCCTCTCCAAGGTCCTTTCCAATTCCTGGACTCGACTCTCCAGTGCATGCTTTTTGGGCGTTGAAGTTGTGCTCCAGTTCTTCTTTGTACTCCTGGTGGAGCTGTTGCATGGCCTCAGACAGTTTTAGTTTTCACAGAGACTGGAGGCAGGGTTTTGACGACTACCTGCTCACAGATGTTCCTCTCTCTAGTCATCTGCTGCCCTGTAGCATCAGCTGAGCTCAGTTATTTTACCGTGCCGCTACAATAATAACCACACCTCCCACAATGACCTACATAGACTTGACAAAATCACAGCAAGAGTCGGAAGAGATTTTGAAAGCTGGAGGTTTCTTCCTCAAACCATGGGGCCGGTCAGGGCAAAATTGGGAGGCTGCTTAATGTGTTTGAAATGTGGCTTAATGTGTTTAAATTGGTTAAGGAACACATTGCAGCATTGACTTCATTTTGTGTTTGAGAAGTTAAAAGTGTGTGTATATAATACAAATTGTATTTAAAACTACCATGTTAAAAAGGCTTAAATACCAAGTGAAAAGGGGCTGATCTACTGTACAGTACAAGCTTGTGGATCAGCTATTTCTCTTTAGATTTTTCTTTATTCGATTTAAATCGTTAATTAATTTACAACGTTTAATTAAAAATGTTGACTTTAATAATTTAAAGTTGTCTAAGGACATTGTTTAAAGACATGTATTGTTTGAAAACACTAATTGTTTGGAAAATATGAGTTGTTTAAAACAAATCTATAATTTATTGTAAAATGGCAATGTTGTTGTTTTCTGTCTTTAAAAGTTTACAACCTTATTGACCATAGAACAATCAACAGATGAAACCAGCAAAACAAAGTTGGAAAATAAAGTTGATTAATAAAGTTGATTGAGTTGCCTCCTTGTGTCCTTTGGAGTCAAATAAGAGTAGGACTTGACACTGTTTATTAGCATGTTCACCCTATTCTATGGGATCTGTAGTCATAGTCAGTCCCAGCAGGGCAGGCTATGGGATCTGTAGTCATCACAGATCTCTGCCGGCTATGGGATCTGTAGCTGCGGCCCCATAGCCCGTACGGATGGTGGGTGGAAATGGCAGGTAATTCAAGGAATTAGTTGGTTTACACTTTTCATCCAAATATACTGCAAGGAATTAGTTTTTTCCTTTCACAAAAAAAAAACACAATTTACCAGTGGTACAAGTCGAATTAAAGTTTCAATGCAACACTATCTGGGGTTTTAATATATGAATTATAATTATCTTTAATCAAAGACATGGATGACTTTGGATGGCGCCAGCAGTCGAATTGATTCCATCTCAAAGCCACAGCATCCTCTGTTTGCAGCAGTTTACTATTTGCAGCAGTAAGCTTTTTCTCATCCTTATATGATGGTCTGGAACGCTTCCATCCTGGCTGTCCTTGAGACTCCCTCCCTGCGTGACTTGACCTTTTGGTGTCAAGTTAAGTAATACACTTGGGATTTTCACTATATGGAAAAAGCAATATTTTCCCCACAGTGCCATTAGTAGCCAAGGCATACAGAGGGATATGGCCTGCAGTTCAATTTATTCTTATTTCATAAAGAGGAGCCATGGGAGAGAGATTTTTGAGGATGAAAAAGCACTCAAGCTGCTAGATCTGAGGGTTCTGGCACTGGAGGGGAGACATCACAAATTGAAAAGCGCAGAAAAAGCCCAGGACCGTTTCCCAGAGCTTTTGTTGTCTCCTAAACGGTGCATCAGCTCTCCTTGAACATGTAATATCTAATTTGATGGGTTTAGTTTCTCATTGTACACTGCAGAATACATTATTGTGAATGGTTAAGAGATAGGCCAAAAACAAATTAACAGATTTTTTTTTTAGATCTGAGCCTCAAATATTACTGTACATCTGAAAACTATTTGAACCTGTTGCCTATGTTAATGTCCTGGGGAATAGGAACGGTTTCGTCATAGTAGTGCACTGTTTTTTAAATATTTTTTTGCCTTTTTTTGAGAGGAAAGTAGGCTGACAGAAAATGGGGCGAGAGAGGGGGTGACACGCAGCAAAGGCCGCCGGGATCGGGAGTCGAACCCACATCATGCTGTCAGACTGGATTACCAGCCTATGTGATATGCGCCTGGACTGCTAGGCCAGCAGGCACCCTATACTGTTCTGTTGAGAGTCATGCTGTACTGTTGAGAGTCGTAGAGATTCTTATGCACCACTTTCTCATTACATTTGCGAAACCTGATATTTTAACTGCAGAATTTAGGTTTAGAAGTTGGGTATATGAATGGGTGCCACTTTGTTTTCGTCTGCCGCCCAAGAACTTGGGCCGCTTTCTTGTATCAGGAACGTGGGCACCATTCAAAGTAATAGGGCGACAGGAAAGAACATGGCGGCTGCGTCCATTGAGTTCCATGGAGAAGTGGCGCCCTGTTATATTTGGTTCCTCAAGCTATATTGGTCAGACTGGTATCTCTGCTGTGCAGTTTCTTTGAGCTACTGTATGAGCAGTGGTGGAAAAAGTACTCAAATGTAGTAATGTAAGTAAAAGTATCAATACTGCAATGTAGAAGTACTCTGTAAAAGTCCGGAATTCTATATTTACTTGAGTAAAGGTACAAAAGTATTGGTATCAAAATGTACTTAAAGTACCAAAAGTTAAAGCACTAAAATATTTGAAAATGGCAGATCTACAAGCTTACAACGCGTCGCCATGCAACGCTTTGTGAGCTTATAGATAGTGGAGTAAAAGTATTGGAAATTGGAAGTACTCAAGTAAAGTACAAATACCTCCAAAATGTACAGTAAGTACAGTACTTAAATAAATGTACTTAGTACATTCCATCACTGTGTATGAGCATACTGTAGCACATGGATTAAAGAATGGGTGGGGGTGGGGGGGGGGGGGGATTTTATGCTCACTCTCACATACACTACACACACACTGTACTTAAACAGGAGATCAACCGTCAGTCATGAAATCCTCCCAAACATCATGTAGAAAAGTACAAGGCCAGCTGTCTCATGCACCGTGCAATTATGGTCAAAGGTCATAGTTTGGATTATCTGCAACGACTGCTTTGACTTAAACAGTTGAGATGTTTCTGAGAATACAGTTAAACATACCGCTACCAGCCCGACTGATGCCACCCTGGAGATAATCCATTTCAAAGCTTACATTTGATGAAAGTTTCTATTTGAGAACATTGAACTTATAAGCAATTAAAAACATTAAAAAAAAAAATAGATTGGCGAAAAATAGATAAAATAGTTAAAAAGATTGATGGATAAAAAAAGACATAAACTGAACTTCATGTATTCAATCTAATTAAGCCTTTTCCCCCAAAATAATGTTTTTACCTACTGTATAGTGACATAAAATAGGGGATGCCAAAATAGGGATGCCAGGGTAAAAGTTGTTAAAGTTGTTAAATTGGGACACATAATTGCTGACATCGATGAAAAAGTCATATAGTGTACAGTATATATCGGCTAGACCAGGGGTCTTCAACAGGGGGTCCGGGACCCCTAGGGGGTCCTCAGAGTTACAACAGGGGGTCCGCCAAATCTTTGTGTGATATGATTTTTTTTTACCTTAACCGCTTGGACCCTAGCATCCCCTTTTCTGAGGAGAACTTTACCCCAAAAATAGCCGATCTACAAGCTCACAACGCCTCGCGCTGCGAGGCGTTGTGAGCTTGTAGATCGGCTATTTTTTGGCAAAGAGGCTATAGGTGTAGAGGGAAATAAGAGCAGACTAAGTTTAAAAAAAAAGTATCTCATCTGAAACACAATTTTATACAATATAGTGGGGGTCCCTGCTTTATCTCTCTCTCAGCTAGGGGGTCCTTGGCCTGAAAAGGTTGAAGACCCCCTGGGCTAGACCAATATATTGGTCGGGCTCACGTTAAACCTCTCTGGTCCACCATTTCCCCCATGGGATGGTAGGATCAGCCCAACTCCAGAAGCTCAGCGATAATCTGACGTTCAAAGCCAGTCCCTCTGATCAGAGTGAGGGCACTGGACAGCATAGAAGAAGTTGCTGAATTCTGTTGCTATTTCCTTGACAAAGGAATGATAACTTTGGTGAAATAGTCAACCATCAAAAGGACATCCACAGATGTGTCATGTGCGCCTCAGCCTAACAAAAGTCCATGCACACATCTTCTTAGTGTCTCCAGCAGGGTTGTGGTAGGCTCTGTGGTCTGACCTAGGATACACACAGTGGTGTAAAGTAACTAGGTACATTTACTTAAGTACAATTCTGAGGTATTTGTACTTTACTTGAGTACGTCCAATTTCCAATACTTTTAATTCTACTCCATTACATCTCAGAGGCAAATATTGTACTTTTACTCCACTACAATTATTTGAAAACTTTACTTACTAGTTCCTTTTCAGATTATTACATTATAAAACATATTTAACCACTTCAGCCCTATTTTATACATAGGCTATTTGAACATAGCCGGTCTACAAGCTCACAACGCGTCGCATCGCGACGCGTTGTGAGCTTGTAGATCTGCTATTTTCAAACATTTTAGTACTTTTACTTTTGGTACTTTCAGTACATTTTGAGGCCAATACTTTTGTACTGTTACTCAAGTAGATTTTGAATTCTGGACTTACACTTGTAACAGAGTATTTCTATATTGCAGTATTGGTACTTTTACTTAAGTAAAGAATTTGAGTACTTTTTCCACCACTGGATACACACCTTTGACACATAGTTACGCACATCTTTCTCCATAATAGTATTATCCCAGAAGGAACGTCTTGGGGCCAAGGAAAATTGTGTAAAGTCGGCCCTGGTGATCACCCAGGCCATGAACACCAGATGACACATAACATAGTATGATGTTTTCAAAGTCGTTCTATACCACAGTATTGTGTGTCGCCCCATAACTCCAGCATCCTTATTATGTTAGAAAAGCAAAAGAATAGAAAAACATCATATTAAAAGGCCTACACTTAAATAAATATCATGCTGTTGTGTTCTCTGTTAACTCAACTAATACTACACTATAATGCCCCAAATACACCAGAATCAGAATCAACTGTATCGTCACATCACAGGTTTACAGGTGTAAAACAGTGGGTTGTCTTTGTGCAAGCTCTATCTTTTTTGTTATTTCCATAGAACGGGGGCGGGGGGGGGGGGGTTCAGGGGGATGACAGATCAATAAGAAACAAACAAATTATCAATATCTACATATACAGTATGCCTGAGGTAAGGTAAGTACAAGGCTTACCACACTATTCTAAGTCTTTGTTGAGAATGTGCATTAGGAAAAGTCTTTGAGTAAATCCTTATTTTTCTCTACATAGCTCCAACATTAATGAACACATACACCCCACCTTTATGCTAATCAAACCCTGGGATTCTATAGGAGAGCACTTGTCAATCTAAAGACATAGGCAAGGCACAGAATGTCCCAGCCAGGCAGCCCCTGCTGTGTCCCGCCTCTCTATACAGTCCTTTCAACTTCCACCATTAATGCTCAGTAGGAGAGTAGTGTCTGCTGGCCTCTGGGGAAAAGGTTGAAATACAGATGTGATGGACACACTGTATGATGTGCAGTCTAATGTAGGCCATTAGCGATGTCAATCAATAATTCAACTTCAATCTTCGCAACAGAATCCCTTAATAGCTTGAATTCAAGGGTTCAAACTCTGTTTATGTGACAACCAGGAGACAAGATAGTTTGCATTCCTTTTATAGGAAATTGCAAATACTGGATCTTTCTGTATTGATTGATGTCCTGGTATTTGGATCACAGTAGTCTCAATCAGAGATATCAGCCTGTGATAGTTCTGGTGTCATCTAAAGGTAACATGGTCTCTAAAACTGTGTGGAAACAATTCAGAGCTTTAAAAAGATCTGCATTTTAGAACCAATGGAAAGACTTTAGGTTGGTCCTTCATTTTGGAGTGGGGATAAACCTGTTTTCCAAAGCAGGAGATGTAGGTTTGTTAGCGGCCTTTCTTGCCACTGTTCAAGCAACTACATTGAATTTAGAGGTCATCAGATGTATTGGTAGGCGGAGTTCTCCGATCGTCTGGCTATGTGAGACTATAAAGATCACGCTAACTCCAGAATCCTTAAATTCAGATAAGGGACAGATAACTAAATCCACCATTCAGTCCTAATGTCTTGTCAGTTACATTGTTTTACGGCAACGTTGACGCTCTCCTCAGTCCTTTCCATAACTGGACCCCATCGTAGCAAATCCCAAACAATCTGATCTAGGCTGTGGCTGTCCCATATTGCTCATGTACATACTGTCGTTGCTGTCCGGCAGGAACCAGCTAACTCCATTTTTCCGCTTTTGCATTTTTTTCCATAAATCAGGGCCATTGAACACCCTTTACGTCTGTGTGTTGATTAGACAATTATTGAACCAATGAAAAGTATTAAAAAGTGCTTCTGACAAAACCAGCTAAATCCATTGGAACCTCAAACGTTCTGCTAAACCAGCTAAGTTCACCATAGGGGGGTGGAGTTAGCTGGTTTAGCTGACTCCAGGCTCCACCCCCTTTTGACCTCCAACCTCATTGTGAGCTTGGAGGTCCATTCAGCTGTTCTTATCAATGATGAACAAAACCTCCTAAATCCACTTTTTTTGTTTTTGTCATTTCTTGAAAAATGAACATTTTGGAGTTAGCTGGTTTCTGCCGGACAGCAGAGATATGCTGGTCTCATGCATGTGTATGATATCTTGATTAATTAAGTTATCTTTGCCATGCTTATTTAATCCATTGAAACCAGGAAAGCATCTGTGTCATTTTAGATTTTAGCTATATATAGCAACATAAGTTTTTCAGAAAACTCTTAAGATTCAGAACATTGGTTTAGAACAGTGGTTCTCAAAAATAGCAGATATACAAGCTGTGTAGCCTACATCTGAACTACATCTGTTTGATTTTATTTTTTTTAATTTGAATTTGAACACTAATCTTCTCTTCTGGGGATCCCTGGCACAAACAATTCTCACATGGGGGTCCATGGCCAAATACATTTTGGGGGTCCTTCGTACGAAAAAGTCCCCTGCTCCCATCCTCCTTTTTCTTCTTCGCCCTCTCTGAAAAAGAATTGGAGCTTACGCAACAAAACATAATCAACCAATTATTTACATTTGTAAACCAGTGATGTGACAATAAAGTTAATTGAATAATTCTGATTATGCTCCATTTTGTCCATTAGATACAGTATTTAACATCAAACCATCTTGAAATGAGGTTGTTAAAAAAAACGTGCTCATTAATGTGCAAGGTTTTACAACAAATCCATGACTTTTTCGGTCATTTGAAAACAATTGGCAGGCACTGATGAAGCCTTTAGGCTTGTGAGGCTCGTTCTTAATTCAAACTGCAGCCAAACCTTTGATGGAATGCATTGAAGTCAATGAGAGCTGGGTGGACAAGCTTACTGTATAAACACTCTCTATGAATTATTGCGACCTTTGTCAGATAAACAGTCAAGGAAAATAAATGGACACATATCACACGTTTATTTTTCCTGAACCGCTTATTTAACGAAGGTCGCAATAATTCAAAGATAGCGAGCTCAGAATGACAAATGCAAAACTGTACAAACCTTGGTCGTAACTACCATGTCTCTGTCCCTTGTGGTTTCACATTATACAGAAGATGACTGGCGTGAAGGAAAAACAAAGCATTCAAGCTAAGTAAGTAGTAATAGTTACAGAGAGCTTACATAACGTTTTATCCACGTAAGCCCTATTTATACATTGTTGTACTGCTTACCGAATTATAAGCTTATTAAGAGCGTGTAGATTGCCTATTTCCACTATAAAATACAACCCTTACAAAAAAACGACAAAACATTTGTTTCCACAATTTTCACATGGCCAAAAATAGGGACACCAGGTTGAAAGTGGTTATAAAATAGTGGTGCTGCTGTATGATGTCAGATAATACACTGAATTAACTATAGTAAGCCTCTGTTTTCAGCCCCGCAAACCCAGTGCAGTCGCATTCCCTGCTATGTGCTGTGTCTCTCTTCCTCCTTGTTATCCTCCAAGGTTGTCAGTAAACACCACAGGCATCTGAAACATCCCCCATCCTCAGTGCATTATGGCCCCAGCAGGAGAAGCAGTGACAGAAGTATCTTCTTCCAGGGTGCAGGAAGTACAGGCTACCCAGCACTGAATCCAAGTTGCACATCTCTGTCTGTTGCCTCCCGCTTTCACTGTAACGCTCTCCAGAGCCCTGCGACTCTCTCTGGGGAAAGGTGTCAGATCTGAGCATCTCTGGTTTTAAGCAGTGGGTGGTCAGAGCTTTGGAACGTGTGTGCGTGTGCGTGTGCGTGTGCGTGTGCGTGCGTGTGTGTGTGTGCGCGCGCAGGGATTATGTCATTTGTGGATTTCGTGTAGGATTTTTTTTTGTGCACCAGCAATATTGTTCAGATCCTGTACCAAATATATTCTTCACAGCTACAACCTGAGGGAGACATTTTTAGTGCTGGAGAATTCGACTTGTGAACTCAATGCTATGGCAAATTACCGGCCGCAACAAAATATTATACTTTGAATTATGTGCCGTGTTAATATTTGATTCTCGTTTTCCGTTATTGTCTGTCTGCACCCCAAGGATATGCTCATTACGGCAAGTATCATGACTTCTCAAATATTTGCTCTACACTGCTGCCGAGAATAAAATGGAGGTATCTCAGTTGAGAGTCCTTAGAGAAACAACACTGGGCCACTTTAAAGGTACACATTGGTGAATTAGTCTTCCTGCTGTTCAACATAATGTCTCACATTCAGTACATTACTCAATACTTTGCAGTTGATGAGGATATAGTCAGGGTTCGATTTGTAGAAAGAAAAAAAGAAAAAAATGACACAGTCATAATTTATAGCAGCTTGCGCCAAGCTAAACAATAAAAACTGCAGTATTAAATAACATATGCAACTTCACTGTTTCAGAGACATAGCGAATTTCATTCTAAGAGATCTATGGATTTGTATGTTGCAAATTTTAAATCTGTAGATCCTTTCTTTGGTGCCCAGATGGCAACCTGGGCCTTTTTAGCGTTTTTTAAAGCCACACCCCTTTTGCCTGGCAGGGTATATATATGAAGGAAGGAAACACCCACATTCCTCAGTGTGTTCCTAGAGCAGCTCTAGCAAGCTGTTATAAACAGAGAGGGGACATTTTCTTACCCATTTAGGGCGCGCTCCCACCACACTTTTATTTTACCTCTGGGGCAGAATCTGCCAATGCTTTGTCAATGCAAATGCGTGGATTCTTGGAAAAAAATCTGCAAGACCAGGAATCCACTTATTTGCATTGACAAAGCATTTGCAGATTCTGCCCCAGAGGTAAAATAAAAGTGCGGTGGGAGCGCGCCCTTAAGCCTTATTGCTGGTTGCTGCTGGGCAGAAACCTCTTAAGGGCGCGCTCCCACCGCACTTTTATTTTACCTCTGGGGCAGAATCTGCCAATGCTTTGTCAATGCAAATGCGTGGATTCTTGGGAAAAATCCGCAAGACCAGGAATCCACGCATTTGCATTGACAAAGCATTGGCAGATTCTGCCCCAGGGGTAAAATAAAGGTGCGGTGGGAGCGCGCCCTAACTCCATATTCTAACTCTTTGTGTTTTCTCGTAAATTAATGCCCTACTTGATCATACTACAGCGTCACACAAAAGCATCAAAAGTAGCAGATCCACAAGCTCAAAACGCGACAAAGACGATATACTTCATCGTACGACAAATAACAAAAATAGCTGATCTACAAGCTCACAATGCAATTATTTTTATTCAAAATGTTTTGTTTTCCTTTTACAAATTTTGACAAATCCTATATTAAAATTACCTTGTGGGTGGACAGTGGACAGTGGGCGTCACAAACATAACATGCCCATATATGGAGACCACTTTAAACTATATTTGAAGGCCGCATAAAATGTGCCCAAAATAGGAATGCCAGAGTTAACATGTGGTTAATATCTAATATGTGGTAAATAGCTAAATTGTGATGTTATGATCTACAATGTAAAGTTCAAATTGTAAAGTGGCAGGCGTGCGACATCTGTCTGTCGGTCTGTCTGTGGCGACCTCACACATATGCCCATACATACATATCGTCTCTGCCGGGTGTAAACCTCATATGTCCAAAACTGTTACTTTTCAGGATTCAAATTCAATAGTATCAAAAGAAGCAGATCTACGAGCTCAAAACGCATCGCTGCGCGCCACATTTCAAGCGTCCGGATCTGCTAGTTTTTACCCTTTTGTGTGATGCTGTAGTATTGTCAAGTAGGGCATTAATTTAAGAAAAAACACAAAAAGTTAGAATATGGAGTTAAGAGGTTTCTGCCTGACAGCAACGATATGGAATGAACATTCTCGATGCGAGCCGTTGTCAACGCAATAATCCGGCAACAACAGGCAGACTGATGAGCGCGGTGGTTAGTGGCTTTTCCTGCCGCTGTCCTTGCAACTAACTTCCATTTAGAAGTTCCCAGAAGTAGTCTACTGGTTTATATTTAGAAGACTAATGTTCACACATTGCAGATGTTTGCAAAGGCACTGACAAGATTCTGCTCCGCATCTGCTATAACAAATAAATAATAATACTAATACATAAATAACATAAATAAAAGGGTTTGTGTGTGTGCGCACGCGTGTGTGTCCTTGCATGTGCAGGTGGGGAGGGGGCAATTCTGTTTATTTTATAATGTTAGACATCTAATGGACAAATTGGAAGCAATTTGTAGATTTTGTGTACAGAAAACACTTTGTTGTTTTTATGCACCAGCTGAACGTTTTAGATTCCCTGTGCTACGTTTATTCTTCACAGCTACAACCTGAGGGAGACATTTTCAGTGCCGGAGAATTCGACTCGTGAACCCAGTGTCTTGGAAAATTACCTGCAACTCAATTTTATACTTTGAATTCCGTGCTGTTGTGTGATGCTGTTAATATTTGATCCCCTTTTTCTTGTATTGTCTGTCTGTACCCAGAGGATATGCTCATTACTGCAAGTATCATGACTCCTCAAATATTTACTCTGCACTGCTTCCAAGAAAAATTGGAGGCTTTTCAGTTGAGAGTCCTCTGAGCTGGGGAAGTTCAAAGATAGTAACTGTGACTAAACTCTCTCTCTCTCTCTCTCTCTCTCTCTCTCTCTCTCTCTCTCTCTCTCTCTCTCTGTGTAGTAATGAATCATATTGTGTAGTAATTGGCAGACAAACAATGCGTCCTTTTTTCATGAGCTATCCTGTTTTGAATAAGAGGAATTATACGTTCTTGCAGGGGGTGGAAGCTCATTACTTGTACAGATGCCTAAAGTGTAGTTTAATGACATGGGGTAAAGATGCAAACACACACTAAGAAAATATTAATGCACAACGTTGACCATATGGAACTGTTCAAATGTGTCTGAAGACTATCTTATGTCTTTGTTTCTTTGCCACACCAACACAACATGTGTGTTAATATGCCTTATGAGATTCTCATTACAGCTCATGTTGCTACATACAACATAGAAATGGATCATTGGTTCTTATTTCTATTGGAATAGCTGTTTGTCTGATGCATAAACCATGTAATAGCTTTTGTCACCATTAGTTGAAATTGTATAGATTTATAATGAGTGCCATGCCAAGGTACTCAGTAAAATGCCAATTATTGCAAGTTTCAGTGATGGAGTAGTGCTGTAAGACAATACAGTGTACATGATGGAAATATTGTCTGAAAATCCCAGAATACATTTGAAACATGTCTGCCCCACGTTCCAGACCAGCGAAGGAAAACCCAATGACTGCTCACCTGGCAGATATAGGCTTGCATGGGAAAATATCATTTCAGTTAATACAATTTCTGGGCAGAGCCTATTTCCTGGACCATTTGCGGCCTGAAAGTGGGCCATAAAATATTCATAACGCTTGTTGTTGGGAGATAAAAATCCCTCTTCTCAATTACAGAGGTAATTTTTATGCATGGGATTTGCAACCACCGTTGCCATGTACCTGGTTTGGCTGTGGCTACGATGATCACGTTTGGATTTGATCCCATTCATCATCCAAGCCAACCAGGTGACATAGGGTGCATACAGTTGCAATAGAAAACAAACGACTAAGAAAAAATGTTTCGCGGTTATGTACACTACCTATTTACTGGGTGACATTATGTGCTTGACGGGGTTGACTGAGTACAGCTATTGAAGTGCATAAAGGCTCTTTTATACTCGTACAGTAAGACTTGAATGACACAGTGTCAAAAAATGTTTTGTCAAAAATGACATATTTTCGAATTAAAACAATGTCACCCTGAGTCACGTCGACTTTTTCAGTGCAGTGAGTATAAAACAGACTTGATGCTTCGCATAAGATGTCATACCAAATTATACTCTGTCTGCTATGACATGCCTTATGTATCATGACAGTGTTTCTTATAGGCAACTGCTTTAAATCTTTTGAAAGAATATTAAAGGTACATTCTCCTTAATGGGGCACATTTTGACACGCATCCCACTGTGAAATTAAGATTGACCAATTGAAATTTTATCTGAAAGTCTACAGATTCTCATTCAGTTGACTTTTAAAATGTTGACAGACATTCTGAATATTATTATATATTGAAACACAAATACACACAAGCACGCACACACGCACACGCACGCACGCACGCACACGCACACGCACACGCACACGCACACGCACACGCACACATCATCAGATCATCAGAGTGACCTAGCTAATCTATACTTGACTAGATTATACAATTTCCCCCCATACCCTGAACTAGCTCTATGGCCTTGTGGTTAGAGTGTCTGCCCTGAGAATGAGAGGTTGGTGTTCAATTCCGCAGCTGTACCAAAGAAAAAATGGGACATGCAGTATGTTGTAGATAAAATTGTTCATTATGGGGCCAGGCTTCCAGCATGGACCCATATTGTTATTCGCATTATTTCCGTTTCTTCTTCTTCTGCCACTTTTGCCAGTTCTGGCTGAACCGTGCAGTCGCTTTTTATGAAACTCGGCCATATGATAGATGGTCATGAAAAACGATCAAGAAATAATTCTCACAATCTTTCGTCAAAAGGTGGCGCTATAGCACTCAATTGAAAAATGCCAACTTTGATCAGGTACAACTCATGCCCTGTTTCACCTACAGCCATGAAACTTCGATGCACACATGCGTCTCCTCATGCTGAACAACTTTCACACTCTGACTTTTGACCTCTGACCTTTAGATCTCCCACCATTTGGAATTATATGAAAAACAGTTAAAACCTATCTCCTCCTGGGATTTTTGAGTAATCTGCACGAAACTTTTTACACATGAACTTTGGACCTATACCAAAAAACGTTTGCAAAATATCTTCCATAAGTGAAAAAATGAAGCTTTAATGAGCCAATGAATATTGCAGTTTTATGACAATTATTCATCTGCCCCTAACTCATACATGCAGACTTACCATTCTTTGAAACTTTGCAGAAATGTAAAGGGCCATTCCAAATATCACTGAAACCAATCTTACTCCAATTGGTCAAACGGGGGCGCTATAGCAATTTTTTGAAAATTGAAACTTTAAACAGGCAAAAGTCATGCCTCGTTTGGCCGACAGCCATTAGACCTGCTTACACATGTGCCTTGACTAATGAGGAACACATCTATCACGTTGACCAGTAAGCACCGCCCTTAGGTTGTCCGCAATCTTGAGCAGTTTGAAAAACACTTAAACCCAGGATTTTTCAGCTATTTGCGTGAAACTGTATGATCTGTGTGATCTCCTTTTTCACAGGTTCTTGTCTGTTGGTGGCTTCTCGCTTAAATGTGTGCCCCACAACCTGAAGGTCACCAGTTCAAGCCTCACTTGGTGCAGGCTTCATCTAAGTTGCATTTCACACAACATGACTATCAATGAATACATCTGCAATTGTTAAAGATAACATGAAATACTTAATTGAGTGTTTTTTACATACAGCTGATCTACAATCTCACAACTTTTCAGATAGCAATGAGAGTATGTTTTTTCAATGTATAACATACTTCATTGTGAAAATAGCCAATGTACAATCTGACAACTTTTAATGGTTTGTGAGCTTGTAGATCGGCTACTTTCACTAATTTTGGTTCTGAGGAGATGTACAATTTCTTCATTGGTAAATGGTTTGTGAACGAGTGATCTTAGTGTTAGTGAAACAGGGGCTTGGGTCATGACAGAAGGCAAGAGTTTGTGATCCTCAACAGACAATATCAGCCTTGACAAAGATATAGCACTATAGGTAGTGTTGCAGCTACCTAAGAGTGCTTCATGACCGTAAGGTTGCCGGTTCAAGCCTCACTTGATGCAGACTCATTTAAGTTGAAATGCAAAAAACATGACTCAATCTATTCCGTTTCCATGGCGCTCTCTCTCTCTCTTCAATCTATTCCATGTCTTTCTCTTCAATCTATTCCGTTTCCATGTCTCTCTCTCTGTCTCTTCAATCTATTCCATTTGTCTCTATCTATCTATCTATCTATCTATATCTCTATCTCTATCTCTATCTCTATCTCTATATATATCTCTCTCTCTCTCTCTCTCTCTCTCTCTCTCTCTCTCTCTCTCTCTCTCTCTCTCTCTCTCTCTCTCTCTCTCTCTCTCTCTCTCTCTCTCTCTCTCTCTCTCTCTCTCTCTCTCTCTCTCTCTCTCTCTCTCTGAGGGGTGGCCATAGCTGAGTGGTTAGTGAGCCCGCCTAGGGAGCCAGAGACTCTGGTTGCCCCAGGTACGATTCCAGGCCAGGTCAGCAAATGTGTCGATGAAATGAAATTTGTCCCTGAGCAAGACTCTTAACCCCTAATTGCTCACAGGCACTCATTGGAAACAAGACCGCAAGGACTTTCATGAACTGACCTGTTAAAGGAATTATCATTTCTCTTTCTCTCTCCTGGCCCCATATTATCGCTGCTTGCAGCTATATTGTATATTGTTTTCTTAGACCCCATGGTGGCAGCCAGGGTTGCCAGATCTGCTTATTACAATTTCCCCGCAAGATTATATTTGAAAACAGCCGATCTACAAGCTCACAACGCGTCGCATCGCGACGTGTTGTGAGCTTGTAGATCTGCTATTTTCAAATGGCTGATGTATATGTTAAAGTGCTCATGTGACCCATAGTCGCTTCTTTTGTGCTGGTTTTCCTAGACCTGGTTGCTTGTTTCTCTCACAGAATCTGGCAACACTGGCGGCAGCAACTGGTGATCCGTTCCAGATAAATAAATCGAAACTCAATGCTTCCCTCCTTGGCACTCAGCATCAAGGGTTTTATTGGGGATAAGTCCCTGCGATATACTAGCGTCATGACCAGGGGTTGTACTTTTACATCATGGCTGGGGGATGCACTTGTGTACATCAAGCCGCCTCATGCTACAGAGAAAAGAAATAGGCTACTGCCCACTTACTTACTTACTATTCCCTGAACCAGTAGTTTAACCACATGAACCCTAGCATCCCTATTCTCGGGGCGAACATGCAGCAAAAAGTCCCGATCTACAAGCTCAAAACATGTTGCAATCTCTTTTGTCTTTTGGAGAAGATATCAAAAGTTGGGGGCCTTGTAGGCTATTAGATCCCTGCGGGACACTGGTCAACAAAGTATAGGGTTTATGAGGGCAAGGTTATCACCTGGATGTAGATAAAGATTTCTGCAGGTTAAAGCAAACAGAATCAGGAACTCATTCATTCCCTCAGCCATATAGCCATCCTACAGCATACTGTAGGATGTGGCGTGGTGTATCATTATTATGTTATTTTATGAATGTGGCCAATTTGAATGTGTTTGTGATGGATCTGTGTTTTTACAATTCTGCAATACCAAATTGGCATCACAATTTTATGTCAAGCATATCCCAGAAACTACTTGCTGCACTAGTAGATCTTTTATTTCAATAGTGCATGTTTCTACACTACAACTGCAGAATGAAGGTGAACTGACTGTAATGATTCAAAATGTCATATATAGAATAGAAACCCCATTCAAACTTTAAAATGTTCATCCTCATATGGACATTTTTGCCTGAAAAGGGATCTTTGAAATGTTTCATTGTTTTAGAATAGTACTCCTTTAAAAGTTCAGAGATTTATAATGGAGGTCGATTGAAAATGTAGGATTAGTCACCAGAATCAAGATCCTAGGTGGTCTAGCACCTGAGTTATTGGTGAAATGACAGCAGGTGGTGGCCATTTTGGAAAATGGCTGCCATAGTTACCACAGGACAAAACTGCGATGGCCCTATAGCCAAAAATGTTCCTTATGGCATGCCCTAACGGTGTGCCAAATGTCATGCTTTTATCGTAAAGTGTACGGTTTTTGCCCGAAACGGCCGGACTAATATTGTGTTGAGTTTATGGACGGTTAGCTTGGTTGGTTATCGGTTCATGAAATACAGATTGAAAAGTATTACAAAAAAATGACAAACATCACTGAGTTGTTAATTAGGTGTGTAAGCCTATTAGTGATCTGTTTAATGTTTTGTTTCAAATACACTTTCTTTTCTCTTTTTATCCCACGATTTTTGTAACCCATTTTTTTCACCCAGTGCCAATTGACTAAGCTGTAATCCTGGGCACTACTCTCCCTCTGCCAGCCTGGGGGAGAGCCCCGAACTGAGCTCAATGAGCTTGTAGAACTGCTATTAAAAAAATATATGTAGGCCTATTGAATATGTAAATTCTTTTAAAGCGAACATTTGTAACTCAAATCTTTGCTTCTAGGCGGGGGTCCCTGGAACAACATGGTCTCCCCTACGTCCGTGTTCAAATACATATCACTTTGAGGGTCCTTGACATGAAAAAGTTTGAGAACCACTGATATAGCATCATTTTTTAAAACAATTTGTAGACTCCCTCAGAAGCAAAGATTTGAGTTACAAATGTTTGCTTAAAAATATATAAATATTTATTCAACGATTTGCACATATTTTCACGACAAAAATAGCATATCTACAAGCGCATAGCCAGCCAAGGATATGAAGACTGACAGATGAATTCCCCCAATGACATGACAGCCCTCTACTACTTGCCCCGCCCGTTCTCTGTCTCTGCCACATTCTCTGCTGTGAATCCCTATTCCCACAGAACCAACCTGGCAACCTGCACTGCAGCTGCACTGCAGGAGAGATCACTGAGAGCGACAGAGTCACAGAGCCCAAACAAATTAATACTAATCTAAATACATATGGAAGCCACACAAGACAGCACACACACCTTGCCCATCATCTCAGTCTTGCCAGAGGGCTAAGAGTTCCTTTCTGATAACATTGGTGAGTTGCTACAAACTTTTGTTAGCTACTTTAGCAGCTAAGCAGGTGTTTTGTAGTGATACAAGGACAGGACTATTGCTAAAAATGCATTGCTTGATTTGTTTACCTCTTGTTCAGCATAAGGTATATTGAAGGACTTTGAATGAAAGAAATGTATTTCTGCAACAAAGGAATGTGGTGCTATGGATAATAAGAACAAACTAAACCAGAGTTGAGTTTGCTACTCTTTCTGTAAAGTGTGTTGAAAATGAAAGGTTTGAATTGTACATTGCAAAGGAAGGTATTTGATATGACTGTATTTCATACATTATGGTTAAAAAACACGTCATTATTTCATGTCATTATAAGCACTTGAAAAAGGTTAAAAACAGTGTTTCATGAGTTAAAAACAACTGCTAAAAAAGAAAAAAGACAAGTTCATTAGAATAAGTGATGATGTCGAAGTCATCTGACTTGATTCATTGTAAAGTAATTACAGTAATGCTGACTGATTGTCAAAGCCATGTTAAAAAGCACTTTCAGTACAGTTTGAATGTTCTATTATTTACATTTGGAGCTTAAGTGAGCTAGTGTTATGATAGCCACCTGTTGTTCTTGCACAAAGGATGGGAAACTAACAGAGTATTTTATTTGTTTTTGTACTGTTTTGCCAGTTCTTACGTTGATCTTTGGATCGTAATCAATTCATGATCATCAGTTCAAGTCTTATATCTTTCGGTGGGGACCGCTACACACAACTTGATGAAAATTCCAATGCACTGCATGATTCTTTGATGCCTCTTATTCCACATGATGAACAAGAAAGGCAAAATGATTGGTTCTCAAAGGTCAATAAATATAAAGATGGATTCATTAAAGATGTTGATGCCTGGTTCTCAGTAGCCAGAGGACCCCCAAGCCAACCTCAGCTAGAGGCTCATGACAGGCCTACTGAAAGGCCCCAGCAGCAGAAGTAAAAGTAAAGCAAGTAAAAGTCTGGAATCCAAAATGTACTCGAGTTAAAAGTACAGAAGTATTGGCATCAAAATGTACTTAAAGTACCAAAAGTAAAAGTACTCATTTTGCAGAAATGTCCCATTTCAAGTTTTCAAAATGTATAAAAATCTTTTGAAAATAGCAGATCTACAAGCTCACAATGTGTCGCATCGCGATGCATTATGAGCTTGTCGATCGGCTATAACTATTTTCAAAAGATTTTTATGCATTTGAAAACTTGAAAAGGGACATTCTGCATGAATACTTTTACTTTTGGTACTTTAAGTACATATACTTTGGTACTTTATGCCATTACTTTTTTACTTTTACTCAAGTCAATTTAGAATTCTGGTTTTACTTACGTATTTCTATATTGCAGTATTGATTGTTTTGAGTACTTTTTCCACTACTGGTCTATCAGGGGCGTCAATTGGGTATAGCAAGGTATGGCATTATTTTCAATCATACATGCAAGCATTAAAAGGATATGCTGCTTGCTATTTTCCAAATGGAATAGTTACAAGACATGTGCTTCTTAAAATAAAATCATGAATGTGATCTATGTCTACAGCATTGATTATTATGTTATTAAATTACTGTAAAATAACTACAAATTCAAATTAGAACAAAATGATGGCTTTCACAAGGTATTATATTCTCCACAACACTTGTATTCCCTCTATCTTGACAAATTGTATATTCCCCGGTTCAGTAGGTCAGCACAGGTGCAATGCATTATTGTTAAGATTTTTTTCTAGTCAGTGGCAGTCAGTTGTACCACTGTTTGACTAATCATGCCTGTTTCATTAAGTTCATCTTAAGGTAAGACAGCACTTGTCTTTCTTATTTGTTTTGCTTTCTTGTTGTGTGTGTGTCTGTGTGCCATGTACATCATTTTTAAGGCATTATAGGCTTAGGTTACTGCTGGCTTATTCTCTTGAAACTGTTCTGGTCTGTTCATGTGATACTGTTGTGTTTTGTTGTTGCATAGTAGGCTAATGAATAGATTCAGTCAAATCTTTGAAAAAAATAAAAATATATATATATATATATATAAAAAAAAAAAAAAAATAAAAAAAAAAAAAAATATATATATATATATATATATATATATATATATATATATATATATATATATATATATATATATATCTCTCTCAACATATTTTGACATGGGAGTCCGTGGCCACACACATCATTTTGGGGGTCTTTGACATGAAAAAGTTTGAAAACCACTGATATTATAGCAACAGAAGTTTTTTCTTAGGATTTTTGTTAGGATTTAGAAGACATGTGTAGAATCCCCCAGGAGCAAAGATTTGAGTTAAAAATGTTTGCTTTAAAAATGTATATATTCAAAGATTTACACAAATCTTTCACGATTAAAACAAAAATTAGCAGATCTACATGCTCAGAGCACGGCACTCTGTGCCGCACTATGAGCTTGTAGATCTACGTATATTCTCATGCTGTAGAATATACGTTTGAATATGAATTGATGTATTTATGTTTGTAGTAGAGGGATGAGATGCTGCATTTGAAAAGGCTTATGTTGTCTCAAGCCAGACACACACACACACACACACGCACGCACGCACGCGCGCGCGATGTGCAGTGTTTGAAAACTTTAGTTACTTTGTAGATTTCGATTATTATTACAAAACATACATTATGGATTATCCATATTAAAAATGGGATGAAAATGGGAAACTAATGATGGAAACAATAATAACCTTTTGTTTCTTGTTGTTAAAGGGGAATACCACCCATTTTCAACTTTGAACTATGTCATTAATATACCTTAGAGTTGTTGTGTGGAAATAAAAATGTATTGTGGGGTCATCACATCAGTGACACATCAACAATACAAATACAATACAACTCTACACAACAACTCTAAGGTATATTAATGACATAGTTCAAAGTTAACACATTGAGTGCCAAAACGGTTATAACCGTTTTTGTTTTTTTTTCAATTTTTTTCTTTTTTTTTCTTCACAGCACCAGGAGATATCATTTTTCTAATATTTAGACTCCTATCCACTTCCTGGTTAACTTATGACTTCAAAAGCCTGTATCTCGGCTCCTGTGTACTTTTTTTTTTTACTATGTGTTTTTGACTATTTTCAACTGGCTGCAACTATGGAACGGATTTACCCAATGTTTTTAAAACCAAAAATGGTTAAAAACAGAAAATGACACTACATCTTTTTTTGAAAAAACATCTGGCACTCAATGTGTTAAAATGGGTGGTTTTCCCCATTAAAGAGAAGAAGCAGCTCGGATCCAGTTTAAAACCCTGGTGCTAGCCTATAGGGCAGTGAAAGGAACAGCTCCTTCCTACCTCCGGGCTATGGTTGATGCCTACACCCCTGCCCGACCACTTCGGTCTGCCACCTCGGGGCGACTGATTGCCTCGTCACTCAGGGGTCCTTCTGGTCGATCGACACGGTCACAACTTTTTTCTGTTCTGGCCCCACAGTGGTGAAATGAACTTCCCACTGAAGTCAGGACAGCAGAGTCACTGCCCATCTTTCGCCGCAGGCTGAAAACCCACCTCTTCAGGAAACACTACCCTTCCTCTTTGCCTGGCCTACTTGTTGTTAACTATAGTTGTACGAACTCTTGTTTTAGTTTTGTATTGTTTTATTGGATCTTGTTTAGTCGATTCACTTATTTGTCTGAGCTCGTGCTCATTTGATTTTGCTATTTTGTCTCATCTGTTTAGGAAAGTAGGTAGCTGATATATTGCACTTTTACCTTAGCGCTAGGTATACTCTTGGTTGCTTGTTTTTTGCAGGAAATGCACTTAAGACTTCTGGTGATTAGTAGTTTTCGTTCCCTACCTATGTTGAATACACTTATTGTAAGTCGCTTTGGATAAAAGCGTCTGCTAAATGACTGTAATGTAATGTAAGAACATTTCACCTAACTGGTAACATTGTTAAGAGAAATGTACTCTCTTCTCTTTGTTAAGGGACACTAGCTTAGCTGCTACTAATAGATCACAAAGGCTGTGCAGGTAGACCACATGACATGCCCCTAAAAATATATAGTTAAATTGTAAAGGAAAAATATTTATAAACAAAAATCACAAAACCCCTCATTTTGGCAACTGACACTTGAATTAAGGTGATTGATTGATTGACATCAAGAAGGGCCTGTCAACTCCCTTCACTGCTTCTAATGTAGGCAACCCCCCAATGCAATGTTTTGTTTTCAACAGTCAGTAGCATTACAAAGAACCCAAAAACCTACCACTTCCATACAGAATGGGGCTTTCCCCCACTATTATCCATTTTAAGTGCGTGCAAACCTTGAATAAAAATACAACCCCCACCCCCCAAAGCTCATCAAATCTCCATGACTCTTGAAGAGTAGAGAGTAAATCACACTTATTTACATTTATTATAAATGCACTGTAAACCATATCCTCCGCAAACCATTTTTAATGTAATAATGTACAGTCTCTATTTTCTCTTTAGATCAGGTCAGGATCAATATAATTACTGTTTTACAGTTAACTACACGAAACAACACGTTGACTTGTGGCACGTTCAAATCCAAATAAGTGCCCCCCCTTCTCTGTCTGTCTGTCTGTCTGTCTGTCTGTGTGTCTCTC
This sequence comes from Gymnoscopelus microlampas, assembly GCF_963454915.1. Lineage (NCBI taxonomy): Eukaryota > Metazoa > Chordata > Actinopteri > Myctophiformes > Myctophidae > Gymnoscopelus > Gymnoscopelus microlampas. The sequence goes on from NC_139957.1 coordinate 8,694,180, forward strand.
TCTCTCTCTCTCTCTCTCTCTCTCTCTGTCTCTCTGTCTCTCTCTCTCTCTCTCAAATATATATTCAAAGATTTGCACTCAATGTACACGATTTTTCAAAAAATAGCAGATCTACAAGCTCGAGCTTGTAGATCTGCTATTTTTCAACTCTAAATTGCCTGAAACGTACTCCTAACAGGTTTTTGGGGGGACGATTTTGGCCTCCACACTTAGTGATTCCTTATGATTCATTTTATGTTGACATGGTTCGGGCATGGGGGGAGCTTGTGGGGAAAAAGCAGCAAAAGTTCCACAGGAAGTGAGGTATCAGTAACAGCTATAAAGGTACAGGAAGTGAGGCGGCCGGGGGTTCCATTTTATGTTTTGAAAAAGATGTTTGGTGGTGTTTGAGAAGGAGACTCTTGTAAGCCTGTACTAAACCAAAATCAGGAATTGATAAACCACTGAGTAGCCGGAGAACTTAAGGATCTGGAAGGAGAGAAGTTTGGTCGAGGAACATTTCTGAGGGTTTAGCTCTGAAGCCAGTCAGAGCGTTTGGACAAAGGAACCCATGTGGCCTGAGTCCTGACTTGAAGGTTGGGTGAGGATTATATTTTTTCCTTTTTATGCAATGCATTGCCTTTGTATTTGCTGACTTTGCTGGATTATTGGATTCTTGGAAAATAGAAGATCTACTATACTTTTGGATTACTTTTGGGCAATGGTGGAAAGTAACTAAGTACATTTACTTAAGTACTGCACTTAAGTACAATTTTGAGGTATTTGTACTTTACTGTAGTATTTCCAATTTCTAATACTTTTACTTCTACTCCACTACATCTCAGAGGCAAATATTGTACTGTTACTCCACTAAAATTATTAGAAAAAATTAGTTACTAGTTACTTTGCAGATATAAATTATAATATTATGAAACATACCGTAACCATTTTAGCCCTATTTTATACCTAGGCTATTTGAAACCTGTGGAATATTATTTTTTGTCTTTTGAGAAGTAAAACTTCATGTACATTTTTACAACCGTCTGGAGTGAATTATTTTAAGAAGACATAACAGTTTTTGGTTAAATATGAAAGTGAGTGACCGAGTAGGCCACATGCTTCCTTCCAGTGGACAATTTGAACCTCTACAGTCAGCTTGTTTTTATAGAGTGACACCATCTGTGTCCATTCCTGATACAGGAGCCAGTTGCACCACCTCACACTAAGTCCAAACTTAGCCTAGTTATAGCTTAAATGGCTTTTAAAAAGCCATTTAACCCATTTAGCCGGGAAAGTATCTGTCATTTTAGATTTATTTGGCTATTCAAAAATAATAGATCTACAAGCTCATAGTGCGGCACTGCTATTTAACACCATCTGTGTCCATTCCTGATGCAGGACAGTGGATAGTTAGCATGCTTAATGTAAGGGACACTTTTCCCCTTGGTGATCAATAAAACTCTAATGAGTGTCCTCATTCAGACCACATTCAAACCACTTTATTTTCCCTTTTCTTTGTACCTCAGCAATGGTGTTCTGTAGAACAATAATACTGTATAAAATGTCTACAGGAAAAACACATGGAGCGAAGCTTTTCAGTTTTTACACTGACAGCGTTTAAATAGGCTCTCTCCCTCCCTCCCCCTCTATTGTTCTCTTTCTATACTAATTATATAGGAAATAAAAGACTGTCCTGACTAATCAACTGCACCACAAATGATCTTCTTTCTTTCTAGATAAACTTTATTTGGCCGCACTACTCTCATAGACATAAAAAGATAGACGCCTCCTCTGGCTCTGAAGCGTCTGTATGGCGGACGTGCTTCCGCTTCTGGGGGGGCAGCTGGAAATTTCCGCGTGCGTCACAGAAGGGGGCGTTCAGTAGGCCAATCAGAGGAAGGTGGGGGCGGGACTACTAGATTCTGACAAGGCCTGGAAAAGACGCGCTGTGATTGGCCAGTGCCCGTTCCCCCCCATTTCCGGGGGAACGGGCACTGGCCAATCACAACACGTATGGCGGCTACCATACGAAACAGGTCACTCCAACGAACTGCAGAGCCCAATGAGGTATCTAGGTTTCTATATCTATGGCACTACTCCTCCCACAGTTTGGGCCTGACAGACTGCACAGTATGCTTATGCAGACTGCCGATCACATAATCACCTCTGTGTCCTGTAAAGACCACCATCGGAGGCCGGTGTCTTTGATGTGGGACCTGAGACGAGGGCGTGGCTGCACGTCATTGAGCTGGACATCTGACGATGACACACGAAAGAAGAAGACGCCTGAGTATCACTTCTGTTTGTAATATATTGTAATATATGTATTATCTGTTTATTTATGTTTGTAATATATGTTTCATTTTGTCTCGCTGTTGATCTGTAGTGAACTTTGGAGTTACATCATGTCAAGGTAACTACACAATCCAAACCGCACACACACACAAGCACACCGGAAAAACACACAGGCTGACCGGAAAAAGCAGAGTGGATTCCTGGAGCTACCCCCCCCCCCCCTCTCTCACACAAACACGGTATACCACTGGTTGCCTCATTCATTCGTTCGCCACCACGGTAAAGGTCGTGGGGCATTTTTATTTTGTCTTTTTATTTTATTTATTTATTTTTGTTTAACCAAGGTTTCAATACATTTGTGAATAACCTGTTTTGAAGGAACAGTGGGTTGTGAGTGACTCTCTGTGAACTGAAGCTAAACTGTGTGGTATTGGACAAACTGTGGACTGGATTGGTGATTATTTTACAATACAAAGTCAAACTGAGGTTTTTTGTATCTGTGTATTTCATTCATTCTGTTGTTTGAGTTGAAGGTATTCTTTTGTGGGTAATCAATCCCTGGTTTCAGGTTTTAAGGTTCATTTGGTTCTACTAATTGTGCATTTAAATCCGTTTTTTTGTCCAAACTGGACTAAATTGGTGTTAGGCTTTGGCTTAACTGGCACCCCAAACAGTAAAACCAAAGCTAAACCGTTACACCGTTGCAAAAAGTGGCACCCCAGATGTTTAAAAGGACCTCAATCTCAAGCAGAGAGGTGCAAAACCGGATCATTTTCAACAACAAAGGAACAAACAAGCAAAACTGTGCAAACGAGCTCAGTGGGAAATAACAATTTTGTTTATTCAAACGCAATCGAAAAGGGAACATTTGCAATTTCAAAATGGCAAATTATGATGGAAACTTGCGGGACTTTGATGAAATGGAAACTCAACAACCGGTATCAAACCCACCACCCTCAAACAAATCAGCCTCAAACAATGTCAACTCAAGCTAACCAGCCTCAAATACATGAACCGGATGGAAATTCACCTGCAATAAGTGAAATAAATCAGATCAATGAACCGGATGGACATTCTGCTGCAATGAGTGAAATAATTCAAATCAATGAACCAGAGCAAATCCACGAGCCAGATGGACAATCAATCAATCAGTCTAATTGATACGGACATTTGCGGCAATGTCGCGGCCAACCTCTTCTATAGCACCGGGACCCATATTGGTGGAACTGGCTGATGCTATGGAAGGAATGCGTATTGCCCATCACCACCTGGAAACAATGGTCAAAATAAATTTCCAGCAACTAAAGAGAGAGCAAGAACATAATACAGAGTCACTGAGAGATGTCAAAGACAGCCTCACTCACACATTACAATCACTGAGTGCTCGAAATCACACCAAAATGCAGGATGAAATGAGAGCATTTAAGGACACCATGGTACACACAATAACCACAACAGTGGAACGAGGTCACACCAGACTGCATAAAGAAATGACTGATGTAGAGTTCATCCGTTTCTCAAGTAATTGTGTTGTTGAAATAGATGAAGCCGCACAACTCTTTAGCCACGATGCATAAAGTTTAATGAAATGAAACCAACGTTTCGACAAATATAGTCTTCCTCAGGGTTTAGTAATTGTGTTAACAGAAACTGTGAAATGTGTTAACAGAAACTGGGCCTCACATTGTAGACCATGTTTTATATCATGTTTTGTACTTCAACAGAATCTGATGTTGATCTGTAACTTTTTTCAATAACCAATTTATAAATCCAATGTCAAAAATGTCAATCAAATGCTTTAAGGCTGTCTATTTTTAATATGGATATGTTTATTTTGACTTTATAGTGCATCCGTATAGGCGACCACCTTTACTATCACACCATGGAAGTTGCAGTCCAGCCAGGACAACAATGTGTTACTCAACGCTTGTTGAGTATTGATGTCAATTTATGAAATATGATACTGATGTATTGGGTACACACAACAATTAAATCAGTTATAAGCTGATTGTTTTGTTTCAGACTCTGAAAATCCAGCCCTGGATGGCCTGGTGGATGTCGTGTTGGACACCATGTCTGTCGAGTTGAATCATGCCGAGGGGTCTCGGCACAGGGAAATGTCTACACACAGTGAGTATCACATTTAAGCACTCACCTTTTGTTTACAAATCAATATTTGGTATCTAAGAAAATTCTTTGTCTTTTCCAGGCTCCCGACATGCAAGTGTAGCACCTCGGAGCAGAGAAATGTCCACGACCCTTTCTCCATTGCACCAACAAATTTAAAGTACATTCAGGTGTTACATGTTGTGTATACTAAAAAAAAGCATTACCATACCTAATTCACAAGCAGTGAGTAAGTAGTTACAGGCTCAATCACGTGTTTCAGGCTTGCCTCGCCCGGTGGAGCGTGCTGAGGGATCGCGGTGCATGGAAATGTCTAGACACAGTGAGTATGCATCACATTTAAACATGTACCTTTTTGTTTACAAATTGATATTTGGAATCTAAGCACATTCTTTGTCTTTTCCTGGCTCTCGACATGCAAGCTTAGCACCTAGGAGCAGAGAAACGTTCACACCTAGTGAGTATAAATATAATTTAAACAGTCACCTTTTTCTTTACAAATCAATATTTGGAATCTAAGCACATTCTTTGTCTTTTCCAGGCTCTGGACATGCAAGCCTAGCACCTCGGAGCAGAGAAACGTCCTCCACACGCAGTGAGTATTTGTCACATTTTAAAAGGTCACCTTTTTGCTTACTAACAGAGCCATGTTAAATCTAAGAACATGTGTGTTCTTCAAGAGCTCAACAAGCAAACCAAAAAGCAGCTAGAGGTCCTCCAAGGCTTGGCTATCGCTCCAGGTAAGTTTAGGGCACAGCATCAGTAGCGACTGACTTCTACTGGTTGGTCTCCAGCCCTTATCGCTGCCCTAGTGATTTCCTACAGCTTGGTCTAGGCCACCTGTCAGCAGAGGAGATGTGTGATTGTCAACATCTAAGACCAACCAGTAGGGGTGAGTCTCTTTCAGTGTAACATGGTATTGTAGTGATATTATGTCCAAAAATGAAATGGCCACAAATGTTCTAGGTCCAGACAGTGATAGATCCAGCATCAGGTCCAGGCACGGTGATGGCTCCAGACACAGTGTCAGATACCGGCACAGCATCAGGTCCAGGACCAGCCACGACTCCAGGTACAGCAACAGCAGTGGCTCGAGGCACTCTGTCAGGTCCAGACATGATGACCGGTCCCACCGCAGTGATGGGTCGAGGGACACGGTCAGGTCCAGACATGACAGATCCAGGGACACCATCAGGCATGGTGAGTTGTCCAAAGGCCCCAAGTAATGAAAACCTTTATAAATTCAACAAGTAGTATCGTGCACCCCTAATTGTTACTGATATAGTTAATCTTGATTATCATAATGTGTCTAGGGTCATAAACCTGCTTAAAATGTCAAATTAATATAAATGGTGTCATATTGGCCTAAATTCAGTCTTGTACTCTATTCTGCTATTTCTCTGTCTATGCAAGGTCAAACTAGCTACAGGCTTTCTGTGGCTATCTCTTGGCTCCTCAAGTTATGTCAATATGGAATGTTTTGAGAACACTTCATCTCGGCGTATCTTTTCTACGCTAACCCTTCTTTCAGTATCACAAAGTCACCACTGACCAGTGACTGGTCAGAGCCGAGGTCAACGTGTTGTTTGAGACATGTGGACGCTGTTTGTCCAAAGATAAACGGTCACACCATCATCATCATCATCTTCATCATCTACCATCATCATCCTCATCTGACGACGACGTAATCATCACTCTCATCCAATCCAAGAAGTCCACCTTCGCCCGGAAACTCATCTATGTCACATCCTATGATGTCATATGTTTATGTTAACGGATGCTGTTAAAATCCAGTGCTTTCTCTGTTTAAGGAGAGAGAGACACGACCGATGATGCCTTCAATACCTGTGATACTGTAACCTTCCCAGTCTCTCTGTCGGAATTGTCTGAATATATTTCACTACATCCAATGGCTGCCTGTGTTCTGAGTGTTTTTTCTTTGTTGCCTTTTATGAAAGTGTCTGGTACTTTGTGTGGGTGATAAGGAAAAAACAGCTCCATCAGTTACAATATGACAGGTTTATTATTTCTTCTGGGTACTATTTATAGTCATCTGTCTTGGAAAGTTTTAATGCAAAAATATCACTTTGTAATTTCTAAAACATACTTTTTGTTCTTATTACAGGTGCTATGCGATGACTGAGAGGCCAACATGGGCATTGCCAACACAAGGTAAGTTCTGAGCTATTTCTATGAAGACAGGACACTGGCCAAGAAAACTGGGGGACACTTTTAATTTGCAACTTTCTTCCTTTACTGTTCTCTCTGTCCTTGTCTCCTCTCCTATTGGGACACAAAAACTGCTCTTCAATTATAGACATGTCATGTCAATGACATGGTTGAACATTAAGTGAAAAATAGTAGTATAAAGGGTTTATACCATGTTTTACAATACATCCTAGTCCTACTACATTATTAAAATAAATGTCATTTGTTTTTCTTCAGGCTCTTCAGTAGTTGAACACAGTTGAACATGAAGGGGAAAAAAAGAGAAGACTGCTTTGGAGAAGACTAATACTTTTTAAAGCAATTCAAGGTAAGCCCATATTTCATGTTGACCAATGACAGACAAGTGGCACCTGCCAATCTCTAAATTTAATTTGGTAAAACATGTCCTTCCCTGTTGACATAAAACAAATACAATGCCAACTGTCTACCGTTGGCTATCATTACATTTTAAATAACTGTGGTGGTTAGGTATAGAAGGGAGATGGCTTTGTATTAAACTAGTTGTGGATGTACAAGCATTTTTGCATGTCAATATGGAGACTCACACTCGTTTTATTGCCACTTCCACAATACACACTAGGCATACAGGGGAGCAAAATACCGTTCTCCACAACTCATGGTGCATATTAAAAAGTAGAGAGCAGACAACATTGGTAAAAAGTGCTGATGCATTCAAAGTGCAATCCATCTTTCAAGATGTTGGTTTTGGGGGCAATATATGGCGGGCATGGGTTCAGGGTTCTGATGGTTTGGGGCAGCTGTTGGATGACCTGCTGGTGCTTCCCCTTGAGCTCTTGAACCTCCTACCAGATGGCAGGAGTTCAAAGCTGGTGGGAAGGGTGGGACGAGTCAGTCGTTATGCTCATGGCCTTCCTGACACATCGATCTGTGTATTATATCAGATAGGGACTAGGACAGCATGTTGCCGTTGCACATGTTTTATTGTCTGTTTCTACTATGCAGATGCAGTCATGAAATTCAACCCAGAAACCACAGAGGACCTCATAAGGCATCATGCCGCAGACCACCTCAAGCATACTCCAGCGAGAAGGGGAGGTGGAGGACACACAGCAGGCACCACCATCGGAGGCCGATCTCTTTGATGTGGGACCTGAGACGAGGGCGTGGCTGCACGTCATTGAGCTGGACATCTGATGATGACACACGAAAGAAGGAAGACGCCAGAGTATCACTTCTGTTTTTAATATATTGTAATATATGTATGATCTGTTTGTTAATATATGTTTCATTTTGTCTCGCTGTTGATTTTCAGTGACCTTTGGAGTTACATCATGGCAAGGTAACAACACACACACACACACACACACACACAAAAATGCATGGTTTCAACCAAAAATGTATATTCTGGAAGGTTTTGTACAGGATGTACACCTGTGGCTATCAGAGGTGAAACAGCAAATGCATGTCATTGTTCAGAAGGAACTACCAATACATGTCACTGTTGAAAAGGAGCCACAAACACCGGTCACTGCTGGAAGTGAAATGTTGAGTGCTGTACATTCTGATGACATTGGACCCCATGACAGTATATCAAATGTATCAAAATCCACACACAAATCCACTCCATCAAAAGCATCTTCAACTTCATCTGCTCATCATAGCTCAGGCTGAAAAGGCTGCTCTCATGGAACAGGTGGCTGCCTTACACAAAAAACATGAAATTGAAGCATAACAGGAACAACTCAGAATGCAAAAGGAGCAACTGGAAATGGAGACTCAGCTGGCAGCAGCAAATGCAAAGGCCCATGTACTGGAAACCATGGGCCAAGGAACTCATCAAGAGTGTCAAGTGGGACAAACTCAAAGAAAGGAGCTGCTGCTCCAAAGGAAACAACCCCATTCAACCCAAATGCAAATACATACCTACCTGATCAAACTCCACAAAAAGGAAACAATGGAAACCACAAAGCCTCCCTCCCAGCCACAGGTTGTGAGACCAAAACAACCACTTCATGAAAAATCTGCCAAAGCTCATTACATGACTCCTCTAATGCAATACTCTCTCCCCAGGCAAAATGTTCAAACCGAAAATATACTAAATCAAAATGTGCAAACTGAAAATGTACAGCTTCATGGGAAAAAGAATGTTCAAGGTCATGTCACTCACACTACACCCCCTGCAGGTGATATTTGTAATGTGCTACGAAGACAGAATGAAAAAAACTGCTGTACTGGTTAAGCAAAATCTGTATTCCACTTTACCACCAAGAGACATTCCAGTTTATGATGGTGACCCATTGCAATATGAAATGTTTATCAGGGCATTTGAGAGAGGAGTGGAGAAAAAGACTGACGATTACAATGACTGCTTACATTACTTTGAACAATATACAAAAGGCCATCCATGCAAGCTCAGATAAACCTGGAGGAACAAGGCATGCAAGCAACAGGAGAGGCATGGACATCGTGCTAAGCTTTCTGACCTTGTACAATTCATAGAGACAGGTAAAAATACTGTCTGACCCACTGTTTGGAAAAATCCAAGATGCTAAGCAAACTACAACTGTCAAAACCTCGACCATCATCAAACCAAGAGACACAAGAGACATTCCAAGAAGCAGTTTTGCCACAACAGTAACACCCATAGAAACAGCAGTGCAGTCAAATGGAGTGGAAAGAAGTGTATTCATCAGCTATCATAATTATTGTCTTTTCTGCGATAAAAGTGGTCACACATTGGAGCGGTGTCCACAGATGAAAGAGAGAAGACACAGAGAGAAGATGGACTACTTAAAGGAAAAGGGAGTCTGTTTTGGCTGTTTGTAAAGAGGACACTTAAGCAGAGACTGCACAAGTCGTTTAACCTGTGATACGTGTGAACAAAACCATCCTGATATACTCCACATTGAAGAAACAGAAAAGAAATCAATGGGAAACAATGCTGCTGTCGTCTCACCTCACACATGTGGTCATATTGGGGCCGGTGATGAAACCTAAATCTTTTCCAAGGTACCCGTTCAAGTGAAGAGCCACAGGGAGACAGTGTTGCAAACATATGCATTTTTGGACCATGGATGCACATCCACATTCTGCACTGAAAACTTAATGAGAAGGCTAAACATTACTGGACAAAAAACTAATATTCTTGTCCGCACAATGAACCAAGTGAAGCCTGAGACCAGTCACCATATCTCAGGTTTGGAAATAGCCAAGTTGGACAAAAATGATTTCATACAACTCCCTAATGTGTTCACTCATAAAACCATGCCTGTCTCACAACACAATATTCCAAAAACAACAGGGCTTGTCACCATGGCCTTATTTGAAACACATCAAACTGCAAGAAATAGACTCTGTTGTTGACCTACTGATCGGCAGAAATGCTTCAAAGTTATTGGAACCTTTGGAGGTGGTTAACAGCCAGGCAGATGGACCATATGCTGTGAGGACCCTATTGGGGTGGGTCATCTATGGTCCCTTGATAGGAGACAACAATGTCAGGGATGAGACTGGCTGCACTGCTGCGGCTGTCAATCATATCATATATCCAGAAAAACAATCAGGACTTCAGTGAAAGAACAAGCAAGGAAATGGAAGCCAAATCAGGGTAGGATGAAAGATGGACTACTGCGTGAAACGGATCTGTTCCGCAAGGTGGCTTGCCTCCCACAAGAAACGTTGGTGGTTATGTCCTCATACCCTTTCGCCATGGTCTGGAACAGCAATATTAAAGGTTACATTTTCTTTTTCTTTCAGCTAGTTCCCATCACGGCTGCACCTTCCTCTATCATCACCTGCTTGTCTCTCTCAGCACACCCTAAATCTGCTATTTGTTTTGCGTTTCAGCATCCTTCTCCCAATGTCACCTCCCTCCGACGCAGATAAACCATCTCTACCTCACCTCTTGCTTTATCCACCTCTCTTGCTTTATCGTCTAACCTTCTAACTTGGGCTTATACTCAAATGTAGTCATTTCTGTTCTCATCCCTCCATGTTGCTTCTAATGAGAATCGTAGCATTTTCAATCCGGCCGCCTCTAGTTCTTTGCCCTCTACTAACATGACCACTTGCCCGGTGATTTATTGGCTATGGTCCACGTCATTTATTTTCTGATATTGCACTAACATGTTTGTGCTGTCTTTTTCAGGTTATGTATGCCAGGGATGTGTGGTTGGAGGATGGAAAGGAGACAGAGGGTACAATTCCTAATAATTGGATCGACAGGGGTAAGGGAACCATTAGATGGCCAAATGCCAAACAAACACAACTTACAAGATGAGAAAGGACCCGCAGGAGGACTGGTTGGCGTTCCAGTTAGTCAAGATAAAGATGACTTCAGGCAGGTTTTGTTTTTGGATCATTTACTCAATAATTCAAGTGCAAATAGTTGAATCAATGTTTACAGTTGAATTGTATAACTTCTAGTTAAAGGTTGTGAATGTGACAACCACAACCTGACCAGCCAAGCAGAGGAGGAAGAGGAGGATGTGGATGTGGTGATAAGAGGGAAGAGGATACCTGTTAAAAGACAAGATGATGACTGATGTAGAGTTCATATGTTTCTCAAGTAACTTCTAAATATGAAATGTGTTAACAGAAACTGGGCCTCACATTGTAGACCATTCATGTTTTATATGACGTTTTGTACTTTAACAGAATCTGATGATGATCCGGGGGATGTGAGCATTATGGGTAACTTTCTTCTATAATCAATGTATAAGTCCAATGTCAAAAATGACAATCCAATGCTTTAATAAGGCTGTCTTTTTTAGATATGTTTATTTTTACTTTATATTGCAGCCGTATAGGTGCCCTCCTTTCCTGTCGCACCAAGGAAGTTGCAGTCCAGCCAGGACAACAATGTGTTACTTAATGCTTGTTGAGTATTGATGTCAATTTATGAAATATGATAATGATGTATTGGGTACACACAACATGAAATCAGTTACAAGCTGATTGTTATGTTTCAGACTCTGAAAATCAAGCCCTGGATGGCCTGGTGGATGTCTGTCGAGTTGGAGCATAATGAGGGGTCTTGGCACAGGGAAATGTCTACACACAGTGAGTATGCATCACACTTAAGCAGTCACCTTTTGTTTACAAATTAATATTTGGTATCTAAGAACATTCTTTGTCTTTTCCAGGCTCCCGACATGCAAGTGTAGCACCTCGGAGCAGAGAAATGTCCACACCCCGTGAGTATTCACTTTCTCCATTGCACCAACACATTTTAAGTACAGTCAGTACAAGGTGTTACATGTTGTGCATACTAAAGAAATCATTACCATACCTAATTCACAAGCAATGAGAAAGTAGTTACAGGCTCAATGTGTTGAACTATGTGTATCAGAGGAGATGTGTGATTGTCAACATCTAAGACCAACCAGTAGGGGTAGTCTTTTTCAGTGTGACATGGTATTGTAGTAGTATTATGTCCAAGTATTAAGTCTTTAGTGATGGCTCCAGCCATCAGGCACAGTGATGGCTCCAGACACAGTGTCAGATACCGGCACAGCATCAGGTCCAGGACCAGCCACGACTCCAGGTACAGCAACAGCTCGGAGGCACTCTGTCAGGTCCAGACATGATGACAGGTCCCACCGCAGTGATGGGTCGAGGAACACGGTCAGGTCCAGACATGACAGATCCAGGGACACGGTCAGGCATGGTGAGTTATCCAAAGGCCCCAAGTAATCAAAACCTTTACAATTCAGCAAGTAGTACCGTGCACCCCTAATTGTTACGATATGACATATTTATTATTTCTCATCTAATGTATAGTCATCTGTCTTGGAAAGTTTTAATGCAAAAATATCACTTTGTAATTTCTAAAATGTACTTTTGTTCTTATTACAGGTGCTATGCAGTGACTGAGAGGCCAACATGGGCATTCCCATTGCCAACACAAGGTAAGTTCTGAGCTATTTCAATGAAGACAGGACACTGGCCAAGAAAACTGGGGGACTTAATTTGCAACCCTTCTCTCTTCTGCCCATTCTCTCCTTTCTTCATTTACTGTTCTCTCTGTCTCCTCTCCTATCGGGACACAAAAACTGCTCTTCAATTATATCAGTGTTTTGTATCATTGTGTGGTGTCTATAATGTCAGATAACATTTCTCTGTGTTAATGTACACTTACTTATTTTTCAGTATACCAGAAGAAAGTCCTGACCATATCAATATTCATTAAAGAACCTGCCTCTTCAGCGGCCAATGTTGAGAGACTGGAGAACATGGGGGGACTTCCAGAGAGAGGAGCAACTCCTCAGTGATGTCCAAGCTTTTAATACCCTGGTAGGCTTTTCAAGAGTCTGGAAGTAATGAACAGCATAAGATGCACTCGCACACTTTTTATGTTCCTCTGGGATATGTCAGTGAAAGTTTCATGGACTTATTCCAACAGGTGCTGCAACTTTCCCGTAAAGGAGGGAAGGACGTTAAGGACTGTGTCCACAAAGTTCTTGACAGGTATGTTTCAACATACACTATGAATTAACCCCTGTGTGATGTTTGGGTGCGCTGTGGTTTTCAATGTCTGAACACTTATTTGGTTAATTCTTCTAGATGAGGGCCTGACTGCATTTGTCCATTAATTTGCCTTTTTGTTTTAGCTTAACACCTGAACCCTCTGTTATGTCATGTCAATGACATAATGGTTGAACATGAAGTGAAAGTTAGTAGTACAAAGGGTGTATACCATGTTTTACAATAAATCCTAATCCTACTACATTATTAAATATAATTTGTTTTTCTTCAGGCTCTTCAGTAACAGTCTGATGGCACAGTTGAACATGAAGGGGGAAAAAGAGAAGACTGCGACTTTTAGCGCAATACAAGGTAAGCCCATATTTCATGTTGACCAAGGACAAATCTAAATGTAATTGGGTAAAACATGTCCTTCCCTGTTGACATAAAAAAAATACAATGCCAACTGTCTGCCGTTACCGTTGCTATCATAACATTTTAAATAACGGTGGTGGTTAGGTGTAGAAGGGAGATGGCTTTGTATTAACACAAAGCCACAAAGCAACACATTTTTGCATGTCAATATGGAGACTCACAATCAATCAGTTTTATTGTCACTTCCACAATACACACTAGGCATACAGGGGAGCAAAATACCATTCTCCACAACTCATGGTGCACATTAAAAGGAGGCACATTAAAAAGTAAAGAGCAGATGACATTGGTAAAAAGTGCTGATGCATTCAAAGTGCAATATAGATACAGTACTATTCAAAGTGCTATCCATCTTTCAAGATGTTGGTTTTGGGGGCAATATATGGCGAGCATGGGTTCAGGGTTCTGATGGTTTGGGACAGCTGTTGGATGACCTGCTGGTGCTTCCCCCTGAGCTCTTGAACCTCCTACCAGATGGCAGGAGTTCAATCGAGCTGTGTATTATGTCAGATAGGGACTAGGACAGCATGTTGCCGTTGCACATTTTGTATTGTCTTTTTCTACTATGCAGATGCAGTCATGAAATTCGACCCAGAAGCCACAGAGGACCTCATAAGGCAGCATGCCGCAGACCACCTCAAGCATGCTCCAGCGAGAAGGGGAGGCGGAGGACACACAGCAGGCACTCAGGACTGATTTAACTTGAACTTTCACTGTCCATTGTGGGGGATCTTAGTGTCACAGTATTGTACAGTATAGTGTAATTTGAACTTGTGTTCTGTTCAACGAAGTAGCTCTGGTTGGACCTTACCCTGGTAGCTCACTGGCTATTCAGTACAGCACTTGTTTAATATTTTTCAGTTGTTGTGGAACTGGCCCAAGCAAAAAGGGTGTCCCTGCAAAGTAGGTTGTGCTATTATGTTTTATTATTATTTTATTTTCATTCGACTAGTGACGTGTAAAAAAAAAAAGAGAAGTTAACTGTTCTGTTCTGGATCAAGCTTAACACATCCACCGCCAAGGGCTAATCTCATAATGTACTCACCAGTGCCAAGGTTTTATTGTTGTTTTTTCTTTTTTTCAGGTCGCCATAGGCCCCGTTAAAATCCTTTAGAATGCACGATGGACTGTTTGTAAACAACGTGCACATTTCCCTGCGTCTACTCGTCCAGACCGCGTGTCAAACGGAGCCGCCATGTTTGAGTTCTGACCGTTTATGTTAACATGGGAAATGCGAGGAGGAAAAACTACACAGGTTTTACAAGGGTTTTAGTGTACGACTTAGAATGGAGGCAGACGGGAAACAAAAAACGGGATCGCACTTCCGGTCGACTTCCGGTGGTGTTACACTGAAAATGGTCCCCCTAGAAAATTGAAAAAAAAAAAAAAAAAAAAAACGAAAAAACACCCGGACCGTAGGACTACGGTCTCGGCGCTTAAAAGTTGGATTTAACGGACCGTAGGACTACATTCTTGGCGGTTAATGTGTTAATCAGCCCTAGTGACTGCTGTGTGTTTGTGACATGCAAAAGGAGCAACTGGAAATGGAGACTCAGCTGGCAGCAGCAAATGCAAAGGCCCATGTACTGGAAACCATGGGCCAAGGAACTCATCAAGAGTGTCAAGTGGGACAAACTCAAAGAAAGGAGCTGCTGCTCCAAAGGAAACAACCCCATTCAACCCAAATGCAAATACATACCTACCTGATCAAACTCCACAAAAAGGAAACAATGGAAACCACAAAGCCTCCCTCCCAGCCACAGGTTGTGAGACCAAAACAACCACTTCATGAAAAATCTGCCAAAGCTCATTACATGACTCCTCTAATGCAATACTCTCTCCCCAGGCAAAATGTTCAAACCGAACATATAATAAATCAAAATGTGCAAACTGAAAATGTACAGCTTCATGGGAAAAAGAATGTTCAAGGTCATGTCACTCACACTACACCCCCTGCAGGTGATATTTGTAATGTGCTACGAAGACAGAATGAAAAAACTGCTTTACTGGTTAAGCAAAATCTGTATTCCACTTTACCACCAAGAGACATTCCAGTTTATGATGGTGACCCATTGCAATATGAAATGTTTATCAGGGCATTTGAGAGAGGAGTGGAGAAAAAGACTGACGATTACAGTGACTGCTTACATTACTTTGAACAATAAACAAAAGGCCATCCATACAAGCTCAGATAAACCTGGAGGATCAAGGCATGCAAGCTACAGGAGAGGCATGGACATCGTGCTAAGCTTTCTGACCTTGTACAAGATAAAAATACGGTCTGACCCACTCTTTGGAAAGATGCTAAGCAAACTACAACTGTCAAAACCTCAACCATCATCAAACCAAGAGACACAAGAGACATTCCAAGAAGCAGTTTTGCCACAACAGTAACACCCATAGAAACAGCAGTGCAGTCAAATGGATGGAAAGAAGTGTATTCATCAGCTATCATAATTATTGTCTTTTCTGCAATAAAAGTGGTCACACATTGGAGCGGTGTCCACAGATGAAAGAGATAAGACACAGAGAGAAGATGGACTACTTAAAGGAAAAGGGAGTCTGTTTTGGCTGTTTGAAAAGAGGACACTTAAGCAGAGACTGCACAAGTCGTTTAACCTGTGATACGTGTGAACAAAACCATCCTGATATACTCCACATTGAAGAAACAGAAAAGAAATCAATAGGAAACAATGCTGTCGTCTCACCTCACACATGTGGTCGTATTGGGGCCGGTGATGAAACCTCCATCTTCTCCATAGTACCCGTTCAAGTGAAGAGCCACAGGGAGACAGTGTTGCAAACATATGCATTTTTGGACCATGGAAGCACATCCACATTCTGCATTGAAAACTTAATGAGAAGGCTAAACATTACCGGACAAAAAACAAATATTCTTCTCCGCACAATGAACCAAGTGAAGCCTGAGACCAGTCACCATATCTCAGGTTTGGAAATAGCCAAGTTGGACAAAAATGATTTCATACAACTCCCTAATGTGTTCACTCATAAAACCATGCCTGTCTCGATCTGTCCCATACAACAGCAGTGCTTACTGGCTGCAGAACAACTTTGGGCCATTCTCAGCCCTTGTGTCTGTCAGAGAATTCCTGAATCTCAACCCAGGCTTCTCCCCTGTAAGACTTCATCGCTGCCACATAAAAAAAACTCTAAAGAATGATTAGACCAAATAGTTACCTTATTATTATCAAATAAAATCCAGTGGTGGTGATAATCTTTTCTTGACTGTCTTTCTGTCCAGCTGGAGGCTGTAAGGCTCCTGTCTCCAAAGCAGAGTGCAGAACTTGTGGTGTTGCCTCTTCCTGCTGAGAAAGACGTTGTCATCAACGCAGTGTTTGACTCCGACTGCATCTCCAACTGGATTGGCTGAGTTTGTGTCCCACCTTGTTATGTTCTCTGGAACGGTAAAACACATAAAGTAAAGATAATAGAAAATGTAACCATGCACATTAAGGTTTGAAATGACAACATATTTTTGCCACTTTTCAGGGAAACATTTCCTGCTCATCGTACCAAATAATGTAAGTAGATCCATCAATATATAGTATTATGTTTTTTGAAGACAGGTAGATGTGATTTCATTCGTTATTATTGGCTGATGTTAACCCCTGACTTGTTGGGTCTCAGTTTCACCAGACTGGACCAGGCCATGCCTACTCTTCCTCAGAGTGTAGCATCATCCATCGCATACATGAAGCTAACTTTAGCTCATCACGTTCCACCAGGTGAGATCTTCTATCTACATGACGTAAACATTGCCGTTACATTTACATTTTATTTGTATTGGTTATTTTGCTTTTCCATGGTGTTTTAGAAATTAACAAAATCCTAATATCTGCACTTTTCTTTTCTTAGGCTGCATCATATACAGTGGAGAGGTATTTGCCTTCATTTGTTTTCAAGTTTTAAACGTTAAGTAGAGTATTAGTTAAATGTCATCAAATTCACAACTATTTCCCCCCTTTCTCCCCCAAGTGCAACTTTATTCCAGCAAGTGGTAAGTGTTGTATACCAGCCCCCAACTATGTCTGCCCTGGCAGTTCTGGCAGGTCAGTCTCCGTTTACAATTTCTACTCAAATGTCCCACTTTCGAACATCCAAAGCATAGTCCTTTTTCCCTGAGAAACTGAACTTTGTCTTCATGTGCCTGTGCATTCATTTTCTGACATTCAGGTAAGGGATGCTTGCCGGTACAGAAAATACATGCGAAATCATATGCACCAAAAGGCATGTTGCTTTTGACAGGTGACTTTTCGGCTTTGCTGTCAGACACTGTTGCCACCGTAGTAGCAAAACTACTCCCCTTGCTCTTAAATCTGCCTGAGGTTGATTCAGCTGCAGTCCTTGGTTTTGAAACCTTCACATTGGCAAGAGGATCATGAATGTCGCCGAAAAGTGGGTCCTGGAGTATTCTCGCTTGCTTTTCCATAAATAGTACCAAGTGGCTCAATCTTGCTCTCCTTTGCTTTGCTCTAAAATATCACAAGCTGTCGTTCTCCATTTTTCCTTCAATTTACAAGGCAGTTTGGACACAATGAGTTTCAGGTTAGAAGTCAGATCCAGGTCCTCTATATCCTCCAAATCTCTCATTGCGTTACAACAGCCTCTCAGGAAGAGTGCATAAGCATGCAGTGCATCTCCATCCTCTGCCTTAATACTTTTCCAATTTAAAGCTTTTTCCATATAGGCACTTGAGATTTTTATGTTATCTCCTAAATGCTTTTTTAACAGTGTTTTAGCGTGAATGTAGCCTGTGTTGGCATTCATATGAAGACAGCTCCTAACCAATTCTCTGCAGGGTCCAGAGGTGTACTGTTCCAAGTAATATAGCCTATCTTGGTGGCTTCTAGTCTTTTCCTCAATACCATGCTCAAATGCCCTCATCAATGCCTGGTAATCTAAAGGGTTGCCATCGTAAACTGGGATTTCCTTAGAGGGAAGTGAGGTGAATTTTAGCTGTACAACCAGTAAATCAGCAATCTCATTTTGCCTCTGTATTACAGTCAAGAATTTGTCGTCATTGTCTGACACTGTAATTCCAGTTCCTGTCCCAATTGCTTGCTGTTGGGTATGAGTTGCTGTGATTTCTGGTGGCCTTAGGCCTGGGTTTGATGGTCCTTGTAATTTTATTTTTTGTCTGGCTCCAAGTGAATTAATTGGAAATGAGTCCATAATGATGCTTGGGGTTTTAGTATTTTCCAGATACTCATTCATGGCATCATCCTGTGATTTTGGCTGTAACATTTGTGGTTGTGATTTAAGCAGTGATGGTGCTGGTGGTTGTGAAATGGAGTCAAGATCCGCCAGGATTTTTAATCTAGCATCGGATTCAGCCAGGCATATGTCCAGTTCCATTTGTTCCAGTCTGGCTGGCTTGCATTTTAGCCTGCTCCATTTCCAGAGCCTGCTTTGCCTTTAAAGTCGATGCCCTTAAAAGGAGCACAGCCTTCTCAGCCTCAGCCTTGAGTCGGGCTGCGGTAACTGATGAAGTGGTTGATTTGGTTGATTTCGCTTTTGAGTGTTTTGAAATATATACTGTCCTGGGGCTGCACAGTCAACTGGTTTTGTTCATTTTTCCATATTTCCGCTTCCTTTAGGAATTCAATAAACACGACGCTTTTGTCTCATACCATTGCGTTCTATCCTATCCTTGTCCTTTATTGCGCACGCACGCACGCACACACGCACACTTCAGAGATGGATAAATTCAGTATTTTCTTTATGACCTGTAGGTGGTGCATCCCTTTCCTATGTGAGAAGTGCCGCTGGCTCCAATGTCAACATGGACCTGGATACCTTTGTCAATCTGGACCCGAGTGTGTACAGGTTAGTGGCGTGTGCGTGCGTCCTTGTGGTTGTGAAAGGCAAGTGGTTAATGTATGTTTTTATAATATAATAATGTATATCTACAATAACTAGTAACTAAAGTTTTCAAATAATTGTAGTGGAGTAACAGTACAATATTTGCCTCTGAGATGTAAGTAAAAGTATAGACAATTGGAAATACTCCAGTAAAGTAAAAGTACCTTCTAATTGTACTTAAGTACAGTACTTTAGTAAATGTACTTAGTTACTTTACACCACTGGATATTTCATACCAGTGTATTGAAGGACATTTCTTTCTCTTCCACAGGGAAGTCATGTGGCTCTGCTGGGGAAATCTCCAACGGTCAGTTTGTGTACACTGGATTACAAAGTTTGGAGACTCTGCTACAGGTGTCTGTGATGAAGGGTAAGAACATTATAAATATATATAAGAACTAGGGTTGGGACTCGATTAAAAACATTTATCAAATGAATTAGAGGCTTTGTAATGAATTAATCACAATTAATCACATTTTAATCGCATATCAATATTTTACTTGAGAACAGGGAAAGGCAATTTTTTCATACGTCTTTTAAGTACATGTAAAATAATAAAAGCTTAAAAATACTAAAAAGAAGGAAAAACGTTGCGACGCTGAGGAGCGTGTACAGAAGCAGCCTTCCCCCTCCATTGGCGCTCCCATATAATGGGAATTCAATACCCATATAACAATGAATTCAATACCCATATAACAATGAATTCAATACCCATATAACAATGAATTCAATACCTTTTTATAGAATGTCATATCAGAAGACCGAGCCTCGCAGTGTAAAGAATAGTTCTACCCTTCCAGTCTTGAAGTCTGTCTTGAAGGGATCCGATCGCCGTAGCCGATAGAGCAAGCTCTGAAGCTCAGATAAATGCCTCCTCTGACTGAAAGGAGCCTTGCCTTTAGGGAAGTGTGTCAATAGGATTTATCTGTTGATACGTCCTAACATTAATCGAGTGTTGATTCCAACTCCTTGGAATCTATAAGCGAATAATATAATAAAGCCCCTCCCTACCCTACTTGAAGACGGCCGTGTCTGCAGGGATATGGCTCTTGTCTGGAAGGGTATAACTATTCTCTATTCTCTACGCTGCAAGGGTCTGTCTTCTGATGTGACAATTCTATAAAAAGCGCAAATGTGAAGCTAGACTTCTGGTCATTAAATTTGTGCAATTATAATGCTCGGAGGAGGTTGGCCCCCAGACGTGCGGCACGCAAGCCTACCGAACTACTGGTGCCCACGAACCAGCCCCCAACTATGGGTTAAATAGTACCACTGCCTAGTCTCGGAGGAGGTTGGCCCCCAGACGTGCGGCACGCAAGCCTACCGAACTACTGGTGCCCACGAACCAGCCCCCAACTATGGGTTAAATAGTACCACTGCCTCGTCTCGGAGGAGGTTGGCCCCCAGACGTGCGGCACGCAAGCCTACCGAACTACTGGTGCCCACGAACCAGCCCCCAACTATGGGTTAAATAGTACCACTGCCTCGTCTCGGAGGAGGTTGGCCCCCAGACGTGCGGCACGCAAGCTTATCGAACTACTGGTGCCCACGAACCAGCCCCCAACTATGGGTTAAATAGTACCACTGCCTCGTCTCGGAGGAGGTTGGCCCCCAGACGTGCGGCACGCAAGCCTACCGAACTACTGGTGCCCACGAACCAGCCCCCAACTATGGGTTAAATAGTACCACTGCCTCGTCTCGGAGGAGGTTGGCCCCCCAGACGTGCGGCACGCAAGCTTACCGAACTACTGGTGCCCACGAACCAGCCCCCAACTATGGGTTAAATAGTACCACTGCCTCGTCAACAATGAATTCAATACCTTTTTATAGAATGTCATATCAGAAGACCGAGCCTCGCAGTGTAAAGAATAGTTCTACCCTTCCAGTCTTGAAGTCTGTCTTGAAGGGATCCGATCGCCGTAGCCGATAGAGCAAGCACTGAAGCTCAGATAAATGCCTCCTCTGACTGAAAGGAGCCTTGCCTTTAGGGAAGTGTGTCAAGAGGATTTATCTGTTGATACGTCCTAACATTAATCGAGTGTTGATTCCAACTCCTTGGAATCTATAAGCGAATAATATAATAAAGCCCCTCCCTACCGGCTCTATAAGGTTTATGAGTGCGTATGTTGCATATGTTGCACTCTGACTGTACTCTTGCCTTGAAGACGGCCGTGTCTGCAGGGATATGGCTCTTGTCTGGAAGGGTATAACTATTCTCTATTCTCTACGCTGCAAGGGTCTGTCTTCTGATGTGACAATTCTATAAAAAGCGCAAATGTGAAGCTAGACTTCTGGTCATTAAATTTGTGCAATTATAATGCTCGGAGGAGGTTGGCCCCCAGACGTGCGGCACGCAAGCCTACCGAACTACTGGTGCCCACGAACCAGCCCCCAACTATGGGTTAAATAGTACCACTGCCTAGTCTCGGAGGAGGTTGGCCCCCAGACGTGCGGCACGCAAGCCTACCGAACTACTGGTGCCCACGAACCAGCCCCCAACTATGGGTTAAATAGTACCACTGCCTCGTCTCGGAGGAGGTTGGCCCCCAGACGTGCGGCACGCAAGCCTACCGAACTACTGGTGCCCACGAACCAGCCCCCAACTATGGGTTAAATAGTACCACTGCCTCGTCTCGGAGGAGGTTGGCCCCCAGACGTGCGGCACGCAAGCTTATCGAACTACTGGTGCCCACGAACCAGCCCCCAACTATGGGTTAAATAGTACCACTGCCTCGTCTCGGAGGAGGTTGGCCCCCAGACGTGCGGCACGCAAGCCTACCGAACTACTGGTGCCCACGAACCAGCCCCCAACTATGGGTTAAATAGTACCACTGCCTCGTCTCGGAGGAGGTTGGCCCCCCAGACGTGCGGCACGCAAGCTTACCGAACTACTGGTGCCCACGAACCAGCCCCCAACTATGGGTTAAATAGTACCACTGCCTCATCAACAATGAATTCAATACCTTTTTATAGAATGTCATATCAGAAGACCGAGCCTCGCAGTGTAAAGAATAGTTCTACCCTTCCAGTCTTGAAGTCTGTCTTGAAGGGATCCGATCGCCGTAGCCGATAGAGCAAGCTCTGAAGCTCAGATAAATGCCTCCTCTGACTGAAAGGAGCCTTGCCTTTAGGGAAGTGTGTCAATAGGATTTATCTGTTGATACGTCCTAACATTAATCGAGTGTTGATTCCAACTCCTTGGAATCTATAAGCGAATAATATAATAAAGCCCCTCCCTACCGGCTCTATAAGGTTTATGAGTGCGTATGTTGCATATGTTGCACTCTGACTGTACTCTTGCCTTGAAGACGGCCGTGTCTGCAGGGATATGGCTCTTGTCTGGAAGGGTATAACTATTCTCTATTCTCTACGCTGCAAGGGTCTGTCTTCTGATGTGACAATTCTATAAAAAGCGCAAATGTGAAGCTAGACTTCTGGTCATTAAATTTGTGCAATTATAATGCTCGGAGGAGGTTGGCCCCCAGACGTGCGGCACGCAAGCCTACCGAACTACTGGTGCCCACGAACCAGCCCCCAACTATGGGTTAAATAGTACCACTGCCTAGTCTCGGAGGAGGTTGGCCCCCAGACGTGCGGCACGCAAGCCTACCGAACTACTGGTGCCCACGAACCAGCCCCCAACTATGGGTTAAATAGTACCACTGCCTCGTCTCGGAGGAGGTTGGCCCCCAGACGTGCGGCACGCAAGCCTACCGAACTACTGGTGCCCACGAACCAGCCCCCAACTATGGGTTAAATAGTACCACTGCCTCGTCTCGGAGGAGGTTGGCCCCCAGACGTGCGGCACGCAAGCTTATCGAACTACTGGTGCCCACGAACCAGCCCCCAACTATGGGTTAAATAGTACCACTGCCTCGTCTCGGAGGAGGTTGGCCCCCAGACGTGCGGCACGCAAGCCTACCGAACTACTGGTGCCCACGAACCAGCCCCCAACTATGGGTTAAATAGTACCACTGCCTCGTCTCGGAGGAGGTTGGCCCCCCAGACGTGCGGCACGCAAGCTTACCGAACTACTGGTGCCCACGAACCAGCCCCCAACTATGGGTTAAATAGTACCACTGCCTCGTCAACAATGAATTCAATACCTTTTTATAGAATGTCATATCAGAAGACCGAGCCTCGCAGTGTAAAGAATAGTTCTACCCTTCCAGTCTTGAAGTCTGTCTTGAAGGGATCCGATCGCCGTAGCCGATAGAGCAAGCTCTGAAGCTCAGATAAATGCCTCCTCTGACTGAAAGGAGCCTTGCCTTTAGGGAAGTGTGTCAATAGGATTTATCTGTTGATACGTCCTAACATTAATCGAGTGTTGATTCCAACTCCTTGGAATCTATAAGCGAATAATATAATAAAGCCCCTCCCTACCGGCTCTATAAGGTTTATGAGTGCGTATGTTGCATATGTTGCACTCTGACTGTACTCTTGCCTTGAAGACGGCCGTGTCTGCAGGGATATGGCTCTTGTCTGGAAGGGTATAACTATTCTCTATTCTCTACGCTGCAAGGGTCTGTCTTCTGATGTGACAATTCTATAAAAAGCGCAAATGTGAAGCTAGACTTCTGGTCATTAAATTTGTGCAATTATAATGCTCGGAGGAGGTTGGCCCCCAGACGTGCGGCACGCAAGCCTACCGAACTACTGGTGCCCACGAACCAGCCCCCAACTATGGGTTAAATAGTACCACTGCCTAGTCTCGGAGGAGGTTGGCCCCCAGACGTGCGGCACGCAAGCCTACCGAACTACTGGTGCCCACGAACCAGCCCCCAACTATGGGTTAAATAGTACCACTGCCTCGTCTCGGAGGAGGTTGGCCCCCAGACGTGCGGCACGCAAGCCTACCGAACTACTGGTGCCCACGAACCAGCCCCCAACTATGGGTTAAATAGTACCACTGCCTCGTCTCGGAGGAGGTTGGCCCCCAGACGTGCGGCACGCAAGCTTATCGAACTACTGGTGCCCACGAACCAGCCCCCAACTATGGGTTAAATAGTACCACTGCCTCGTCTCGGAGGAGGTTGGCCCCCAGACGTGCGGCACGCAAGCCTACCGAACTACTGGTGCCCACGAACCAGCCCCCAACTATGGGTTAAATAGTACCACTGCCTCGTCTCGGAGGAGGTTGGCCCCCCAGACGTGCGGCACGCAAGCTTACCGAACTACTGGTGCCCACGAACCAGCCCCCAACTATGGGTTAAATAGTACCACTGCCTCGTCAACAATGAATTCAATACCTTTTTATAGAATGTCATATCAGAAGACCGAGCCTCGCAGTGTAAAGAATAGTTCTACCCTTCCAGTCTTGAAGTCTGTCTTGAAGGGATCCGATCGCCGTAGCCGATAGAGCAAGCTCTGAAGCTCAGATAAATGCCTCCTCTGACTGAAAGGAGCCTTGCCTTTAGGGAAGTGTGTCAATAGGATTTATCTGTTGATACGTCCTAACATTAATCGAGTGTTGATTCCAACTCCTTGGAATCTATAAGCGAATAATATAATAAAGCCCCTCCCTACCGGCTCTATAAGGTTTATGAGTGCGTATGTTGCATATGTTGCACTCTGACTGTACTCTTGCCTTGAAGACGGCCGTGTCTGCAGGGATATGGCTCTTGTCTGGAAGGGTATAACTATTCTCTATTCTCTACGCTGCAAGGGTCTGTCTTCTGATGTGACAATTCTATAAAAAGCGCAAATGTGAAGCTAGACTTCTGGTCATTAAATTTGTGCAATTATAATGCTCGGAGGAGGTTGGCCCCCAGACGTGCGGCACGCAAGCCTACCGAACTACTGGTGCCCACGAACCAGCCCCCAACTATGGGTTAAATAGTACCACTGCCTAGTCTCGGAGGAGGTTGGCCCCCAGACGTGCGGCACGCAAGCCTACCGAACTACTGGTGCCCACGAACCAGCCCCCAACTATGGGTTAAATAGTACCACTGCCTCGTCTCGGAGGAGGTTGGCCCCCAGACGTGCGGCACGCAAGCCTACCGAACTACTGGTGCCCACGAACCAGCCCCCAACTATGGGTTAAATAGTACCACTGCCTCGTCTCGGAGGAGGTTGGCCCCCAGACGTGCGGCACGCAAGCTTATCGAACTACTGGTGCCCACGAACCAGCCCCCAACTATGGGTTAAATAGTACCACTGCCTCGTCTCGGAGGAGGTTGGCCCCCAGACGTGCGGCACGCAAGCCTACCGAACTACTGGTGCCCACGAACCAGCCCCCAACTATGGGTTAAATAGTACCACTGCCTCGTCTCGGAGGAGGTTGGCCCCCCAGACGTGCGGCACGCAAGCTTACCGAACTACTGGTGCCCACGAACCAGCCCCCAACTATGGGTTAAATAGTACCACTGCCTCGTCAACAATGAATTCAATACCTTTTTATAGAATGTCATATCAGAAGACCGAGCCTCGCAGTGTAAAGAATAGTTCTACCCTTCCAGTCCTGAAGTCTGTCTTGAAGGGATCCGATCGCCGTAGCCGATAGAGCAAGCTCTGAAGCTCAGATAAATGCCTCCTCTGACTGAAAGGAGCCTTGCTTTTAGGGAAGCGTGTCAATAGGATTTATCTGTTGATACGTCCTAACATTAATCGAGTGTTGATTCCAACTCCTTGGAATCTATAAGCGAATAATATAATAAAGCCCCTCCCTACCGGCTCTATAAGGTTTATGAGTGCGTATGTTGCATATGTTGCACTCTGACTGTACTCTTGCCTTGAAGACGGCCGTGTCTGCAGGGATATGGCTCTTGTCTGGAAGGGTATAACTATTCTCTATGCTGCAAGGGTCTGTCTTCTGATGTGACAATTCTATAAAAAGCGCAAATGTGAAGCTAGACTTCTGGTCATTAAATTTGTGCAATTATAATGCTCGGAGGAGGTTGGCCCCCAGACGTGCGGCACGCAAGCCTACCGAACTACTGGTGCTCACGAACCAGCCCCCAACTATGGGTTAAATAGTACCACTGCCTAGTCTCGGAGGAGGTTGGCCCCCAGACGTGCGGCACGCAAGCCTACCGAACTACTGGTGCCCACGAACCAGCCCCCAACTATGGGTTAAATAGTACCACTGCCTCGTCTCGGAGGAGGTTGGCCCCCAGACGTGCGGCACGCAAGCCTACCGAACTACTGGTGCCCACGAACCAGCCCCCAACTATGGGTTAAATAGTACCACTGCCTCGTCTCGGAGGAGGTTGGCCCCCAGACGTGCGGCACGCAAGCTTATCGAACTACTGGTGCCCACGAACCAGCCCCCAACTATGGGTTAAATAGTACCACTGCCTCGTCTCGGAGGAGGTTGGCCCCCAGACGTGCGGCACGCAAGCCTACCGAACTACTGGTGCCCACGAACCAGCCCCCAACTATGGGTTAAATAGTACCACTGCCTCGTCTCGGAGGAGGTTGGCCCCCCAGACGTGCGGCACGCAAGCTTACCGAACTACTGGTGCCCACGAACCAGCCCCCAACTATGGGTTAAATAGTACCACTGCCTCGTCTCGGAGGAGGTTGGCCCCCAGACGTGCGGCACGCAAGCCTACCGAACTACTGGTGCCCACGAACCAGCCCCCAACTATGGGTTAAATAGTACCACTGCCTAGTCTCGGAGGAGGTTGGCCCCCAGACGTGCGGCACGCAAGCTTATCGAACTACTGGTGCCCACGAACCAGCCCCCAACTATGGGTTAAATAGTACCACTGCCTCGTCTCGGAGGAGGTTGGCCCCCAGACGTGCGGCACGCAAGCCTACCGAACTACTGGTGCCCACGAACCAGCCCCCAACTATGGGTTAAATAGTACCACTGCCTAGTCTCGGAGGAGGTTGGCCCCCAGACGTGCGGCACGCAAGCCTACCGAACTACTGGTGCCCACGAACCAGCCCCCAACTATGGGTTAAATAGTACCACTGCCTAGTCTCGGAGGAGGTTGGCCCCCAGACGTGCGGCACGCAAGCCTACCGAACTACTGGTGCCCACGAACCAGCCCCCAACTATGGGTTAAATAGTACCACTGCCTCGTCTCGGAGGAGGTTGGCCCCCAGACGTGCGGCACGCAAGCCTACCGAACTACTGGTGCCCACGAACCAGCCCCCAACTATGGGTTAAATAGTACCACTGCCTCGTCTCGGAGGAGGTTGGCCCCCAGACGTGCGGCACGCAAGCTTATCGAACTACTGGTGCCCACGAACCAGCCCCCAACTATGGGTTAAATAGTACCACTGCCTCGTCTCGGAGGAGGTTGGCCCCCAGACGTGCGGCACGCAAGCCTACCGAACTACTGGTGCCCACGAACCAGCCCCCAACTATGGGTTAAATAGTACCACTGCCTCGTCTCGGAGGAGGTTGGCCCCCCAGACGTGCGGCACGCAAGCTTACCGAACTACTGGTGCCCACGAACCAGCCCCCAACTATGGGTTAAATAGTACCACTGCCTCGTCAACAATGAATTCAATACCTTTTTATAGAATGTCATATCAGAAGACCGAGCCTCGCAGTGTAAAGAATAGTTCTACCCTTCCAGTCCTGAAGTCTGTCTTGAAGGGATCCGATCGCCGTAGCCGATAGAGCAAGCTCTGAAGCTCAGATAAATGCCTCCTCTGACTGAAAGGAGCCTTGCTTTTAGGGAAGCGTGTCAATAGGATTTATCTGTTGATACGTCCTAACATTAATCGAGTGTTGATTCCAACTCCTTGGAATCTATAAGCGAATAATATAATAAAGCCCCTCCCTACCGGCTCTATAAGGTTTATGAGTGCGTATGTTGCATATGTTGCACTCTGACTGTACTCTTGCCTTGAAGACGGCCGTGTCTGCAGGGATATGGCTCTTGTCTGGAAGGGTATAACTATTCTCTATTCTCTATGCTGCAAGGGTCTGTCTTCTGATGTGACAATTCTATAAAAAGCGCAAATGTGAAGCTAGACTTCTGGTCATTAAATTTGTGCAATTATAATGCTCGGAGGAGGTTGGCCCCCAGACGTGCGGCACGCAAGCCTACCGAACTACTGGTGCTCACGAACCAGCCCCCAACTATGGGTTAAATAGTACCACTGCCTAGTCTCGGAGGAGGTTGGCCCCCAGACGTGCGGCACGCAAGCCTACCGAACTACTGGTGCCCACGAACCAGCCCCCAACTATGGGTTAAATAGTACCACTGCCTCGTCTCGGAGGAGGTTGGCCCCCAGACGTGCGGCACGCAAGCCTACCGAACTACTGGTGCCCACGAACCAGCCCCCAACTATGGGTTAAATAGTACCACTGCCTCGTCTCGGAGGAGGTTGGCCCCCAGACGTGCGGCACGCAAGCTTATCGAACTACTGGTGCCCACGAACCAGCCCCCAACTATGGGTTAAATAGTACCACTGCCTCGTCTCGGAGGAGGTTGGCCCCCAGACGTGCGGCACGCAAGCCTACCGAACTACTGGTGCCCACGAACCAGCCCCCAACTATGGGTTAAATAGTACCACTGCCTCGTCTCGGAGGAGGTTGGCCCCCCAGACGTGCGGCACGCAAGCTTACCGAACTACTGGTGCCCACGAACCAGCCCCCAACTATGGGTTAAATAGTACCACTGCCTCGTCTCGGAGGAGGTTGGCCCCCAGACGTGCGGCACGCAAGCCTACCGAACTACTGGTGCCCACGAACCAGCCCCCAACTATGGGTTAAATAGTACCACTGCCTAGTCTCGGAGGAGGTTGGCCCCCAGACGTGCGGCACGCAAGCTTATCGAACTACTGGTGCCCACGAACCAGCCCCCAACTATGGGTTAAATAGTACCACTGCCTCGTCTCGGAGGAGGTTGGCCCCCAGACGTGCGGCACGCAAGCCTACCGAACTACTGGTGCCCACGAACCAGCCCCCAACTATGGGTTAAATAGTACCACTGCCTCGTCTCGGAGGAGGTTGGCCCCCCAGACGTGCGGCACGCAAGCTTACCGAACTACTGGTGCCCACGAACCAGCCCCCAACTATGGGTTAAATAGTACCACTGCCTCGTCAACAATGAATTCAATACCTTTTTATAGAATGTCATATCAGAAGACCGAGCCTCGCAGTGTAAAGAATAGTTCTACCCTTCCAGTCTTGAAGTCTGTCTTGAAGGGATCCGATCGCCGTAGCCGATAGAGCAAGCTCTGAAGCTCAGATAAATGCCTCCTCTGACTGAAAGGAGCCTTGCCTTTAGGGAAGTGTGTCAATAGGATTTATCTGTTGATACGTCCTAACATTAATCGAGTGTTGATTCCAACTCCTTGGAATCTATAAGCGAATAATATAATAAAGCCCCTCCCTACCGGCTCTATAAGGTTTATGAGTGCGTATGTTGCATATGTTGCACTCTGACTGTACTCTTGCCTTGAAGACGGCCGTGTCTGCAGGGATATGGCTCTTGTCTGGAAGGGTATAACTATTCTCTATTCTCTACGCTGCAAGGGTCTGTCTTCTGATGTGACAATTCTATAAAAAGCGCAAATGTGAAGCTAGACTTCTGGTCATTAAATTTGTACAATTATAATGCTCGGAGGAGGTTGGCCCCCAGACGTGCGGCACGCAAGCCTACCGAACTACTGGTGCCCACGAACCAGTCCCCAACTATGGGTTAAATAGTACCACTGCCTAGTCTGGGAGGAGGTTGGCCCCCAGACGTGCGGCACGCAAGCCTACCGAACTACTGGTGCCCACAAACCAGCCCCCAACTATGGGTTAAATAGTACCACTGCCTCGTCTCGGAGGAGGTTGGCCCCCAGACGTGCGGCACGCAAGCCTACCGAACTACTGGTGCCCACGAACCAGCCCCCAACTATGGGTTAAATAGTACCACTGCCTCGTCTCGGAGGAGGTTGGCCCCCAGACGTGCGGCACGCAAGCTTATCGAACTACTGGTGCCCACGAACCAGCCCCCAACTATGGGTTAAATAGTACCACTGCCTCGTCTCGGAGGAGGTTGGCCCCCAGACGTGCGGCACGCAAGCCTACCGAAATACTGGTGCCCACGAACCAGCCCCCAACTATGGGTTAAATAGTACCACTGCCTCGTCTCGGAGGAGGTTGGCCCCCCAGACGTGCGGCACGCAAGCTTACCGAACTACTGGTGCCCACGAACCAGCCCCCAACTATGGGTTAAATAGTACCACTGCCTCGTCTCGGAGGAGGTTGGCCCCCAGACGTGCGGCACGCAAGCCTACCGAACTACTGGTGCCCACGAACCAGCCCCCAACTATGGGTTAAATAGTACCACTGCCTCGTCTCGGAGGAGGTTGGCCCCCAGACGTTCGGCACGCAAGCTCACCGAACTACTGGTGCCCACGAACCAGCCCCCAACTATGGGTTAAATAGTACCACTGCCTCGTCTCGGAGGAGGTTGGCCCCCAGACGTGCGGCACGCAAGCCTACCGAACTACTGGTGCCCACGAACCAGCCCCCAACTATGGGTTAAATAGTACCACTGCCTCGTCTCGGAGGAGGTTGGCCCCCAGACGTGCGGCACGCAAGCTTACCGAACTACGGTTGCCCACGAACCAGCCCCCAACTATGGGTTAAATAGTACCACTGCCTCGTCTCGGAGGAGGTTGGCCCCCCAGACGTGCGGCACGCAAGCTTACCGAACTACTGGTGCCCACGAACCAGCCCCCAACTATGGGTTAAATAGTACCACTGCCTCGTCTCGGAGGAGGTTGGCCCCCAGACGTGCGGCACGCAAGCTTACCGAACTACTGGTGCCCACGAACCAGCCCCCAACTATGGGTTAAATAGTACCACTGCCTCGTCTCGGAGGAGGTTGGCCCCCAGACGTGCGGCACGCAAGCCTACCGAACTACTGGTGCCCACGAACCAGCCCCCAACTATGGGTTAAATAGTACCACTGCCTCGTCTCGGAGGAGGTTGGCCCCCAGACGTGCGGCACGCAAGCTTACCGAACTACTGGTGCCCACGAACCAGCCCCCAACTATGGGTTAAATAGTACCACTGCCTAGTCTCGGAGGATGTTGGCCCCCAGACGTGCGGCACGCAAGCCTACCGAACTACTGGTGCCCCAGCTCCACTGGTTCCAGACCAGTCTGGAAGCTGTTCCTCTCCAAGGCCTCTGGGGTGTTGGATGCAGCTCTGGATCTTCTTGCCAACACGGTACAAAAACTAGATCTAACCAGACACTGAAACAAACTGAAACTAAACTGCTAAGTGTAATGGCAAAGATAGAATGACCAATCACTGAAACTAATTAAAATGAACAATGATGACTGAGTTAGTACATCTCAGACCTACACATAATTACAGTCTATGTTTATAATTAGTAATTATAAAATGCACCAATGCAAAATAAAAATAAAAAAACAATTATTTCTGGCCAGAAGCTGTTATTTGTCCACATAAAGTCCACCCAGGTTTGGAATGAAAGTTCTCTATTGTAGAGCGAAAAGCCCTGTCCACTATTCTTTACACCAAATGAGCTCACACGTAATGCACATTTAAATGAAATATTGACCCATGTAATCCTTCCCCTAGTCCATGACGATGACTTGTCCATCGGCGTCTGCGGTTCTGGATGTGATTGGAGAGCTGAGAGTGTCGATTCTGACGGATGAACAGTTGAGGGACAGTGATGTCATTGGGAAGTGGTTCTCTGGACGTTTGAGAGGGTTCCTGTCGTCTGCATCAGGAGAGTTTCTATACTGCCTCAGCAGCAGGAACCTCAGCTGTAACACATACCAGCAAGTGTAAGTATTGAGCTGGAGACTTCTTCCATCTGTATACCCTTTGACTGAATTTTCCCACCTGGGGCTATCATCTTTATGTGGATGTATTTCACATTTCATCTCCCATAATGGGGTGTTTGGGTGAAAAGCATAGCTAAGTCACAATGTTTTGAATTTCTTTTCTTTTTTCTCGTGAGTAAAAAGTCATATAATAGTGAAGTTGAATTGAGTCCAAAGTAATGGGTAGTGTGGAAGAGAGCTGAAGAAGCGATAGGTAGGGTGGAACTGATGGAGTCAGGGGTGATTTGTGAGAGAAGGGTTCCAGCTAGAGTGAGAGGGAAGATGTGTACGGCTTGGAAATGGTGGCACTGATGAAAAGACAGGAGGCGGAACTAGAGGTGGCAAAATTGAGGATGCCAATGATTACATTGGAGGATTAGCCCAGGTTAGAAGGTTTTGGGATAATGCAAGAGAGGCGAGGTTTGGATGTTTGTTTGGATATATACGGAGGAGGGATGAGAGGTATATTGGGAGAAGGATGCTGAAGATGGAGCTGCCAGGCAAGAGGAGAAGAGGTAGACCAAAGATGAAGTTTATGAATGTGGAGGGAGACGACATGCAGGTGGCTAGAGTGACCAAGGAAGATGCCGAAAACAGAAGCAGATGGAAACGGATGATGTGGCGCACCCTGATGGGAATTGGCCGAAAAACGAAGAAGTGAAAACAAGTATTTTTCATTGTATTTTGATTTGATCCACTGATTGCAGGAGTTTAGCCATCAGTTCGACAACATGACCTCACATCAGCAGCAAGTGGTCCTGACGGAACTAATAATCCCTTTCCTGTCCCGACCACAGTCAGGTACTGACTAACTGCAATCTATCTATCTATTTTTACAATCTATTAAAATGTTATATATTTTTTACAGGAAAATATATTGACTGTATTTCCAGACACCTTTCAATGCCTTAATGTTTCATTCTGATCTGTCCCCTTCAGACCGAGGCCGTGTGTCCAACAGCAGTGTTTACTGGTATGGTTGGAGAACAACTTTGGTGCATTCTCAGGTCTTGTGTCTGTCAGTGAATTCCTGAATCTAAACCCAGGCTTCTCCCCTGTAAGACTTTAAAGTTGTTACATTACATAACAATGATGAATTATTAACTCCAAGAGATAATTACTTTTTAAATATAAAATAAAGTCCAGTGGTGGTGATCAAGTTTTTCTTGACTTTCTTTCCATCTAGCTGGAGGCTGTAAGGCTCCTGTCTCCAAAGCAGAGTGCAGAACTTGTGGTGTTGCCTCTTCTTCCTGAGAAAGACGTTGTCATCCACGCAGTGTTTGACTATCTGACCGAATCTCCAAAGGAGAGAGGATTGGCTGAGTTTGTGTCCCACCTTGTTATGTTCTCTGGAAAGGTAAAAACTGTGAAGTAATGATGGTAATATAAACTGTAACTATGCACATTTGGTTTGAAATCACAAACTCTTTTTGTCATTTTTCAGGGTGAAATTTCCTGCTTGTCGTACAAAATAATGTAAGTTATCTATCAGTATATTTAGTTTTTTGAAGACCAAGTAGAAATAATTCAAATCATTATTTTTGGCCTATGTTAACACCAACTTGTTGGGTCTCAGTTCCACCAGACTGGACCTGGCCATGTTTACTCTTCCACTGAGTGTAGCATCATCCATCACATACAACAAGCTGACTTTGCTTCATCAAATTCCACCAGGTGAGATCTTCGACTGAGTTAAAAGTGATGTATCACTATGCTGTTATGTTCACATGTTATTGGCAGTGGTTATGTTTTTCCCATTGCATTTCTAAAATCAACAAAACTTTTTCTGTCTATACTTAGGCTGCATCATCTACAGTGGAGAGGTAGGTACCTGAAATGATATTCACATTTTAAAGTCTAATTGACTAAATGTCACCAAATTAAAAACATTTCACTCTTTCTTTCTTTCCCAAGTGCAATGTTACTTCAGCAAATGGTAAGTGTATAGTAGTTTTGATTCATTGTTATGAATTTTATTGTGATTTATTTTCATAATGAATTAATTAATTAATGTTTTCACAGAAACAGACATTTGTGTTGGAATTAACAGGTGAGTGTTCTGAGGCAATGCCTACAATATCTCAAATATATTTAATGAACAAACTTTTCGTTTTGCAACTCAAATGTTTTCCTTTTCGGCTACCAAAGCACTGCACTACAGCTCCTCCTCAACAACGGACAGATGAATGGACGTTTTTGTGACTTTGGCATTGAAGAATACACGTGTGCTTCAGTAAGCCACTTAAGTCTCTCACATTGAACGCAACAGTTATTATTTTTCAATTTTGACTTCATTAAAGGTTTCCTGTTTTTTCTGTTCTGCTTTGTCCATTATCTCCACCCAGGTGTCCATGTTGACAGCACAGGATCTGGCAGCAGTGATGAAGTGTAACCAGCCCCCCAGCTCCACTGGTTCCAGACCAGTCTGGAAGCTGTTCCTCTCTAAGACCTCTGGGGTCGCAGCTCTGGATCTTCTTGCCAACACGGTACAAAAAGTAGCTCTAACCAGACACTGAAAACAACTTTTATGGTGAAGACAGAATGAACAATCTCTAAAAACTAATTAAAAGTAACACATCTGAATTCTGAAATTATTTAAATTTAAAGCTCATGTTTTTAATAATCTTAAAAAGATTTGCTAATGATAAAAAATGCTAATAAAAATTCCCTATTCACTGTCAGGCAAACAGTCTATCAAGATTTGAAAGAATATCTCTATTATAGAGCCAGAATCTTTATCTACTATTCCATACACTAAATATCATCACGTAATATTAATGCAAATGTAATAATATTAAATATTGATCCATGTAATCCTTCCCCTAGTCCATGACCATGACTGGTCCATCAGCGTCTGTGGTTCTGGATGTGATTGGTGAGATGAGAGTGGCAATTCTGACTGCTGGATTTCCATAGACATTTCTGTGCACCTTCATTCTTCCTGGGGGATGATTTTGATTTTGATGACTCCGTTGCCTTTTCTCTAGCTTCACCAATAAGCTAAGAATTAAGTATTTCTCATTCTGTGTTTGATTCACCAGTTTGAAGGAGTTTAGCCATCAGTTTGACAACATGACCTCACAGCAGCAGCATTTGGGCCTGAAGGAACTAATCCTCCCTTTCCTCTCCCGACCACAGCCAGTTACTGACTAACTGCAATATCTCAATAACAGTTTGGCTCTCATTTTCAAATGTATTTGCTGAATAAATATATTCCCATTCTATTCTCAATTAGAATGGGATATCTTTACTGGAAAATGTTTTGACTGGTATTTGCAGCCATTTTTCTGTTTGAATGCCTTAATACTTTGTTCTGATCAGGCCTGGAATTTCGTCATTTTAGGGGCAAGGCCACTTGGCCTTTGGTGTTGTAATTTTTTGGAGGGCACAAAGGCCAAATGCCAGGGCAGGAAGGCCATCCAAAAAAAAAAGTGTTTAAGTCCCCGGAAATAATGCATTTAACTTGAAGGTTAAGGATGATTGTATTTTAATATATTATAAGAATTGTATAACTATCTGTGAAATATAACCCATTTATTTCACAAAATAATGTGTTGGCAAATGACCAATATTTAGTTATATAGGTCTCAATATGTCACATTCAGCCCTGGACTTCACTGACTGAAGTAGGGGTCACATTAATCACATTAGATTCACAGAATAATAAGGGGTCTTCAACCTTTTCAGGCCAGGGACCCCCAAACTGATGGGGTGATGGAGCAGGGACCCCCTACCTCGTAGGGTAGGGGGTAGGCTACTATATATATCATATATTGTATAAAATTGTGTTTTATATAAATAAACATGACAAAATTGCCTGCTCCTACGCACAGGTTGACCCAGTAGGTGTGCAAAAGGACCTTTCTCAGGGGCGTCAATTGGGTATGGCAAGGCATGGCAGGTGCCATACCTTGGCTCCAGAAAAAAAAAGAGAAAAATAAATCATGAATAGTAGCCTAATGCAGGTGTAAGACCATTGTGTTTGCATTGTGTTATAGGTATAATGCATAGTTTCTATGCATTTCAGGGGTTTTGGGGGGGTTGACCCCGTAAAAAAAAGGATAGATGTCCCTTATTTTAATCTCTGGGAGTTGGCAACCCTAACCTTGCCATACCTTAGCTTTTGCTGAACTGACACCACTGATCTTTCTCTACAAAATATGTATAAACATACCATGTTATTGTGCATTCATTACTAAGCTATTAAAATATGTCATGTTATGTTTAAAGACAAATTTACATTTTTGAAAAAAAAGAAGAAAAAAAGTTTTTTAAACGTTTTTTTTTTTAATCAAACAACAATTTCGCGGACCCCCTGCAGTACCTTCGCGGACCCCCTAGGGGTCGCGGACCCCCTGTTGAAGACCTCTAGAGATTTTATGTATTTTCCCCACAAGTTATTTTCATTCAAATGAAACGTGATTGAACTTGCACTAATAATGACTTTAGTTGATTTCATCTCTCTTTAAAATATAGTATTTCTTAATTATTAATAATTACAGCTTGTAGATTGGCTATTTTCATGATTTTAAATTGTTCTTAAATAATAATAAAAAAGGAACATACAAGATTTCCACCCGACATCCATAATATATAGCCAATATATGGTTCTGTATCAGTATATTAGTCCGTTTTTGCAGATTTCATTCTAATTGGCTACTATGCCTGCATATGAATTTCATGGCCCTGGGTAGGTCACCCTGGCTTGGCGGAGATATGCCCTGTTGCGCACAAGCTCCGCACACTGCAGCAGCAGGTGAAAGCAATAATTTAAACGAGGGCTGTGTTGCGCACCAAAAAACTGGAGAACTGACTAAAACTGTCACATTCTGCTGAAATAAACTTCCCAATTAGAACATTGTTGACAAACGAACAGATATCTGTGGTTTGCAAAAGGATTTATTTCTTGTCCATCAGAGCGGTGAGGTCACTCTTTTGTATGATATTGACATCCTAAACTTTTAATTTGTTTGCAGTTATTCTGTTGCTTGCTTTATATTAAGACTCATAATTTGGGGATGTTGCTGTATTTTATTAGATGTATTCATCTATATTTTGCTGTTGAAAAAAACATCGGGGCACATCGGTCTGTAGGACTACAGAATCCTCTCTCTCTCTCTCTCTCTCTCTCTCTCAGGCTAGAAATCAAACCTACCATTGATTAGTTCAGGCTGCGTTAGATTTATCTCCTGTTTGGCCCGGTAATGCTTTTGTGTCTATTACACGGTGTTGCGGGATTCCGAAGGTTCATAGGAGGCTCAAAATCAAACCTATCTACCACTGTGCATGTTGTAGCTGCGCAGCTCAACCAAAGGGACTGATGTCTTTAAAAAAAAACGTATTGACAGGAAAATCGCGCAGAGGAAAAACTGTGAAATCAGCCATGGGCGCAGCTGGGGCACCACGGCCACTGTGGCCGTGAAGGCATGTCATTATTCGAGGGGCACACGGCCAATGAGAGGGGCAACGACGGCCATGGCCGTCGTGGCCGCCGTGAAATTCCTGCCCTGCTCACAACACAATATTCCAAAAACAACAGGGCTTGTCACCATGGCCTTATTTGAAACACATCAAACTGCAAGAAATAGACTCTGGTGTTGACCTACTGATCGGCAGAAATGCTTCAAAGTTATTGGAACCTTTGGAGGTGGTTAACAGCCAGGCAGATGGACCATATGCTGTGAGGACCCTATTGGGGTGGGTCATCTATGGTCCCTTGATAGGAGACAACAATGTCAGGGATGAGACGGGCTGCACTGCTGCGGCTGTCAATCATATCATATATCCAGAAAAACAATCAGGACTTCAGTGAAAGAACAAGCAAGGAAATGGAAGCCAAGTCAGGGTAGGATGAAAGATGGACTACTGCGTGAAACGGATCTGTTCCGCAAGGTGGCTTGCCTCCCACAAGAAACGTTGGTGGTTATGTCCTCATACCCTTTCGCCATGGTCTGGAACAGCAATATTAAAGGTTACATTTTATTTTTCTTTCAGCTAGTTCCCATCACGGCTGCACCTTCCTCGATCATCACCTGCTTGTCTCTCTCAGCACACCCTAAATCTGCTATTTGTCTTGCGTTTCAGCATCCTTCTCCCTCCGCCGCAGATAAACCATCTCTACCTCACCTCTCGCTTTATCCACCTCTCTTGCTTTATCGTCTAACCTTCTAACCTGGGCTTATACTCAAATGTAGTCATTTCTGTTCTCATCCCTCCATGTTGCTTCTAATGAGAATCGTAGCATTTTCAATCCGGCCGCCTCTAGTTCTTTGCCCTCTACTAACATGACCACTTGCCCGGTGATTTATTGACTATGGTTCACATCATTTATTTTCTGATATTGCACTAACATGTTTGTGCTGTCTTTTTCAGGTCATGTATGCCAGGGATGTGTGGTTGGAGGATGGAAAGGAGACAGAGGGTACAATTCCTAATAATTGGATCGACAGGGGTAAGGGAACCATTAGATGGCCGAATGCCAAACAAACACAACTTACAAGATGAGAAAGGACCCCCAGGAGGACTGGCTGACGTCCCAGTTAGTCAAGATAAAGATGACTTCAGGCAGGTTTTGTTTTTGGATCATTTACTCAATAATTCAAGTACAAATAGTTGAATCAATGTTTACAGTTGAATTGTATAACTTCTAGTTAAAGCTTGTGAATGTGACAACTACAACCTGACCAGCCAAGCAGAGGAGGAAGAGGAGGATGTGGATGTGGTGATAAGAGGGAAGAGGAAACCTGTTAAAAGACAAGATGATGACTGATGTAGAGTTCATATGTTTCTCAAGTAACTTCTAAACATGAAATGTGTTAAAAGAAACTGGGCCTCACATTGTAGATCATTCATGTTTTATATGACGTTTTGGAGCATTATGGGTAACTTTCTTCTATAATCAATTTATAAGTCCAATGTCAAAAATGACAATCAAATACTTTAATAAGGCTGTCTATTTTAGATATGGATATGTTTATTTTTACTTTATATTGCAGCCGTATAGGTGCCCTCCTTTCCTATCGCACCAAGGAAGTTGCAGTCCAGCCAGGACAACAATGTGTTACTCAATGCTTGTTGAGTATTGATGTCAATTTATGAAATATGATACTGATGTATTGGGTACACACAACATGAAATCAGTTACAAGCTGATTGTTATGTTTCAGACTCTGAAAATCAAGCCCTGGATGGCCTGGTGGATGTCGTGGTGGACACCATGTCTGTCGAGTTGGAGCATGCTGAGGGGTGTTGGCACAGGGAAAAGTCTACACACAGTGAGTATGAATCACATTTGAGCAGTCACCTTTTGTTTACAAATCAATATTTGGTATCTAAGAACATTCTTTGTCTTTTCCAGGCTCCCGACATGCAAGTGTAGCACCTCGGAGCAGAGAAATGTCCACACCCCGTGAGTATTCACTTTCTCCATTGCACCAACACATTTTAAGTACAGTCAGTACAAGGTGTTACATGTTGTGCATACTAAAGAAATCATTACCATACCTAATTCACAAGCAATGAGTAAGTAGTTACAGGCTCAATGTGTTGAACTATGTGTATCAGAGGAGATGTGTGATTGTCAACATCTAAGACCAACCAGTAGGGGTAGTCTTTTTCAGTGTGACATGGTATTGTAGTAGTATTATGTCCAAGTATTAAGTCTTTAGTGATGGCTCCAGCCATCAGGCACAGTGATGGCTCCAGACACAGTGTCAGATACCGGCACAGCATCAGGTCCAGGACCAGCCACGACTCCAGGTACAGCAACAGCTCGGAGGCACTCTGTCAGGTCCAGACATGATAGATCCAGGAACACGGTCAGGCATGGTGAGTTGTCAGTAATCAAAACCTTTACAATTCAGCAAGTAGTATCGTGCACCCCTAATTGTTACAATATGACATATTTATTATTTCTCATCTAATGTATAGTCATCTGTCTTGGAAAGTTTTAATGCAAAAATATCACTTTGTAATTTCTAAAATGTACTTTTGTTCTTATTACAGGTGCTATGCAGTGACTGAGAGGCCAACATGGGCATTCCCATTGCCAACACAAGGTAAGTTCTGAGCTATTTCAATGAAGACCCCAAAAAACTGGGGGACACTTAATTTGCAACCCTTCTCTCTAATGCCCATTCTCTCCTTTCTTCATTTACTGTTCTCTCTGTCTCCTCTCGGGACACAAAAACTGCTCTTCAATTATATCAGTGTTTTGTATCATTGTAGGGTGGTGTCTATAACATTTCTCTGTGTAAATGTACACTTATTTTTCAGTATACCAGAAGAAGGTCCTGACCATATCAATATTCATTAAAGAACCTGCCTCTTCAGTGGCCAGTCATGTTGAGAGAATGGAGGACTTCCAGAGAGAGGAGCAACTCCTCAGTGATGTCCAAGCTTTTAATACCCTGGTAGGCTTTTCAAGAGTCTGGAAGTAATGAACAGCATAAGATGCACTCGCACACTTTTTACGTTCCTCTGGGATATGTCAGTGAAAGTTTTCATGGACTTATTCCAACAGGTGCTGCAACTTTCCCGTTATAGAGGGAAGGACGTTAAGGACTGTGTCCACAAAGTTCTTGACAGGTATGTTTCAACATACACTATGAATTAACCCCTGTGTGATGTTTGGGTGCGCTGTGGTTTTCAATGTGTGAACACTTATTTGGTTAATTCTTCTAGATGAGCGCCTGACTGCATGTTTCCATTAATTTGCCTTTTTTTTTTTTAGCTTAACACCTGAATCCACTGTTATGTCATGTCAATGACATAATGGTTGAACATGAAGTGAAAATTAGTAGTATAAAGGGTTTATACCATGTTTTACAATAAATCCTAATCCTACTACATTATTAAATGTAATTTGTTTTTCTTAAGGCTCTTCAGTAACAGTCTGATGGCACAGTTGAACATGAAGGGGGAAAAAGAGAAGACTGCGACTTTCAGCGCAATACAAGGTAAGCCCATATTTCATGTTGACCAAGGACAAATCTAAACGTAATTGGGTAAAACATGTCCTTCCCTGTTGACATAAAAACATACAATGCCAACTGTCTACCGTTACCGTTGCTATCATAACATTTTAAATAACTGGTGGTTAGGTGTAGAAGGGAGATGGCTTTGTATTAAACAAGTTGTGGATGTACAAGCATTTTTGCATGTCAATATGGAGACTCACAATCAGTTGTATTGTCACTTCCACAATACACACTAGGCAAACAGGGGAGCAAAATACCATTCTCCACAACTCATGGTGCACATTAAAAAGAGGCAAACATTAAAAAGTAAAGAGCAGACAACATTGGTAAAAAGTGCTGATGCATTCAAAGTGCAATCCGTCTTTCAAGATGTTGGTTTTGGGGGCAATATATGGCGAGCATGGGTTCAGGGTTCTGATGGTTTGGGGCAGCTGTTGGATGACCTGCTGGTGCTTCCCCCTGAGCTCTTGAACCTCCTACCAGATGGCAGGAGTTCAATCGAGCTGTGTATTATGTCAGATAGGGACTAGGACAGCATGTTGCCGTTGCACATTTTTTATTGTCTTTTTCTACTATGCAGATGCAGTCATGAAATTCGACCCAGAAGCCACAGAGGACCTCATAAGGCAGCATGCCGCAGACCACCTCAAGCATGCTCCAGCGAGAAGGGGAGGCGGAGGACACACAGCAGGCACTCAGGACTGATTTAACTTGAACTTTCACTGTCCATTGTGGGGGATCTTAGTGTCACAGTATTGTACAGTATTGTGTAATTTGAACTTGTGTTGTGTTCAACGAAGTAGCTCTGGTTGGACCTTACCCTGGCTATTCAGTACAGCACTTGTTTAATATTTTTCAGTTGTTGTGGAACCGGCCCAAGCAAAAAGGGTGTCCCTGCAAAGTAGGCTGTGCTATTATGTTTTATTATTATTTTATTTTCATTCGACTAGTGACGTGGACTTAGCCCCCCTCGGACATACCTGTGGACTACACCAGGTACAAATGACTTTTTTGTTGCTCTCCCTCATGGAGCTACTTGCGGATTATACCAGGGTCAGTCCACCCTAGGTGGACACGCGCTGACCTTTTGCACCTTAATCCCATGTATAACCCACTGACTTTTTTGTCTTTTTTTTAATTGTGCTCTTTTTCTCTAAGCACCTTAACGTCCATAAGTATATCATGCACAGTATACATACATTGCTGCTATGCTCTGGCACCTTAGTTTTTATTATCTCAGGTACTTTGTAAATATGTAGATAACTTGTTTGGCCTTCTGTTGTTGTCTTGTTTGATCTCCTTCCCACTTGCCCCCCACCCCTCTTCTTCTCCCCCCCCTCTTCTTTCTATGGAAATTAACGTTGCAATGGGAACGATGTACAAAAACGAATTTCACCCACTTTTGTACCTTGTAAACCTGTGATGTGACAATAAACCTGATTCTGACGTGTAAAAACAAAAAAAAGAGAAGTTAACTGTTCTGTTCTGGATCAAGCTTAATCAGCCCTAGTGACTACTCTGTGCGTGTGTGTGTGTCCTTCTGTATGACCTTCTGTATTCAGTCTTGAGCTAGACTGCATGGAACAACATTGTGGGAGTTAAGTGGCTGTCCCGCTTCTGTTCTGTCAAAAATAATTTAAAGCTGGCTTGATCTGCTGTTTGTTTTAATACTTAATTAGTCAGGAAGGTAAACGTCATGAGGTACGTTAAGGCTAAAAGGATAACACAAGTCCTGGGGACTTGTTTCCATTGTGGTCCTATGAACTAGATTCCATTTCAGGGGGTCTAGTTCCAGTCCACAAATATTCAATATGTGGAATACTGTAATTGTGGAACATTTGTTTGCGCAGCTGTGTATTCACAAGAAGAATAAAGAGATAATAAGGAAATAAGTGTGTATTGAATTGTGATTTGTTTGTAAACCTCTGTGTACTGTATTCCCAGTTTTCAGAAGGTGGCATAACCATTTGATCTTGTTCATTTTCCTGTAGCTTTGTTTGATTAGCTTAGCAGCATGTTAACTACTAACTATGTTAAAGCTACAGGAAAATGAACAGGAAATGGGGATTACAGTTATGCACCGAGCCTAGAAGAAGTGGATTGTTTGATTAGTTTATTGAATATTAAAATTCAAAAGGATAAAAAACACAAGAAAGCCCGTAGGCTTGTTTCAATTGTGGTCCTTTGGGAAAGGGGACATGGGGAGCTACAATACAATACAATATAATAACATAAAACAAGGCCAAATAAAACTTACAAATTCAAAAAGGACAAACAGAAGACTAAACATCAACTAAACAAAAACTAAGATTGGGGTAAAGATGTCTATAATTAGTCTAAATTTGACGTAGAAAAGATGACCACATTTGGACTAGAATAAGCCCTTATGTAGAGGTTTGGACGTTCAGAAGACATCCGACAAAGACGCAATTAAAACTTTCATTCTGCACCCTTCAGGGACCAAAATGGGACGTTCAAAAATGACCTCATTGCACATTGGGAATAAAATAATATACTGTATATGTGAAAACATCTGTTCCATTCCTGTTGTTCCCTGAAGATGAAATGGTCGAGCTCGTTTGCCTGACCCCCAATTGTTATAATTGATCGTTCCTTCCGACCGACCGAGAGGCGTACCGGGGTGGAAGGGCAACACTGCCCTCTAGTGGATACATCCAGTTTGTACATGCACATGTTAACCCAGAGTACAGAAGTCCTGACGTCACTCGTCCATCCCCTGGGTTGTAAAGTCATTTCCCTATGGAGAATAACATTGGGTCATCATAGAATCGTCTCATAAGAATTGTGGTCCAAAAATAAACAAACTGCCACGGCGATATTGTCAGGGAGGAGCCTCGGCATTGTTTATGATAGTCAGTCACTCATATTTGAAAAAGTTTACAAAATGTACTAAAGTACAGTGAACGTCTGTGCGGTTTGTCTTCATCACTGAAAATAACGTACATGTAAACAGATATAAAACTGCTGTCATGTGCAGTTGGGGTGAAGAAACACAACCATTTCACTCCTAGTAGTACCTATTTGATTTGACATCCTGACTTGCTGCTGTGGCTGAGGCTTGAACCTGTTACCTGCGGCTCACTAGTCAGTGACTCTATCCAATCACCTACAGCTGTTTCCTTGTAGTCTGTGGTTCTAAAACGTTTTGTTGTCAACCCCCCAAATTGACATGTATTTGGGCAGTGGACCCCAATGTGAAAAGATGTAGTGTCAGGGCCCCCCATGAAAAAGATTTATATTTATGCTGTAACACATTTTAAAGTTATTTGTCTTGTTTGTTGTTCAAGTCAAAGCACCAGGAAGGCTGTACTTGAGAGCCATCTGTTAGCTCAATGGGTTGAGACACAGTATTCATGATCCAGAGGCCATGAGTTCAAATCCCATTGATGTCTTTCCTATGAGTCTTTCCTTTGCAGACTGGCTTCCAGAAGATCAAGTGAAAACCAGCAG
The DNA here is from genome assembly GCF_963454915.1 of Gymnoscopelus microlampas. Classification (NCBI taxonomy): domain Eukaryota; kingdom Metazoa; phylum Chordata; class Actinopteri; order Myctophiformes; family Myctophidae; genus Gymnoscopelus; species Gymnoscopelus microlampas. The sequence continues at coordinate 8,738,764 of NC_139957.1, forward strand.
GAAGGCTGTATTTGTCATCCAACTGTTAGCTCAATGTGTTGAGACGCAGTATACATGATCCAGAGGCCATGAGTTCAAATCCCACTGGTGTCTTTACTGTGATGCTTTCCTTTGCAGACTAACTTCTAGAAAAACAAGTTAAAAGCACCAGGAGACCTGTAACTCTCAGCCAACAGCATAGCTCAACTGGTAGAGCGACTGTCCAATAACATGACTTCACTTCACTTGAGTGGGTTCGATTCCCACTCGAGTGAAGTTTCCCCGGTATCTTGGGGCAACGGATAAATTGACTGATATCCTTAGTGATGCTTCCCTTTGCAGACTAACTTCCAGAAAACAAGTTAAAAGCACCAAGAAACCTGTAACTCTCAGTCGACAGCATAGCTCAACTGGTAGAGCGTCTGTCCAATAACATGACTTGACTTCACTTGAGTGGGTTCGATTCCCACTCGAGTGAAGTTTCCCCGGTATCTTGGGGCAACGGATAAATTGACTGATATCCTTAGTGATGCTTCCCTTTGCAGACTAACTTCCAGAAAACAAGTTAAAAGCACCAAGAAACCTGTAACTCTCAGTCGACAGCATAGCTCAACTGGTAGAGCGTCTGTCCAATAACATGACTTCACTTCACTTCAGTGGGTTCAATTCCCACTGGAGTCAAGTGTCCCCGGTAACTTGGGGCAACGGATAAATTGACTGATATCCGTAGAATAACTTGTAGGAGTGTGCTGGTTCAAATCCAGTTCAACCCAGGACCGAGCGGTCCTGGGTTCGATTCCCACTAACGTCAAGTCCCCGGTAAATTGGGGCAGCGGATAAATTGACTGATATCCGTAGAATAACTTGTAGGAGTGTCCTGGTTCAAATCCAGTCACCACCTTAGTAACTGAGACCGAATCTGGCCAATTCGGTCTCAGTTACTGAGATAGATAGAGGGTGTGTAGAGTGGGCGGAGTAGAGTAGGGGTAGAGTAAAGAGGGAATGTAGTGGGAGGAGTAGGACTAGGAGTAGAACTAGAGTAGGGGGCCAGAGTAGGAGTAGAGGCCAGAGTAGGGGGAGGAGTAGGGCCAGAGTAGGAGAAGGGGTAGGGCCCAGAGTAGGGGGAGGAGTAGGGCTGGAGAAGGGGGAGGGCTCAGAATAGGGGGAGGAGTAGGGCCAGAGTAGGAGAAGGGGGAAGGCCCAGAATAGGGGGAGGAGTAGGGCCAGAGGAGGAGTAGGGGGAGGGCCCAGAATAGGGGGAGGAGTAGGGCCAGAGTAGGAGAAGGGGGAGGGCCCAGAATAGGAGGGGAGGAGTAGGGCCCAGAGTAGGGGGAGGAGTAGGGCCAGAGTAGGAGAAGGGGGAGGGGTAGGGCCAGAGTAGGAGAAGGGGGAGGGCCCAGAATAGGGGGAGGAGTAGGGCCCAGAATAGGGGGAGGAGTAGGAATAGGGGCCAGGAGTAGGAATAGAGGCCAGGAGTAGGGGGATGAGTAGGGCCCGGAGTAGGAGTAGAGGCTGGAGGAGTGTAGGGGGGGGGAGAGTAGAGGGCCATGGTTTTGGTTTCTGTATGTAGGTGGTGGAGGGAATGTAGTTAAGGCCAACATTCCTATTTCCCTCTAGTTGTCCTCTTATTGCAAATCTCTAATAAAATTTCACCTCCATACAGAAACCAAAACCATATCCCTCTCCTGGCTCCCTACTCTGGCCTCTACTCCTCCCACCTACTCCTCCCCCTATTCTGTGCCCTCCCCCTTCTCCTACTCTGGCCCTACTCCTCCCCCTATTCTGGGCCCTCCCCCTACTCCTCCTCTGGCCCTACTCCTCCCCCTACTCTGGGCCCTACTCCTCCCCTCCTATTCTGGGCCCTCCCCCTTCTCCTACTCTGGCCCTACTCCTCCCCCTATTCTGGGCCCTCCCCCTACTCCTCCTCTGGCCCTACCCCTCCCCCTTCTCCTACTCTGGCCCTACTCCTCCCCCTACTCTGGGCCCTACTCCTCCCCCTACTCTGGGCCCTACTCCTCCCCTCCTATTCTGGGCCCTCCCCCTTCTCCTACTCTGGCCCTACTCCTCCCCCTATTCTGGGCCCTCCCCCTACTCTTCCTCTGGCCCTACTCCTCCCCCTATTCTGGGCCCTCCCCCTTCTCCTACTCTGGCCCTACTCCTCCCCCTACTCTGGGCCCTACCCCTTCTCCTACTCTGGCCCTACTCCTCCCCCTACTCTGGCCTCTACTCCTACTCTGGCCCCCTACTCTAGTTCTACTCCTAGTCCTACTCCTCCCACTACATTCCCTCTTTACTCTACCCCTACTCTACTCCGCCCACTCTACACACCCTCTATCTATCTCAGTAACTGAGACCGAATTGGCCAGATTCGGTCTCAGTTACTAAGGTGGTGACTGGATTTGAACCAGGACACTCCTACAAGTTATTCTACGGATATCAGTCAATTTATCCGCTGCCCCAATTTACCGGGGACTTGACGTTAGTGGGAATCGAACCCAGGACCGCTCGGTCCTGGGTTGAACTGGATTTGAACCAGCACACTCCTACAAGTTATTCTACGGATATCAGTCAATTTATCCGTTGCCCCAAGTTACCGGGGACACTTGACTCCAGTGGGAATTGAACCCACTGAAGTGAAGTGAAGTCATGTTATTGGACAGACGCTCTACCAGTTGAGCTATGCTGTCGACTGACAGTTACAGGTTTCTTGGTGCTTTTAACTTGTTTTCTGGAAGTTAGTCTGCAAAGGGAAGCATCACTAAGGATATCAGGCATCACTAAGGATATCAGTCAATTTATCCGTCGCCCCAAGATACCGGGGAAACTTCACTCGAGTGGGAATCGAACCCACTCAAGTGAAGTGAAGTCATGTTATTGGACAGACGCTCTACCAGTTGAGCTATGCTGTCGACTGAGAGTTACAGGTTTCTTGGTGCTTTTAACTTGTTTTCTGGAAGTTAGTCTGCAAAGGGAAGCATCACTAAGGATATCAGTCAATTTATCCGTTGCCCCAAGATACCGGGGAAACTTCACTCAAGTGGGAATCGAACCCACTCAAGTGAAGTCAAGTCATGTTATTGGACAGACGCTCTACCAGTTGAGCTATGCTGTTGGCTGAGAGTTACAGGTCTCCTGGTGCTTTTAACTTGTTTTTCTAGAAGTTAGTCTGCAAAGGAAAGCATCACAGTAAAGACACCAGTGGGATTTGAACTCATGGCCTCTGGATCATGTATACTGCGTCTCAACCAATTGAGCTAACAGTTGGATGACAAATACAGCCTTCCTGCTGGTTTTCAGTTGATCTTCTGGAAGCCAGTCTGCAAAGGAAAGACTCATAGGAAAGACACCAATGGGATTTGAACTCATGGCCTCTGGATCATGTATACTGCGTCTCAACCCATTGAGCTAACAGTTGGATGACAAATACAGCCTTCCTGCTGGTTTTCACTTGATCTTCTGGAAGCCAGTCTGCAAAGGAAAGACTCATAGGAAAGACATCAATGGGATTTGAACTCATGGCCTCTGGATCATGTATACTGCGTCTCAACCCATTGAGCTAACAGTTGGATGACAAATACAGCCTTCCTGCTGGTTTTCACTTGATCTTCTGGAAGCCAGTCTGCAAAGGAAAGACTCATAGGAAAGACATCAATGGGATTTGAACTCATGGCCTCTGGATCATGAATACTGTGTCTCAACCCATTGAGCTAACAGATGGCTCTCAAGTACAGTCTTCCTGGTCCTTTGACTTGAACAACAAACAAGACAAATAACTTTAAAATGTGTTACAGCATAAATATAAATCTTTTTCATGGGGGGCCCTGACACTACATCTTTTCACATTGGGGTCCACTGCCCAAATACATGTCAATTTGGGGGGTTGACAACAAAACGTTTTAGAACCACAGATTACAAGGAAACAGCTGTAGGTGAATGGATAGAGTCACTGACTAGTGAGCCGCAGGTAACAGGTTCAAGCCTCAGCCACAGCAGCAAGTCAGGATGTCAAATCAAATAGGTACTACTAGGAGTGAAATGGTTGTGTTTCTTCACCCCAACTGCACATGACAGCAGTTTTATATCTGTTTACATGTACGTTATTTTCAGTGATGAAGACAAACCGCACAGACGTTCACTGTACTTTAGTACATTTTGTAAACTTATGACTCTGAGTAGAGTATAGCCTGACTTAAACAAACAAATAACAACTTAGTATAGTCAGACTTTTTTTTTACACAACTTACATTTTGTAAAGCTTGACTCTGACTCAGTATAGTCAGACTTTTGTTTCCATTCATTTTCTGACATGATGTTAATCGGAGTGCCATAGCTGAGTGGTTAGTGGGCCTGCCTGGTGAACCAGAGGTCCTGGATGTCCTGGGTACGATTCCAGGTCAGGTCAACAATGTGGCAATCTTACAGTGATTTGAGGCTGTTGGTTGTTAAAGTGCAGAGGACACATTTCACGTATGTGCCTAACAGTATATACTTAGCGAGCACACTGACGTTGTTGTCACTACGTATTTGGCCCGTTTTTTGACCCCTAACTAGTCCTTCATACTTTTAGCTACAAACTCCGTTCCAACTCTACAACGTTCGGCCTACTTAGGACATACCATTTGAATTTTAGAGAATTAGAGCTTAGACCTTTAGAAGATTTAAAACCTCTAGAACCGTAAACCTTTAAAACCTTTTCCCCCCTGTTCTGAATTCCCATAGACGTGTTTAATATCAAAGATAGTGAGTTATCAACCAATATTTTATGATAATGATTGGTTAGGTGTATGTGTTATGTCAACAATGAATGTTTAGCAAAAAGAGTTAAGTGACTATGGCACAGCCTTGTAAACAAAATACTATGGTCACTACCGTAACAATACAGTCACTACCGAAATAGTGCAGTCACAACCGAAACACCAGTTATTTTGTCAAAAATCAAAGATAGTGCGTTATCAACCAATATTTTATGATAATGATTGGTTAGGTGTATGTGTAATTTCAACTATCGTTAATTCTGAAATCAATATAATCAACTTTATAATTTTACAAAGAAATATAGCATTTAATTTTGATAAATCTTAAGAATTCAATATTAAAAAATCAGTTAGAATATTCATTTTAATGTATTTAATTGTAGAAATCACCTACATTAATTTTTTGAAATAGTCTGTACAGGGGAGGATGAAAAAATAAATTAATACATTCATATAAGTATCTTTATTCTAAGGTAATTCTACATGTTTCGGTAGTGACACATTTTGGGAGAGGAAAGATATTCCAAAAGATTATGAAAATACAATATGATAATTGACTGTACTTATGTGTCCCTTAGATCTGGTGCAACGTGAATATGGTCAAAGTCTTTCACACTGATTTACATTTCAACCTTAAAGTCACATCAGACAATGAGCATGAAGCTGTCACTTTTACAAACTGTAATAAAAGTTATCCTTGCCTGGGCGTACCTCTGTGCTGGAGGCTGACGACAGGGGAACAGGTTCTCCTGAGAGCAAGAAGCTGCGATGGAGAGATGAGTGAATGACATGGTCCAAGGAGTTACTGAAGCAGTTAAACTGTGCATACTACAGCGTCACACAAAAGTATAGCAAAACATAGCTGATCTACAAGCTTGTGCTATGAAAAAAAAGTGTGTGTGCGTGTTTTATAAATATTGAATCAGTGAAAAGTATTACAAGAGCTTGTGACTAAATAATGAATACATGGGATCCTTTAGAAGACAGGTTCTTTCTTCTTTTTCCCCCCCAAATTCCTGGAAAGTAACGGTTTTGGACATGCAAGGTTTCCACCTGACAGCGACGAAATAGAACTTGAAAATCCCTCCGTATAATGACAGCCAGCGTGATATAACAGCCTCTCTGCATTCGAAAGCTGTTTGACAACCAGGGGCCGTGTTCCCCCCCGGGGCTATAGAGCAGGTGCACACAGGCAGCTTATCAAGCGAACGCTTGGCCCTTTCTGCAGATTATATTTACTTCATGCTGCCGTAAGCACCTTCCCTGACAGATTATATGAATTAAGGTCTTATTATGGGCTCTGGCCAGGAGCTGCCTGTACTGGTGATTTGTAATAAGGACAGTGCTGAGGTGAGTCAGGCAATGACTGTCCTGATTACGGCATCTGGACCTCGGGAGAGAAGCGGCCCTCTCATTCAAGGAACACACAAGCAGCAAGCGGGGGGGAGGGGGGACTCGACTCCCCCTGATTGTATAGCTTCTGTTGCTGTTGACAGCGATGTGACTTGTCTAGTGGCGAAAGGATGAACTTAATTTGTGCCAGCGTATACCATTCTGAAAAGGTTTGGATATTTTATTGTCAACATTGATGAATGTAACTACAATCCAAAGGCACATTATTTATTTCTCTTTTTTTTTTTTTTTTACACAATGCTACTGACAGAATTACCACAATTAGTGTGAGAATGACCCTGTTAAATGTGACAACGTGAGCAATATGTGTAACATTCCAGAAAGTCAAACACAAAAGACCCAATTTGGTTCGTAAGAATTATCAACATTTTATATCATTTTTGTAGCAAAATGTTTTCACAGAGAAACATTGTTTTTCTTCTTTTTTTTTTCTTTGTTCCTACAACCTCAGGTGAGAATCATGACTGCACAGTAAAATCCTCCTCAGCGACACCGTAACTCTCCGAAGGTGCACAAATGTAACCCAATACGTTTACATTTTGTACACTCTCAGAGTTACGCTAACGCTCAGGATTGTATACAGTGCATGTCAAGTCAAGTACACACTTATATGATGCTCTTAGATCTCAAAATGAAAGGGGACTTGACATGAACATGCAGTAGAAACAGCATGTTCCGTACACAGAGTCCACTGCCATACAGGAGTGAAGGTATTGACAGATAAGGCTCTCTCCCAAGTCATGCCAAGCGGAGCCTCCTGTCATTGTGCCGGCTAAGAAACCACCAATGTTTGGTACAACACAGTAAAGCACCTTCTCACTGTTTGCTGAACAAAAATAAAAATAAGTACGACTGCACAGTTTCCCCTTTTACATTCTCACCCGGTTATTGTACAAAATGCCAATATACAGAATGGTACACCTAGAGAAGGAACCAGTAAAAAAAAAAAAAAAAAAAAAGAAACCCAGCAGAGATGGACAGGATATTGAGGAAGGCATCAAAATGTGTGTAATAAACAGTGACAGCTCAGTGGTTTCAAGGCAGTAATCTGAATACAGACAAAACACCATCTCAAATAATTTCCATATTCAAATTATTGTCATGTGATTATGTCACTACACTCCCATTGAGAATGAAACAGAATTAAATATGAATGGTAGCTCCAGTAAATCAACCCAGTCAATACACAAACCTGTGGTTTTGTGCTATGCAATCATGTGAAATCAGTTCTTTCTAACGTAAATTTAGCCTTAGCGATACGTTGTCCTTCTTCCTCTCAACTTCTTCCTATAAGCAGCATAATCGCCCTTTTAAAGTGGATAAATCTGTGACTGGTACCTTCTCTTACCTTCGTCAATGTCAATTATACCACGCCTATAAATCCATGCTGTCACTCCAGAAGGGCTAAAGCAAACAAAATGGTCAGGAAGAACTCCTCCCCTGTCTGCGGAACACTGCACTAGGACACCATATCCCGAGACAAGCATTCTGCTCGCATCGCTGGCCTTTGCCGCCAACAGAGACAGTTGTCACAAATTGTCAGGGCTTTCAGATAGGAATTTTGTCACAGCACAATTCTGACCTGAGCCGGAAACAAATGGAATTTACTTTGTGAAAGGTATTTGAGTGACTGTTTTATGTGGGGGGGAAAAAGAAAAGTGAGGGACATTCTCTTTTGCTCCAGTGTGTCTGTGTGAAACCGACTTGTGCATTTGGGTTTTGTAGTAGTTTCTTTCTCTCCAGTATGTACTGTATATAACCTCATATAATACATGACCTGAGGTAGACTGGCTTGTGGGTCAGCGTTAGCAATACTTAGAGCTATCCATATTGTAACTCTAAAATGTTATAATTTTGTTCATTCTTATGTAATTGCAATTTGAGAGGAATTATAATAAGGAAATAATACTTTATTGGGAGGTGTGTGTGTGTGTGTGTGTGTGTGTGTGTGTGTGTGTGTGTGTGTGTGTGTGTGTGTGTGTGTGTTGGGGGGGGGGGTAGAGAATATCTTTGTGTTTGAGTCTTAGCCACCATTTACAATGACAACATCCACAACAGAGCTTTTCCCCTTCCAGGCGACGTGAAACCCCAAATAATAAATAGTAAAAATAATACGAAAACCAAAAAAAAAGAAAAAAGACTTTCATTTCACAATTTCCTCTCATGCTCCTGCTACCATTGCAGTAGTCCTGTTTCATGCTGAGAGTCCAAGAGCATTGTGATATGCATACACTTTACCACAGTCAGGGCAGATCCTCTTGGAATTTAAAACTCTTTTGATAAACACGGCGGTAAATCCACTTTGAATTTCTCTCGTCTATCTTTCCCCCCTGTTTCCTCTGGAGATAATCCCTGTGGTTTTTGTGCACGTCCGCACAATCTCTGTGTTGTTTAAAAAAAAAAAACACACCGTTATTTTTCAATTCGCAGTTGGATGGATAACATGGCCAACCGTGCACCGGCACCAACATACCATCGATCTCAATGTATTTTCCACTTATTTACTTGGACAGAAAGACGATAGTATTCACATGGATGAACTTCATGCAGTACAGCATGGCAGATGCCCCCCCCCGGAGGTCCCTCGAGTTCCTGAAATGAATACATAGTTTGGCCCGACGCCGCACAGCTCGACTGTAAGTACTCAAACTGTACTCTCCATCACCCACTCGGTGCTCTCAAACGTGGGTTTCCCCTCCTCATCGAACTGCAGCAGCATGCCATTGACGGACAAGCTCCGCCTAGTCCAGATGTTGCTAATCCTGCGCGGGTAGCTGCTGAGGCATTGCGTGGCCCCCGCGTGGCCCATGTCGAACGAGTGGCTCCTCTTGGGCTTGCCCTCCTGGGGCAGCCCCAGGAGCCGGCCCAGCATGGTGGTGGATTCGGCGCGTCCCAGCAGGGGCTCTTTATCCGACGGGGGCGCCATCGCCACCGCCACCATGGCGCCGGACATGGCGGAGGTGCCGGGCGCCCCCGCCGGGTGGTCCCTCGCGGCGCTCCGCAGCTCCAGCGAGGTGAAGGCCCCGAGCAGGTGGTCCAGGTTGGCCCTCGCTTTGGTGCCCGGCCCGTGCCTCCTGAACTTGCTGCCGGGGAGCGTGCTGCACTCGCTCGCGTGCATGCTGTAGCGCTCGACGTCCCCTCTGTGGGCGTGGCTGTCCAGAGAGTTCGAGGAGGAGGAGGAGGAGAGGCTGCTCTGGAGCGAGCCGCACTTGAACTCCACCATCTCCTCGCACATGACCACCACGGTGGGTTTGACCTGCGGCGGCGCGCCGTTGAGCCGGTTCATCCCGCCGTTGGTCTGCGAGTATGTGTTGCTGACGGCGGGCAGCTTGCTGGTTGGAATGCCACTGGTCACCTTGTATCGCACCATGAGGATAATGATGAACACAAGCAGCGTGGCCACAATGACGCCTCCAATCACCAGGATCATGGTGCCGCCCAGAAAGCCACTGTGAAGGGACTGGCATTGAGGGTAGTCGTCCCGGGTGACAAACTGGACGCAGCCGACGATGTTGGTGGCAGTGAGCGCGGTGGCAGTGTCCTCCCAGATGGCCAAGACGCACAGGTCATACTGCATCCCCGGGACCAGATTAGAGACTAAGAAGGCTTTGTTTGCCATGGGAATCATCCTACAGGAAGACAGAGAGAGCACACGAAAAAAAGCATGAAATTAACAACATGGCCGTGCTAAGCTATATGGGAGTTCAAGATGAGGTTAGAACACGTTTTGTGCACTACACCAGCAACTCGTTCTTGTGGACCAGGGCAGATCAGCAAAGAAATGTTCAAATGAAGCATGCTAAGTAGCTATTTATATGCACAGAGTCATTTAGAAAGATGACTTCATTGGTCACAATATGAACAGTTTGATATGCATGAAGCAACACAGTAGTTGCGGGTTCAACAGCCACTCTCCGACTATGTTTTGGGTACTTTTTATGATGTTGCTTCAATTTCGTTTTGGTGATAGAATGATTACAGTAAATTGATACAAACTTGTTCCCATTAAATACTAACCCTGAAAATAGCTACAATGCCCTTTGCCTGAAATTAAGAGGTTGTTTTTAATCCCCCAGCTGTGCAGCCGGTCCAGTCAAATTTTGAAAGAGCCACTGTTTGTGCTCCAGCATTTAGGCTCACCGAGCAAAGCCTTCTTCCAACAAGCCCATCCATCCTAGAATATAGTTTGCACAGTCAGATTTGATTTGTAAATGTCAGAGCAGACACCGTAAACCACAGAGAGATTTAAATGTGTCTGACATTATCATTTTTGTTCTCTTTTTTTCTTTTATTACATCCCAAAGGTTAGACAGAGATTGGAAAGCTACGATGAGGTAATTCTTATTCAGCTTGACCTTGTGCCATGCCTGGAGGACAAGACCAACAGAGCTTGGTGCATGAATTAGTAATGGTAACATAGTGTCTAAATAAGAGACATAAAATAACTCACGGCATGTAAACAATCCGTTCGTCTCTACTGGATAACTGCTGTGTTCTTGCAGTGCTTGAATGCGTGCTCTGCGATTATCCTCCTCTCTCTACAAACCCAGCCCATGTGAATTTGTACACAGTAAAATCGTCAGTGATAACTTAACTCAGAGTGTACACGTGGAAACAAATGGACCCTTGCACTCAGGATTCTACCGTGTAATTAGACAAGAAACACTGTCTCTGGGGAAGGAAAATCTTCCAAAGAAGAGAGTTTTTCCAGGAATAGTTAATTTTGTGCGGCTGATTGTAACGCATGAACACCTGCATTGTCAGTGATCACATGAGAATTTAATGTGATTGACACGTGGACCGCTTGATGAGGTATCTTCATCTTTTCAACTAATTCTTTAACACATTGCGTGCCAATCGCGTAGTTCTACGCAAACCTAAATAATTGCGCAGCGTACCAGTCGCGTAGTTCTACGTGAAGTGGTATTTTTTTCCTTTCTTTTCCTCGCAGTGACACATTTCATTGTAGCACACCGGAAACGGAAATTAATCGGAACAAACAAACTTATAACTACCCATTGTAAATATGAAATTAATGAATATTGAGCAACGGCATGGCCTATTCCTCCCCTCAATGTCCCCCCCCCCCCCCCCCAAGTCATATAACATTACAATGATGCAAATAAACAACATCATGCGACATCATGCTTCTGACAGGTGCATTGCATTGTGGTTAATACAGAGTGAGAGTAATAGAAATCAGACCTGGCAATTTGTGATTACTTATGCACTCACTGAAAGAAGTTTACTTAATTATGTGTTTAGTGCTGCTCTGAATGCCATCCCATCTAAACGGTCCATGTGAATCTCTTGAAAAAGTGGAGATATTTCACTAAATATACATTTTCTGCCCCACTTTCAAAGGGATTTGATGACAAGAGCTGACCCATTGACACAGCAATTAAGTATTTGTTGAGTACACACAGCGTGACAAATTAGAATGCCGTGGAGATGAAAATGAAGTGGCTGTATATGGAATACATGCATGCATGCAATGTATGGGATATCAGCCATTCTATGGCTATGCTCTTTTCCTCTTTTAGTTTTCGAGTGTAGATGAAGACAGTCTGAGACGTAGTCATGAGGATGGCAGGCAGCCACAGAGAAGATGACAGACAACTGTCTGGCAACACACTGATTTATGAATAAAATAAAACTAATTTTACATTCATTACACACTGTAACAACATAGTGTTTCTTTTTCCTAACGTCAGACAGTTGACTTGAACATCGCATTTAACCCTTTAAGACCTGGAATGCATCTGTGTAACCACTTTATCCATTATTTTATATTTTGGCTATTCAAAAATAGCAGATCTACAAGCTATGAGCTTGCAGATCTGCTATTTTTTGAAAAATCTTGAACATTTTGTGCAAATCTTTGAATATATATTTTTAAAGCAATTGTTTTTTACTCAAATCCGTGCTTCTGGGGGGCCCTGGAACAAAGTATTTTGAGATGGGGGTCCGCAGCCAAATACATATCGTTTTAGGGCTCCTTGACGTGAAAACGTTTGAGAACCACTGATATTATAGCAACATAAGTGTTTCAGAAAACTGTTTTAAACTGATTTGTAGAATCCCAAGAAGCAAACTTTTCTCCTATTGTATAATGCCATGCCTTAAATAGGGATCGATTATGAATCAATTATCTTAATGAAATGATCAATTATCATTTTAATAATCGATTCAACCGATTCATTCAATTAACTGTTGCTAACATTTTCCTACTGTAGTTCTCTGCCAGGGTGCAGCCATTGATACATAGACCCGACACTCTGCTGTATGCCGATACGCATTATAAGCTTTGATCCTGCAGAGCGCGGGACCCCACCTTAATCACACAGACCGTCAGTATTTCACCCGGCAACCCATTGGCGATGCATTCTATTATTCATCGCTAATTGCCTTTCCCACAACCAGAAGGATGCCGCGTTGCCTCACATGTACAGCGTAGGGGGGGGGGGGGGCTTATGCAATCATTCTCCTGTCATTCTCCTCTGATTGATTTTTAATCATGCATTTGGCTTGAGGGAGACCAGCACTCTGGGACCCTTCTCTGGCTCTTTCACGTTCTAAAGTATGGCCTGGGAGACAGAAATCGTACAGTGGCAATATTGTTTATGTATGAGCTGTACTTGGCCTCTTTGTGGGCTCTCTACGTCTTCACTCCAATTTAAAATCATCTCGTTTGTCTTTTGACATTCAAACCCCAGGGGGATGTACTGTAAGCAGTGGTGTAACGTGTAAAGTACATTTACTCAAAGTACTGTACTTCAGTACAATTTTGAGGTACTTTCACTTTACTGGAGTAGTTCCAATTTCCAAGTATTTCCAATTTCCAATACTTTTACTTCTACTCCACTACATCTCAGAGGCAAATATTGCATAACTTTTACTCCACTACAATTATTTGAACATTTTAGTTATTAGTTAATTTGCAGATCAACTATTATATTATAAAACACACATTAACCACTTCAGCCCTATTTTATACATAGGCTATTTTCAAAGATTTTAGTTTGGGTTCTTGAAGTATATTTTGATGCCAATACTTTAGTACTTTTACTCAAGTAACATTTTGAACACAGGCGTTTTACTTGTAGCAGAGTATTTCTACATGGTGGTATTGCTACTCTTACTCAAGTAAAATATCTGAGTACTTCTTCCACCACTGGATGAAAGCCATTATAATACAGTAGAACATAACAGACTTCACTGCTTTGGGTTGGGGTTACATTATCAACCTTACAGTATAAGGATTTTATGCCCTAATATTAAATTGTAAACATTTTTCAATTTAATTCACGCGTACTGTTAAATATAAAATAATATGCCTCTGTCTAGCTAATATTCCCTTAGGGAAGATGCTATTAAACAAATGAGCTGGTAATGTCCTGGAGATCAGTTCAATACATATCTAAACCTCTTTCTAACGATGTTTTAATGCATTCGTTACACTGGCATAAACTCAACTAATGTCATTAAAATGAACCAGTATTAATGGCAACTGTTATTCAATTAACAATACCGAGTGAATAATCAGATGATGCAAATGAAAGAGTGATGACAAAATATGCTATTGATATTCTATATTCTATATCAACAGCATATTTTGTTGTTACTCATTATGTATGGTTGGACTGGCATTTCCAGAGCTCAACAGAAATGCATTTATATTTTCAGTATACTGAGTGCATTTGGTCCACTTGAATTAAGATGAGAGATATTTTCTGAAAACGGCAGTTGAGTCAGCCGATGTTTATATGACTGTAAATTGGCACAAAGAAAAAGCATATTCTTCTATTTTCTCCAACATGAAAAACAGCATGGAGAGTGTCAGCTTCAAAATCAAATAAACACACCTTATTACCGTACTCTCGGGGATGATGAGTTCCACTCAGACGACATAGACAATGTAATATCTCTTTCCGATAGAACACGCTATTCCAATATCTGAGCTAATAGCCGGGCTTCTGCCTGCCCATAGCGTACCGTATCCTTTATTAACCCATTAAGACCGGGAACGCATCTGTGTCACTTTTTGATTTGAGCTTAAAAGCATTATTTTACACTTTGGCTATTCAAAAATAGCAGATCTACAAGCTCATAGCGCGGCGCCGAGTGCCACGCTACGAGCTTGTATATCTGCTATTTTTGAAAAATTATGAAAATGTGTGCAAATCTTTGAATATATATTGTTTTAAAGCGAACATTTTTAACTCAAATCTTTGCTTCTGGGGGTCCCTGGAACAAAATATTTTTAGATGGGGGGTCCGCGGCCAAATTCATATAGTTTTGGGGGTCCTTGACATGAAAACGTTTGTAGAATCCCCCAGAAGCAAAGATTTGAGTAAAACAATTCACAATTTTTCACAATTTTTCAAAAATAGCAGATCTACAAGTTCATAGGGCGGCACTCCGTGCTATGAGCTTGTATATCTGCTATTTTCTGAATAGGCAAAGACATCTTAGAATGACAACACGGATGCGTTCCCGGTCTTAAGGGGTTAAACAACTCACAAGCTGGAATATGCAGGAGGAGTAAATCACGTTGGGCGATGGCGCCTTAGCCTTTTATAGGATAAGGTATAGCTAAAGGGGTTCATTGGGATTCAAGTTGGAGTGTTTGGGAAGGTTTATGGCTGACACATAACTTACTGTAACTGCATTCCACAATAGGCCCTCCAGACCCCCTGAACCAATTCCTACGCAATTCAGAGGCAGGAGATACCGCCGTTATGGCTAGTCAATCTTTAGGGTCAATCAATCATTGACTTAAACATGGATCTAGCCAATAAAGTAGATATTTTGGAATAATAGAAAATGTAATTCCTTTGCTAGCGCTATACAGCTTGAACATTATTATTTGATTTAACCTTTGTTTAACCAGGACACGTCCCATTGAGGTGGAAATCTCTTTTGCAAGGGAGGTCCTGGCCAAAAAAGCATTCAAGCAGGCATTACAACCTCATTTTGGAGCTCATTCCAGGCCCAGGGAGCATAAAAACTAAAGGCCATCCACTCAAATTATGTGTATCAATGTTCAATCAATTGTGACTGACCAATAAAAACAAAAGCAAAAAATACATTAATACAAATAAAATACATCCTACTATCCTACTATCCTACTATCCTACTATCCTACTATAATTCTAGTAACCTCTGTAGTGGTGGTGAAGACACCCGGTTCTCCCCACTGGCTGGACCAATTGCTCTGATTTTGCACACAGCCAACGACCATTACCATCTGAACACAACTGTGAAGCCCGTTTTTCAATTTCATCAAATCTCAGCTTCTTATTAGCGTTTTTCTGTCAAACACTGTCGCCATGGTTACGGGGCTGCCCAGCTATGGGACGAACTGCCTCCCGGGTTGCCAGATCATGTGCGCATATCCCCCCACGGCTGCGCTGCGCCGACCGGGTATGGTCTAGTACAGTATAATCGTTGCAGTCCGACAGGAACCAGCTAACTCCATTTTTCCGCTTTTGCATTTTTCTTTCCATAAATCAGTGCTATTGAACACCCTTTACGTTTGTGTGTTGGTAAAAAAAATATTGAACCAATGAAATGTATTAAAAAGTGATTCTGACAAAAGCAGCTAACTCCATTGGATCCTCAAACTTTCTGCTAAACCAGCTAACTCCACCAAAGGGGGGTGGAGTTAGCTGGTTGAGCTGACTCCAGGCTCCACCCCCTTTTGACCTCCAACCTCATTGTGAGCTTGGAGGTCCATTCAGCTGTTCTTATCAATGATGAACACAACCTCCTAACTCCACTTTTTGTTTTGTTTTTGTCATTTCCTGAAAAATGTACATTTTGGAGTTAGCTGGTTCCTGCCGGACAGCAGAGATATATAAGAAATATTAGAAACCGCAAACGGCGGAGGGTCTTGTAGTGAGGAAGTAGATATTCAAGGTATTAGGTATGATGTGGACACATTCGAAAGTGGAAACCGCAAAATAGTTTCCCAATTGGTTCCTCCTCAGTGGCAAAGTTAATTAACAAGCGTAGCATAAAATGACTTACTGCTTAATTATCTTAGTTGAATACCTCATGTGCTACAGGAAATTGATTTCACAGAGCCCAAGATCTCAATCTCAAAGGTTACAATACAGGGGCTTGAAGAGTAAAGGCTCATAATCCTTTTCTTTGTCGGATTTCTAATGAGCGATTCAGAAGAGGATTTCACCTAGGCTTCATATTGGTTTTGAGTTTTTAAACCCAGATAATGAAGAATCCAAGGTTTATATCTCTAACACTTTAGGGTGAAATTAACCTTCGGCGACATTACTTTTTATTTCGGGGGAGTTTCACCCCATTCTGTGGGAGCTTGGGGGGTCCCTGATAACATATGAACAATAATACATCAAATTCCTCCAGATAATGGTGATTAATTCAATAGTAAGGGGCTCAGGGGCCTATTCAATGAGTCAGTATGACTGAGAGGACACTCAGTCAGCCTAAACCACCGCCATGCACCACATGGAAGTTTTAAAACCACCACAAACGTGGTGTAAAAAGTACTCAAATGTTTTACTTAAGTACAAGTACAATACTGCAATGTAGAAGTACTCTGTTACGTAGTAGTAAAAGTCCAGAATTCAAAATGTACTTGAGTAAAAGTACAAAAGTATTAGCATCAAAATGTACTTAAAGTACCAAAAGTAAAAGTACTAAAATAAAATTAAAATAGCAAGCAGATCTACAAGCATATCTACAAGCTCACAACGCGTTGACGCGTTGTGAGCTTGTTGATCGGCCATTTTCAAATAGCCTATGTAGGGCTGAAGTGGTTAATGCATGTTTCATCATTTATATTTTTACGGTATATATAATAAGGTAAGGTTAACACTGGATTTTGTGTAGGCCACTGGTTCTAAATGTGAGATCCTGGGAAACCCCAGGGGTCTTGAGGGGGTTATAAATGATTGAGAGTTATGATTCAAATAGACCCTTGCAGGCCTGTATCACAGAGAGTGTCCAAATTGACCCTCCATTTGGTTCCATTTGTACAGTTTCAGAGTTCATTTAAAACCCATTAAGACCGGGAACGCATCTGTGTCATTTTTAGATTTCTTTAGGCTATTCAAAAATAGCAGATCTACAAGCTCATAGCGCGGCAGCGAGTGCCGCGCTACGAGCTTGTAGATCTGCTATTTTTGTAAAATCGTGAAGATTTGTGCAAATCTTTGAATATATATATATTTTTTTTAAAGCGTTAGGATTTAGAAAACATTTTATAATCGGCCTCAGGTCTTAATGGGTTAACACTAAGGATTTAGATTGGGGAGAAGGAGTGTAGATTGGGGTCCCAGAGATGAAAAGTGTGGGGGTCAGTGGCCTAATGCATATCAAACTGCGGGTCCTTGACATTTAGAGAGATTGAGAATCACTGGTGGAGACGGTGTAGTTGCTCTTACCTGTAAATGAGCACTTCGTCCTCGGAACAGTTGTACTGAAGCTGGAACATTTTGACCTTCGGCGTGGATTTGCTGACGGTCCACTTAATCACCGCAGAGACAGAGGTCACCTCGGACACGGACACCACCTTCTCGGGCAGCGGCTTGGGCTCCCCCTTGCTGACCTTGGTGGAGCTGGTGATGTCGGAGAGCCCCGATTTAGGCTGCGCGGTGCGGTTGGTGGCGTTACTCGACTGAGGGTTACTCAAGTGGGGCAGCTGGATAATTGACAGCTCTATGGAGGCGGTGGATTCCCCCGCCGCGTTGGCAGCTATGCAAGTAAAGACGCCGTAATCCTTCGCCGTGGTGATCGTAATGTCCAGGGTCCCGTTCTCGTACACGGTCGCTCGCGACGAATTGCTGATCAAGCGGTCGTCGGGAGTGACCCAGTGTATGACCGGCATCGGATCGCCCACGGCCTTGCAGCGCAGGCTGGCCGTTTGGCCTTCCAGCACGAGCAACTTGTGTGTGTGCTGGGTTATCAGGGGCGGCTCGCAGACAAATTCCTCCTCGCGCACGGACCAGAAGTAACGGCCCTTCAGACTTCCGGGGGAAGCGCACGTCTCCATGTCGTCTTCTCTGTCCAACCGTCGAAGCCACAGCACTTCGCAGTTGCAGTGGAGCGGGTTCCCGCCGAAGCTCAGGGACAGCTGAGGGGCGTACGGCGTGCTCGACACCACGCCGTTTTGGGAGCGGGCAAAGATGGGGTCCGGCGGGAGCTTCTGGAGCCTGTTGGACGTGAGGTCCAGGCGGGCCAACTTGTCCAGGTCCGTAAAGGTCCCCTCGGTGATAAAGGAGATGAGGTTGTGATCCAGACTCATTTGGTGGAGGTTGACCATCTTACGGATGGCATCCCAAGGCACGCTGCGCAGGTTGTTGTACGATAGGTCCAGGTCCTCCAGGGTCAGCAGCGGATCGTCGAAGGCCGCTTTGTTGATCCGACTGAGCTGGTTGTTGTTGAGGATCAGGTGCTGGAGGTTGACCAGGCCCCGGAGGTCGTCGGCACCCAGCTCCGTCAGGCGGTTACTGTCGAGGTGCAACGACCTCAGGGTCTCGAGGTCAATGAAAGAAAAAGGCTGGATGGCGCTGATGGTGTTCCGGGACAGGGTGAGATCCACGAGGCCCGTCATGTTGGCAAAGTCATGCGCGGAGACCTTGAGGATGAAGTTGCCCCCCAGCCGGAGCTCGACAGTTCGTCGGTCGATGTCCACGGGGACAAACAGCAGGCCTTTGGATGGACACAGGGTGCCCAGGGACTCAGAAAGGTTCTGACAGACACAGTATTTGGGACATGCATGGACCATCGTAACTGCGGTTCCCAGAAACAGGAGACAGATGACCACTTTGTCCATGGTAGTTCATACGCAGGGACCTGAAAGGAGAACAGAGAGGAGAGATGAGACACCGTACGATGGTCGTCTTTTCTGACATTTTTTATCATTTCCAGGTCAACCACTTTCAACCTGGCGTCTCTATTTTGGGAGTGTCATTATAGTCGAAAAAAGATTTTCAAAAGACTTGGTGGTTAAAGCCAATAATAAGACATTGTAATACAGCGGTGAGTATTCTGATATCCTGACAAATCCATGTTATAAATGCATCTTTTGTCACAGCGAATGAGCAAATATTTCAACAGCTGGAAGTGTGTGTGTGCGTGTGTGCGTGTGTGTGTGTGTGTGGGTAGCCATAACAGATACGATTCTTTCATCATCTTGCACTAAACGGGCACACAGCCAAAGTTCCAGCTGATTCACTAATAATAGCATTTTTCACCTGCTTCCACTTGGTGATGCAAAGAACATGCCGGATATCAGATGAGGTCTGCTCGCTGCAAACCCTGCATTATGAGGTGCTAAGAAGCTAATGGTATTTTAATTACACTGATGCGTATCATTAAAGATATACGGACATAAACTTATTAGCATACTTAAAGGGGAATGGAACCCTAGGCCAATTTGGATTTAAGGATAAAAACATGGTAGGCTATGCTAGCAAGCAGCACACCGGCAGCGAATACAATCAATAATGGGTGTGTTTGCTGTTTTGATTTCGGTGTGCAAATGTACAAGCATAGACAGACGCAGTAGTACCTTTCTGCCGTTTTTACAGAACCGGAAAACGAACTTCCAAATCAGCCGAGGGTTTCATGCGCTTCTAAGATGCAACCACAGCGCATTTACAATACAATACAGTTGTCTTTTAGCTTCATCCTTCCATGCCAGGCATTAGAAGTTCAAAAGAGGAATAGCATGCAAATGTTAGCCACATGGCAGCGCTTTGCATGTAACAAAGTAACTAATCCTCTTTCTTACTCAGAATTGCTCTATTTCACAGTACAGCCCCTGTTTGTCTGTGTCTTTCCCCATCTCTACTCTGTATATCTCCAATGCTGTTCACACTATCTCTTCATCTTTTGCTAAAAGATTATGTATTGTGGAAAATAAGAAAAATAAAAGCTGCAGACTATACATGCTTTTAAGGACATCTGCACAGTCCTCGTACCTGGGCGACTGCGAAATGGATGGCAACACTTTCTCCTTCCATGCAAGCCTTTAATTCCCCCAGACATTTGTACCATTAATTCCGAATACACTGAAAACTTAAAAATCTATTCCAATCACCTTATCGTCCGCCATGAGGCAGCGTTTATTAATGACAAACTCGGCCGGGTCGTCTGCCTTGCCTCCCAGAAGACCTGCCACAGTGGTACTGTGTAGTTGTGTTTTAATTTGCACGATTTAATGCACAGGTTATTACCATCATCCATTATTCACTGTTTGAGATGCTGGCTGCAGCGTGAGCCCTACTTATCTTTGACTTGCCTGCAACACCCCCATCATATGTAAAACCATGCTTTTCAATAACTCATAATTATGGGCGACGTTATATATGACAAGCCTACTCTTTTCCAATACCAGTTTTGCAATTATACTGTGTAGTGCTGCTGCCGCGTGTCGACTGCGTGTCACACAGAGATAATTGGAGCGAAACGGCAGGGCCTGAATGAGAATGTGCATTATGGCGAATCTACATTCGTCAAGAATAAAATGCAGAGTGTGGACAGTTGCTTCAATTGTGTTGAATGAAAGCCATGCCACGCCACTAGTTCTATACAATACGTGCTAACATTCTAAAACCTATTCAGTGACATACTCTTGTTTGAACAAGTTTATAACACCCCATACCCATGCACATATTCTGAATACTCCTTTAACTGAAGTGCAAACATTCACACAGCCATACTGTGTAAATGGATAATGCAGGGTAATTTCATTTTTCATTAGAAAAAAATCTGTATAGTACAAATCCCTGACAGTGTGCACGCACGCACGCACGCACGCACGCACGCACGCACGCACGCACGCACGCACACACGCACGCACGCACGCACGCACGCACGCACGCACGCACGCACGCACGCACGCACGCACACACACACACACACACACACAAACAAAAATACACAAGTTGAGAATAATTTTCAGCCTCGCGTCAGATGGACAGAGCTGGCTGTGGCAGAACAGGAAAGTGGTTCCCTGGGAGGATTGAAGTGGTTGTACTGCTTGAGAGCCAGCATGGGGCCAAACAGATGTGACCTTTTTTTGAAAGGGATAGATGGGGTGCCAATCACGGAACGCTGACAACCTTGGATGAAGGTGCAGGGCTCCCTGGGGGTTTTCTCTCGATTTACTGCGGTTCCTGTAGAGAGACAAAGCTTCCAACAACACCACGACAACAACGTCCATTTGGGATATTAGGACACACTGACGCTAAAGAAGAAGAGGACGAAAGAAAACTGAAGCTTTAACCTGATTGAAACCAGCACAAATGGACGCGACCGTGGTGCAATGAAAGATGCTCTCAAATACATGAGAAATTCAGCGTTTTGTCCTTCAGAGGTCAAGCCTCGTCTCACGAGGATAAAGGGGGTTTGGGACGTCGTGCCGTCACGTAGTTCTTTGATCCATGTTATTACAGGCTGTGACAGGACCATAGGACCTAACCGTCTACCAGTGGTGGAAAGTAACTAAGTACATTTACTTAAGTACAATTTTGAGGTATTTGTACTTTTTTTTATTTCTAATTTCCAATTATTTTACTTCTACTCCACTACATCTCAGAGGCAAATATTGTACCTTTACTCCACTACAATTATTTGAACACTTTAGTTACTAGTTACTTTTCAGATATAAACGCGACGCGTTGTGAGCTTGTAGATCGGCTATTTTCAAATATTTTAGTACTTTTACTTTTGGTACTTTAAGTAAATTCTGATGCCAATACTTTTGTACTTTCACTCAAGTAAATTTTGAGTTCTGGTCTTTTACTTGTAACAGGGAATTTCTACATTGCAGTATTGGTACTTTTACTGAAGTAAAGAATTTGATTACTTTTCCCACCAATGCCGTCTACTAGTTGAAAATCTGCTCACAAGGCCACCGGTGTCTCCACACACCTCATTAAAGGTTACCCCAGATGAGGTTTACAGGTCAAGTTCATGTCTTTTCCTCTGGCCCAGCATCAGCTGCTTTCTGGACTGTAAATAACGGCCCCCCGGTCTATTCGGTGTGCCTGTATTCATTACAGACACTACAAGTACATAATGAGCGCTTGAAGGGGGCCATCAACGAGGTAATGGCTGTTCAGTGTAGTGGAATGTCACAGTGGCATTAGGAGGAGGGCAAGATACTGGGAAGTTAGAAAGAGCAGTGGTAGAAAGTAACTAAGTGCGTTTACTTAAGTACTGTACTTAAGTACAATGTTGAGGTATTTGTACTTTACTTGAGTATTTCCAATTTCCAATACTTTTACTTCTACTCCGCTACATCTCAGAGGCAAATATTGTACTTTTACTCCACTACAATTATTTGAAAACTTTAGTTACTAGTTACTTTTCAGATATAAATTATGATATTATGAAACATACATTAACCACTTAAGCCCTATTTTATACCTAGGCTATTTGAAAATAGCAGATCTACAAGCTCACAACGCGTCGCATGGGGACGCGTTGTGAGCTTGTAGATCTGCTATTTTCAAATATTTTAGTACTTTTATTTTTGGTACTTTAAGTACATTTGTATACAAATACTTTTGTAATTTTACTAAAGTCAATTTTGAATTACAGACTTTTACTTGTTACAGAGTACTTCTACATTGCAGTATTGATACTTTTACTTAAGTAAAACATTTGAGTACTTTTTCCACCACTGGGGAGGGAGAGAGAGAGGGAGAGAGAGAGAGAGAGAGAGAGAGAGAGAGAGAGAGAGAGAGAGAGAGAGAGAGAGAGAGAGAGAGAGAGAGACGGGGTAGTTTGCAGCTAAAGGTGACGTGTATTTTCAGAGAGGAAGTTTGTGTAGACAAAGGTAACCTTCAGATTTGAGCACGTGCACAGCTGTATAGCCATCTGTTACGCACAAAAAAGGAGAAAGCAGGTGGGTGTTGAGGGAGGGCAGTTCTGATGGCTCTCAACTCCTCAACTCCCCCTTGGCACCCCACGATCTATAGCACCTATCAATCAAAGGCCACGTCATTAGTTTGTGTGTGTGTGTGTGTGTGTGTGTGTGTGTGTGTGTGTGTGTGTGTGTGTGTGTGTGTGTGTGTGTGTGTGTGTGTGTGTGTGTGTGTGTGTGTGTGTGTGTGTGTGTGTGTGTGTGTGTGTACACAGACACACACGCATGCACGCACACACCAGTGGAAGATTGATGAACATTTTGTGTTGGTTCGTCCTTGCCCTCTCACCTAAGATGTACTGAAATACTTTTTCCCTCCACCTTTCCTTAGAAGTCTCTCATACAGGGGAAAAAAAAACAGAACTAGGTCAAAAACGAGTATATGGACGGACCAAGTATGAGAGGCTGGAGGGCTTTTAATTTGAAACGATGGATAAAGGAACCCGCGACACACTGAATTCATCAGTTAGCGATGTTCATATTTCCGCGTTATGTCTAGAGGTGACTGTGCCAGTTTAACAGATCATCCAGGCTGACTGGAACCGAGGTTTGGAGATATGTACAATATGTGCTCGACCATGTGGTAGTACCAGCCCCCGCGTCAAATGATAACGATAAGGATACACTACATCCCATAGCCTGGAGGGACGATTCCTCGAGGCTAGTTAATTGCTGTAACTTCATCAGTCAGTCACTCAGCAGCCAAATTCCAATTAAATTTCTTCTGCGATGGGCTGTCCAGGGGATGGGATCTGTGTCAAGGACAACAGTCTGAGTGAAAGTGTCCCACCTGACAAAACTTGTAGATACTGAAATGCACTATACTGTATCTCTGGAAAACTGTGATCAATGTTTAAGTCGATCATTCATTCAGCAGTTTTTTTGTATTAGTTGTTTCAAGTTTCAGTCCTACAGACTATTACACGTTTGTTGTATTTCAACACTTTTTTGTCTTCATTTTTTTAAAGGAATAAAACCGTAGCCTAGTCTGAATATCTTATCATATATATCATGCATATATATCAATTGCACCGTCATTATGAACATTTTGAGCAGGCGACAATGATCTAAATATACTCAAATCAATCCAATAATGGTTTGTTTGATTGATCTTTCCTTATACAGTCCTCTGCTTTCTTGTGCATGGGTGGATTTATAGGAGAATGCCTGTCAAACAGCTCAATTCCCAAGCATGTAATAGAGAGCAAAACAACTTCCTAAATCAAGGTTTGAGTCCATTAAGGAGGAGTGACTTAATGTTTATTCTTTAATACCACCATTCTACAGTTCAGACTGCATGTTAAAGAAATGACTTTATGAGTAATAACTGGGAGTGGAGAATTTCTCTGGGAGCTTTATGGGCTGAACCAGCGCCCCTGTGCTGCTGACACAGACAATCTACGGGGAAAAGAAGACAGGGATTATCAGAATGGAAAATGGGAGTAACACATTGTGACTGAAAGCTGCGCTTTTCTCGACGATAACCAAAAGTAATCTTTTTGCTCAATCAAACGTGCGCGTGCAAACGTATATGCACACCCCCCCGTGCGCACAGACAGACAGACAGACAGACAGACACGTAGCCTCTCTGTCTGCCGGCGCAGAAGAGAATACATAAATAGACTTGCGTTTCCCACAGTAATGAAAATCAGCAACCGAGGCGTGTATCAACCAACCAGCGCGCCCCCGCATCTAAGAAGCGATTAAACACACGTCCGTTGTCAGTTAAATCAGGAAGGACAACGTCGAGCGGTAGCAAGTTGTCTGTTCTCCTGAGGAAATGGCGGTAATGAACGTCCACTTAGGCTAGTAAGCCGCGCTACACTATGTACAGTGTCTTTGACAGTGGTGTGAAGTAACTAAGTACATTTACTCAAGTACTGTACCTCAAAATTGTACTTAAGTAGGCTACAATTTTGAGGTATTTGTACTTTACTTGAGTGTTTCCAATTCACAATACTTTTACTTCTACTCCACCACATCTCGGATCCAAATATACATATGTAGTACTTTTACTCCACTACAATTATTTGAAAACTTTAGTTACTAGTTACTTTGTAGATTTTGATTCTTATTACAAAACCACTTCAGCCCTATATACATTTCGACCATTTGAAAATAGCCGATCTACAAGCTCACAACGCGTGGTGACGCGTTGTGAGCTTGTAGATCGGCTATTTTCAAAAGATTTGTAAACATTTGAAAACTTGTGAAATGGGACATTCTGCATAATGAGTACTTTTACTTCTGGTACTTTAAGTACATTTTGATACCATTACTTTTACTCAAGTCAATTTTGAATTCCGGACTTTTACTCGTAACAGAGCATGTCTACATTGCAGTATTGATACTTTTACTTAAGTAACCACCACTGGTCTTTGAACCATGCCTTTACCGCACCAGTCTCACCAACAGAGGGGAGTGTGACTGTTACTGTCCGGGGGAACTAAGAAGGAAGCGCATGTGAGTGAACTGAACGTTGCACAGCACTGTTTTGTAGCGTACGGCATTTGTTTATTTCTCACAGAACGGTTTCATACATCAGCCCAGGCAACTGGCTCCTTAACAAGCCGCTGTGGTGGGAAAGGTCAGATCTATTAAAGAGTGCACTCCCTCACCGTTCCTCTGGTTTACCTTTCCCTTGCGCTAATCACCTTCACACCTACGCACGCACGCACACACGCACAAATACAGACCCTCGCACATACTATGATTAATCCGACCAACCTTCACAGCCCTCCGTGGTCTTTGATGAAAGCTCCGTTGTACAATAATGAATGTCAGCACAGTAGGGTCTCAACAGTACACAACAAGAATGAAATTAATTCATGCTGCTGGAACAAGAAGAATGAAATTGTTTTCTTTTTATTGTCTTGCTAACTAACATTTTTGGCGGGGACTTAGGTTTGTCTGTCTGCTTGCAATGTTCTCTGGTCTTTTGTACCTGTATGCGTCCAATCTCCTGCCTCTCTACAGAAACTCTAATCCATTTCCTGGGGAAATGAGTTGGCAATCAAGTCGGTCCCATGTTTTATCAAGCTTCTCTGATCCCAGACCGATCTAAAGCGTGATTTATAGTCGTGCCCCCGGTGTGTCGCTTGCCAAAACTCGACAACGCGTCGCACCATGATGCTTGCAGATTGGTTGTTTATGGCAATCGATACCGGCCTGCAACTAAGTATGAATTAAGACCTGACCAGAGGACAGCCAGCACTTAGTGCTCCGCTCTTCTGACAAATACAATTACGTTAAACAAATTAATTCAGGAGAGAAATTATATAGAAGCCGGAGGGGTAAAAAAATGTATAGAAGAAGCATAAGGTGACAGATGTGCCGTGGAAAGATACGCCAGGCTCCTGTTATCGTGCCATTTATAATGACTTGAATAGGAAAATGCATTCCAGATTAGCGCTGCGGCTGAATGCTTGCTATACTGCGACAGCTATTCAGCCACAACTCACTGTGTCACAGAGGAGACAGCCTGAATCGTCTCATTTCAGCGGGTTGTGCAAGTAGTTCAGGGAGATTTGACGTGCAGATGCATCAAAAGCTCGTATGCACTGAACTTTACAGGTTGAGGGTTTTGACAGGGTTGCATTGCATAACAGTGGAACAAAAAGTAGGGCAAGTATTCTCAGATTAAGTAACCGGAAGGTTACCAATGATGATCACACTGATCAGTAAATGCAACCTATTGTCCTGTTAATAGATTAAACCAATTGTCTACTCGTAGCTGCGGGATGTGGGTATTACAATCAAAGTGTCATTCATTGAGCAAAGGTGATGTCAATATTTACCATAACTCACATTGTAACTGTACTATATTAGTTTTTCAAGTATTGGTGTTAGATGATAATCTAACGCCATAACTTGAAAAAAAAAAAAAAAATCTAGTACAGTTAAAGTAATTGTCTTCAGAAATTGTTACGTAAGTAGCCAAGTCGTAAGTAAGCCTTGTCGAGCCATGCGGCCCATATGGCAGGAGTCTATCTTCTGTTTCTGTAGCTTGAGGCAACTTAAGTAAGCCTTGTCGAGCCATGCCGCCCGTAGGGCAGGAGCCTATCTCCTGTTTCTGTAGCTTGAGGCAACTTAATATGCAAGTACACCACCTGGACATGAAGCTAGCATGTCGGAGGGACTTAACCCCAATACAACAGTCAATGCTGAGCACCATTTTTATAGTCTTTGGTAAGATCCGGCCGGGGATCGAACCGGCGCCACCAACCCGTCTCAGGGCGGACACTTTAGCCACAAGGCCACTGAGTAGGTTATCTAAGTTGTAGTAATTTTCTGATATACTGTAACAGGAACTGAAGTGAGTAATACTGCGTTCCCACTAGCAGCGACAAAGGGACAGGCTACAGTTCATTTTCAATGGAAGCCAGTGACATGAACAGAAGGCATAAGGCTAAAAACAGCTGGGCTCATGAACTTCAACAATCAACATAATCACATATTCCGATTTTTAAACTATGTTTTTCTGGCCCCCATATCTGCAGTAGCCTACTCCATCACAGAAGTATAAATATGAAAAACCGTTCATTGAGGGAGATGAGTGAGATGAACAACCATTTCAACGGGAAAAGGCCTCTCTCCTCTAGATACTGCACACTGCAACATCCACATGCCATTGTACAAATCAATGATAACATAAAGATATTGTGTACAAGGGCTACAACTGTTTGTGTGACTCACTCGTCTATAGTTAGATCCCATACCCTATGTCAGTGTTTACCTAACCACAGCTCCCACACAAGATCCTGTAAGTCTCCCAGTACCACCTCGTGTCTTGCATCACATCCTGTAACAAACCCACAACGGTGACCCACACACTTTGAATGACTGGGTAATAGCCATCTCAATGTCCATGCTTGGAAACGTCTGCCCTTTTGTCACACTCTAAGGTCACTGATGTGTCTCTGATTATTAATTTGATATTTTGGCTCCCTCTTTCCCCTGCACCGCGCATCACTTCAGACCACTGAGCTTTCTAGCCCAAACCTGAGCTTTTGAAGCATGAGATGGTGTTCATGAAAACCCTGTGTGTGTGTGTGTGTGTGTGTGTGTGTGTGTGTGTGTGTGTGTGTGCGTGTGTGCGTGTGTGTGCGCGTGCGTGCGTGCGTGCGTGCGTGTGTGTGTGTGTGCGTACACATGCCTCTGTGCGTGTGAGTTTCTAACAGTGAATGTTTATCTACAAGAGCCAATTTATAGCTATACTGACTAAAGGAGTGTTACGTTTCCAAACAGAAAGCCCCCTAGGCTAATGAATCGCATTTACATCCTCTCCTCTCCTCTCCTCTCCTCTCCTCTCCTCTCCTCTCCCCATATTCAGATCAAATACAGTTCTGCTAGCCTGGCTAACCAGAGTCTGGTGAAGGCTGCTTTGATCTTGTCAGCATGTTACGTCGTAGATAATAAAAGGGCTGAGCCTTGGGGGGTCCCTCTGCTGATTGGATATCCCCATCTTGAATTCGAACAAATCACAATCTATGCATCGGCCTTAATTCCCCCCCCCCCCCCGCTATCTCTAGTGGGCGTGTGGCTAATCGATTGGCAGGCACGGGGGTGTTTCACATTTAAATATGAGAACCAATCAAAGTTCACACTCTGACTGTGGTTGAGTGAATATAAAAGAAGGAGTGGAGCCTGCCCACACCTGTCACAGCTCACTGACACAGTTCAGCACCACACAGCCAGGCATTAGCTGTTCCACTGCCTTAATGTCTCATCTCTTGACAGTTAGAGCAAAAGAGCTGTGTTGTAAAACAGATGGACCGTCGTGTAGCGCGACCTGAATTCAAATCCGGGTCTCCCGCATGGGGAACAACCTCATATTTACCGCTCATCCAGGGGAAAGCCCTCTCACCCTATATGATCAGCGGTGGAAAAAGTACTCACATTTTGTACTTAAGTAAAAGTATCAATACTGCAATGTTTAGAGATACATTACAAGTAAATGTCAGAATTAAAAATGTACTTGAGTATTAAAAGTACAAAAGTATTGGCATGAAAATAATACTTAAAGTACCGAAAGTAGAAGTACTCATTGTGCAGAATGTCCCATTTCACAAGTTTTCAAAATGTGTAAAATGTTTAAAAAAACGTTTGAAAATAATAATTGTAGTGGAGTAAAAGTACAATATTTGCCTCTGAGATGGAGTAGGAGTAAAAGTACTGAAAATTGGAAATACTCCAGTTAGGTAAAAAAAACAAAAAAAAACTCAAAATCGTACTTAAGTACAGTACTTGAGTAAATGTACTTGGTTACTTTACACACCACTGCCTATGATGATGAAGCCACCTAGCCCAGCTCTCCTCCCAACACCTCTGCGAGCCAAAAAGACAGCAGCCATCCGTGGCCCGCGACGGCGCATGCGAGGCCCAACGAGGAGATGATTAGCAGCAATTAGGTATGTCTGGCTCAGCGTGCTTCGCCACCTTCCCCCGAGTTACATTTGGATTTAATTACTGAATGACTAATAACCTTAGCCCCCCCACAGCAACCCCCCCGAGTCAAACCCAAAATAAGGCTCTGAGAAAAGGTACGGTGGTGGAAAAAGTACTCAATTGCTTTACTTAAGTAAAAGTATCAATACTGCAATGTAGAAATACTCCGTTACAAGTTAAAGTCCGGAATTCAAAATTTGCTTGCGCAAAAGTACAACAGTATTGGCATCAAAATGTACTTAAAGTACCAAAAGTAAAAGTACTCATTACATGGAACTCACAGTCACAGGAAGTTGAACTATTCCTCCACTGAGAAATTATCTCTTTAAAAAAAAGAGAACAAATCTTGAAAGAGATCTTTGCGCCGATAAGTGACAGGATGGCCATGGGTGAGATAATCTAGTTAATATGTTTCTGCCTTCGCCTGGAGTGTGTTCTAACCAGACTGGTTGTACAAGGCTGTACAAGTACTACATCGGTTGTACTCATATATAGGATCCACACTGGTGCCATCAGAATCCAGCAGATCTATATTTAAATGTGGCCGATCCTTTTGTCAACTGCGACCTTTTTTTTTACTTTGCCTTTCTTTGTCACACATCATGAATCGAACGAGGCATGAACTGCCGCGAAAGACAAAAAAGGAGTCTCTAACAAGATCACGACATAAGCGAACTTAACGAGACAAGCGGAAAAGGCCCGATTTTACTATAGAGGGCTCCCATTTTAACATGTCCATGCTGTGGTCTCGAGCTAATTGTCCAACAGAGGTTTTCCTCTCTCTCTCTCTCTCTCTCTCTCTGACACAGTAGAAAAGCACTGACCCATCGGGGGGGGTGGCCTACTCCCCCCCCCCCCCCCCCCTCGACACCTCGACTATAAAAAGGTCTCACGGGGAGTATATAGCGGTGGGCTCAGTCGCTCGCTCTCTTATCAGAGGCTGCCAGATGCCTTGCCCACAGTGCCGCCATCCCACGCCGAGCCTGAAGGCGCACGGCCATGCAAAGACATTTTCACATTGTGGAGAGAGAGAGAGAGAAAGAGAGAGAAAGTGTGGAGAGGGGGGGGGGTGCACAGCCGGAGAATATTCTGAAGCGGTTGATAGGAAGCAGCGGGGAGGCTCAGAGAAGTGAGTGGATCGGTATATAGCGTCAAAGACCGAAACCCTTTTTCTCCACCCCCCCCCCCCCCCCCCCCCATAGGCAAAAGACAGTAGACTCCCCCCACCCCGTCCCCATGACAACTTTAGTTGGGTTTTGACAGAAAGTGAGCTGTTCCTTTTATTTAAAAAAAGAGAAAAGAAAAGAAATAGAGAAGCAGTGATGTGTGGCAGTGCATGGCAGCGCTGTGGTGACAGTAAGGCCGGATTTATACTTAGTTGTGTGCCGGTTTTGCGCACATAAAACAGCCGATCTACAAGCTCACGACGCGGCACGTTGTAGATCGGCTATTTTCGTTGCGCGACATGAAGTGCAACCAACTCTAAATCAGGCGCAAAGATGCAAATCAGCTGCCGAGTTGCAGGCTCCATCCATCACCCTTGTTACGGCGCTGGGCCCACAGGCGAAGCCAGGCGTGCACGCACACGTTGTGCACGAGAGCCTGTACACACAAGGCTGTCTTTGAACGTGGGCGGATGCTCCGTCTATTTTACATGGGGAAGGCGGGGAAGAAAAACAACGGCCCTTTTTTTTACCCGAGTGAGATGCACTGTCTGACTGTCTGATCAAGCCGCGTGAGATTATGTTTTGACGGGATTCTGAAAGTGAACTGCGTGACAGCGCCGAAATTCAATTTAGTTTCACTTTCCAGTGCCGTGCTCGAAGATGAGTGCGCACGCACGCACGCACGCACGCACGCACGCACGCACGCACGCACGCACGCACGCACGCACGCACACACACACACACACACACACACACACACACACACACACACACACACACACACACACACACACACACACACGCACGTTTGTATTACTATACTTGTGAGGACATCAACACTTTAGGACAGCCATGTTATGAATGCCATTGAAAAATAATAATTGCCATTTTAACCGTAAGCCTAATGCCGAAAAACAGCAGATCTATAAGCGCTGCGACGCGTTGTGATAAATCATGTGCAATAAATCATGTTGAACTCTAATTCCAATCCCTAAACCTAACCTCTAAGACACCTACATGTCTAATCCTGACCTGCATGTTTTTCTAACTGTAAACGTATCTCTATGTTTTTTTTAACTATAAAACAACCATTTGTCTTGTGAGGACCAGGAAAACGGTCCTCACAATGTATATTTCATACTATACTTGGTCCTCGCAAGTATAGTAATACAAACACACACACACACACACACACACACACACACACACACACACACACACACACACACACACACACACACACACACACACACACACACACACACACACACACACACACACACACACACACACACACACACACAATGGTTGGCAGCCAGTGGAAGCTGATTACCAGCACCAGTCGTCCGTCCCTCTCAAACAAACACCATGAAATCCACTCCAGCGTGATGTGCACACAGCATCGGACAGCATTCAAAGAGGCAGAGGCTTGAGGGAGAAACGGTCAGACTGAGTGAGAGCGATGAAGAAAGCCCACCACCACCCGTTGTCATTTCATTTCATTGTTTTCAAGTGTTTTTCGAGTGTCAATAAACAGAGTCGAGAAACGCACAACAACTTGGAAATCCGTGAAGTCAAATGTACACACTTGAGCCACCAGGACAAAATGGAGCAAAAATGGAGCAAGAATTTATGAGCAAAAATGGAGCAAGAATTTATGAGAAGAATGAGAGAGAGAGAGAGAGAGAGAGAGAGAGAGAGAGAGAGAGAGAGAGAGAGAGAGAGAGAGAGAGCATCTCCTTGCCCAAATATAAAAACCTTACGATTTAACCCACTAGATTTCAAGTTCAAAACAACCTCCCATCACGTGACCTGGGTAAAAATTGTTAATAATAATTACGCATTTATTTTTATCATTCAATAAATGGTTGAAAATCTATACACTCACACGGCAGTATTTGAGGCTAATCACATCTTTTTCCATATTCAACACAATCCAAATTTGACATCCTTGTCTTGATTGATTGATTGATTGATTGATTGATTGATTGAATACTTTATTAGTAAAAAAAGAAAAAAGAATGTAAACAGCACAGAGGTACAGTAAAACATTTAGGCTAAAAGGATAACACAAAAAAAGTCCTGGGGACTTGTTTCCACTGTGGTCCCATGTATTCAAATGTAGACAACGTTTACACTATACTATCCTGCAGCTGTAAACACTACCCAAGGGGTAAAACGAGCGCCACAAATTGTTTATGAATACAATATAGGCTATATGCACAGCAGCCATATTGTGAAGAAATTCACAGGTGTTGCCAATGATACAAATGAAGGCTCTGTTCCATTCTGCTCAAACAGAGTCAGTGAGCTGATGTTGTGCACGTCGGTTCGTTGTGCACGTTGGCATGTTGGTTCCTTGAGGGGGTTCCAAATGGCCTCTTACGGGTGTGTAACTCTGAGAGTGTACAAATGGAACCAAATGGACCCGTAAGGGTCCATTTGGTTCCATTTGTACACTCTCAGAGTTATGGGGGTCGTGGACAGTCTGAAAACCACTGTGCTACACTAAATGGAACAGAGCCTTCATTAGTATCATTGGTAACTCCTGTGAAGGAAGTGATAATATGGCTGCTGTACATAGAGCCAATTTGAACTGCTCATCACAAAAAGAGACGGGAAAACAGGGGTAGCAGTGGATGCCACTGATACGACGCCCGCAGTTGTTAGCGGTTAACAACTGTATCTTTCTCAGGGACACTTGAGAAAGAGTCTGGGCGAGCCGGGGGTCGACCAAGCGACCTTCCAATTCCCAGATGGCCTCTTTCTACGCTCTCAGCTACATACGCTGTACGACACTAAGTGACTGGTCTCCATTTACTCAGAGCAAAGGCCTTATGCAAACAAGATGTGTTTGTTTACGGTGAGGAATCTCTCTCTCTCTCTCTCGGCCCGTCCATATGGGGGGCCTGTTATATAATTCATATTGCAGGTGTTAAACCATTAAGACCGAGAACGCATCTGTGTCATTTTAAGATTTCTTTGGCTACTCAAAAATAGCAGATCTACAAGCTCATAGCGCGGCACCGATTGAAAAATCATGAAAATGTGTGCAAATCTTATATATATATATATATATAATATATATATATATTTTAAAGCGAACATTTTTTACAAAAATCTTTGCAGTTTTTATTTTTTTTAAACGTATGTTGCTATATACAGTATATCAGTGGTTCTGATACTTTTTCTTTTATATGTATTTGGCCGCGGACCCCCATCTGAATATATTTTGTTCCAGGGACCCCTAGAAGCAAATTTGAGTTAAAAAATGTCTATATAAATTCAAAGATTTGCACACATTTTAACAACTTTTTCCCCCAAAAAATAGCAGATCTACAAGCTCGTAGCACGGCACTCGGTGCCGCGCTACGAGCTTGTAGATCTGCTATTTTTGAATAGCCAAATAAATCTAAAAATGACACAGATGCGTTCCCGGTGTAAATGGGTTAAAGAGCTTCAGCTCTGTGAGTGAGGGACAAGCAGCTTTGAAATAGGACCCGGTACTGTATTGCTATATAGCTCACAAAATGTCTGACTGTCATACTATCAAGTCTCGGTTTGAAGGAGAGAAACATCCACAGGGACAGTGAGCCACCGCGATAAACGGCACCTGAAAGGCACAACACCAATCAGAGTGCTGTTGCTTTTGGCCTGTTTGTTAAATCAGCATATTAGCTCTGAGGCCTCCCCTGGTGTAAATATTATTGAGGGGAGCGGCATTCTGTATTCATGTGAAGACAACCCCTGGCAGCTATACAGTACGCAACTTGGCTGACTGGTGCATGTCAAGTACTCTCTAATAATCTCAACCTTATCTCAATCACAATGTGTCTGCCTTTTTACGATTAGGCATTTTTTACCAGATGCTCTTATCCAGAGTGGTTTATTACTGCAACAACATTGTACGGTAAGTAAGTGCCATGGAAGCAATATGCTACTGTACAAAGCAACTAGGAAAGCAGGGCGACATCACACCTAGCATCTGTTTAAATAACATAGCCTCTGTGGACAAGCAAAACATCATACATCTATATAGCAACTATAGCATCTATGTATCTAAATTGGCAAAAAAAAAAGTGCAGTACTGACCGGAGGAGGGCTATGGGGCATTGGTGGAAAAAGTAAAAGTATCAATACTGCAATGTAGAAATACTCCATTACAAGTGAAAGTCCAGCATTAAAAATGTACTTGAGTAAAAGTACAAAAAAAAGTCCCATTTCACAAGTGTTCAAATGTATAAAATCTATGGATTAAAATCTTTTGAAAATAGCAGATCTACAAGCACGCAATGCGTCGCAACGCATTGTGGGCTTGTAGATTGGCGACTTTCAAATGGCCGAAATGTATACTGAGCTTAACTCACTGAGTGCCATTAACGTGTTTCACGTGTTTTTAGCGCTATGGCTCAACGTGCCATTAACATGTTTGACGTGTTTTTGAAAAATTTGCATAAAAATGATTTTTTTTAAATTTTTTTTTGAAAAACATGTTCAGAACCCAAGATATCATCATCTGAAGGTGTGCAGCTCCATCCACTCCTTGTTTAACTTAGAACTGAAAAAGGCTGTATCTCGCTTCCTAAGCACTTTTTGTTTTCTGTGAAAAAAACTCTGGCACTTTTCAGAATCAATTCTGAAATAATTCTGGCAATCCTGGCACTCAATGAGTTAAGTGGTCAACGTATGTTTTGTAATAATAATAAAAATCTACAAAGTAACTAGTAACACAAGAGATTTTACACAAGAGGTCTAGATAATCCCCTGGTTTGACAAAATCAGTTCTCATCAAAAAGGGTTAATAGCGTATTTTGCGTTTTTCTCAGGATCCCCAAATGTTTAACATTACTTTGTCAAGATTTGTCCAATTTTCTTAAAAATACCCCAAAAATACAATAGAGCTTGTGTTTAAACTGTTCCACATTTAGCTGGGGGGCCCCTGGAGCCCCCTCAAGGACACCTAGGGGTCCCCAGACCCCACTCTGTAAACCATAGAGTGCCATACACAGTAACTTTACAGTATGGCACTGTTAACATTACTGCACAAGTTGTTGGAAGAATAGCGTGCGCATCATCCAGACTTCAGGCAGGATATACAGATCCAGAGTGCTCGCTGCGTGTCACCCACTCTCGCGAAAGACCCCTGAGACCACTCTGCACTGACACACCACTCTCCTTGCTCCCATCGGGCGAACACGAACGTGTCATTAAATGTACAGCGAGCTGTTTCAAGAATAGAATTCTTTCCAAGTGCTATACTCGACTTAAACAACACATACACACGCTAAACAGCACTTGTATATATATATATATATATATATATATATATATATATATATACACTACTCTATAGGGCTTTTGATACGGGCAGCGACAGATGTTGCCAAGTGTTCGTTTTCAATGAGAGGTTGAGGTGAGCGGGGCAGGTAACGAGGCGTGGGCTTATCTTGCAGGAGGAGTGACAAGCTGTCGCATTCGTGCTCGTTTCATGCACACGCCCACCTGCATCAAGAGATATTGCATTTTTTCCTAAAACATTCTCACCCCCTGAAAACTTGAATTCATGGAGTTTTGGTTGTTTTGGTATTTAATTGTAAGTAAATAGGAGGCCAATCTTAACATGAGCAATACAATATTTAAAACAATCACTTATAAGCACCATAGTAGTAGTCGTAATTACGCATTGTTTTAAGAGTAATTAAGAGTTGTTTTGGAGTTTATAAATTATATTTGATATAGTTTTGTGTTGGCCTCCTTTACTTCAATGCATTAAATATTGGAATATTGAATGAGGAATCCGGGGGGGGGGGGGTGAAATATCCCTTTAATTCTATGTAGGTGTGTGGCAAATAAACTTCTCTCTCTCTAGCACTCCTACATTCAAATAAATGAATGATGCTCATTCAGTAGATATCGCACAAATAGGATTATTGTCATGCCCAATATGTTTTTTTGAAGAAAATAGTGATAGAGTATACATTTGTCTCTTTGACGTGAAGTGCATGGTGGAATAACTCCAGTCCATTGCATGGTGCCTTTTGTGTGTCACAAAACACATGCTGGTCTTTTTCACCCATTAAGACCTGAGGTCGATTCTAGAAATGTCCTCTAAATCCTAACAGTTTTCTGAAAAATGTTGCTATATATCAGTGGTGCTCAATCTTTTTCATGTCAAGGACACCCCAAAATGATATGTAGGCCTATTTGGCCACGGACCCCCATCTCAAATGTTTTTGTTCCAGGGAACCCCTGGAGTAAAGATTTGAGTTTAAGACGTGGTGCCGTGACCCCCCCCCCCCCCCCGCCTAAAACATGATCATCAGCTATTACGATTATACTAGGAGGAAGATTTGTTTTCATTTGAGCGCCAAATGTTGGGTTTCAAACAGTGGAGGCATGCACAGTGGCATTTTAAATGCGAAAGTACTGCAGTCCCAGATTTGACCACCAGGCCACGGCAGCTTCACTGTTCTACCGTGGTTCTGGGGGGCTTGTTTGAGCCACACTGCAGAGCAACATTACCCATCATCCTTATATTAATTACTTCCCAACTATTTGTGCCGTCACGTTGTCTCAAGATTAGCCCACATGTAGGCTATCGCACACCCTTTTCTTCATAATTCTCTCCTATTCTCCACACTAAGGGCTTTTATTTTTAAATGGTTTTATATCGATTAGTTGACCTGCAACACTATTGTAATGATATAAAGCTGGCCGTTTATTGTGTCTGTGTACAGTATGTCACTCTGTCCACCAGAGGATGTTAAAGTGACTCAACTATGATGATTCAAGTGTTGCACACACCTGGGTGATCACACGGTTGACAGTGTTTTTTACATACTTCCACATGAAATTACTTGTTATCTAAACAAGGCATAATAAGCCCATAAATCTATATGATATGCACCTTATAGGTTTATGGGCTTATTATGCCTTGTTTAAATGTGTTTGGTGTAATCATAATATTCAAATGTATTAATTTTCCTTCTTGAAATGTTGCTGCTATTGACACAAGCATTCACGTGCACCAGCAATAACAAGTCATTTCATGTGGAAGTATGTAAAAACCACTGTCAACCGTGTGATCAGCCAGGTGTGTGCAACACTTGAAGCGTATAGCTGCGAGGTTTTCGGGTCACGGAGATGGTCATACTAGCGAGTGAAAGCGGGTCAGTGGTGTCCATTGATTGAGGCATCAACACAGACAGCTGGGATTGTGTGGGAGGAGGATGTATGCTTTCAAAAGGTGGCCCCGGCGGGGGCCACTGGCTCCTGAAATCCATCCATTGATTCCTGTTGGCTACTCACTGGCTCTTTTGACAAGAGTATGACCCGCAGAAAGATTTCTCTGGGAGAAAAAACACATCGCGTCGATCTTGTGTTGCTCAAAAAATACCATAGCTTTTAATGATTTAATTTCAGTATACACAGTACAATCCTCAGTGTTATTTTAACTGTGAGATTGTACGTATGTAACCAAATGGACCCACGGGGCCATTTGTGTGGAGTAAAAAGAAACGCGACTCAGGGTTGCCAGATCTGCTTATTATAATTTCCCCTCAAGAAATAGCCGATCTACAATTTCACAACGCGTCGTGAGCTTGTAGATCGGCTATTTTCAAATAGCTGATGTATATGTTAAAGTGCTCATGTGGCCCATAGTTGCTTCTTTTGGGCTGGTTTTCCTAGACCTGGTTGCTTGTTTCTCTCACAGAATCTGGCAACACTGACACTACTGTGCTTCCTGCTTCACTTGTCACTCAAAATGAAAAAAGAGAAGTGTTTTGCAAGAGAGAATGAAGACTTGGTGAAAACATTATTACAATGCACGTCATGTACTGTACGATGCACGGCTCAACTTGTACGTTCTTATTGGAAATGTCATCTGCCAATTATCCTCTTGTCAGTGGCGCAACAGCCGAGGATGCTCAGGTTGACAGTGGAACTGCCAGACACTTAACTGCTCCCCAGGTTTTTTTGATTGATTGAATACTTTATTAGCGGTTTGTAAACAGTACAGTGGTACAATTTTACAATGATTGCTAAAAGGATAACACAAAAAGCCCTAGGGGCTTGTACTGTACCATTGTGCTCCTGCGTATTCAATTGTGGTCCTGGGTATTTAATTCATCCAGGTGCCATATTAATGGCACCCACTCCTCTAGTTAGGATTAGACTGGGATCCACTCATTTTGCAGTTTTCTGATCCAGTCTAGAGAAAGTCAGCGGACACGGGCACATTCTGTGCTCCTACAAATAATTCCCTCGGGAACCGGGGGCCTCAAAGTAGTAGGGCCTACCCATAAACCTATGTAATCTTATGAATCCAGCACGTTTATTCAAGTACTACTTAGTATACTTTGTTTGATATAATGTCCATGTTTTATTATAACTAACCACTTAATCTAGTGACTTGCAAGACTAGGCTACTCAACTCGGCATTCATGTGCTGAACAATAACATTGCAGCGACAAACTGGATATGGATATTTAGTAGGCGTAGACTAGACCCGATCACACTAGCCAGTTTGGAACGAAAACCAGGCTTTCCTGGTGATGCATGTGAGGCTAGTTACGATGGGTAGACGCAGAGGGACATTTTCAGGTATGTGCAAATGTACCATGACAAATACCCCCAAAAACAACTAAAGGCCAAGGGCACTAGTTTTATTGTTATTTTTTTGGTACATGGATGCTTGTGTATCGTAGAGGTAGCTTTCAAACTGAGCTTTCGCCCCCAATCCCCGTTCTGCATTTAAATTCTGATATGCCCACTACAAGCACACACTACAAGCAATGCCACCACACCACAGCCTTGGAACACCAAACACAGCACGCAAACTGTTTGGCTTTCCAGTGAGAGGTTTACTGTAGCTCACTCCAAGCCACACTGTGATCAGAATGCAGAGAAAATACCATTAGCATTCAGAATCCATCTCAAAACCGCAGACATGAAAAGACCGAGACATACAAAAATAATTTTGAGTTGATGATGCAAGCGGGTGAAATGTTAACGTATCCTGGGTACCCAAGCACACTCATCCTCACACTTCGACTTTGCATCGATGGTTAAATACAGTAAGAATGAAACAGCAAATCTATGTACTGTAGAACGAATGCACATAATGCAGTTATATTTGCGCCCATGGGTGAAATTTTAAATGATGGGGCACGCACTACAATAAAGTCAAGAGCTAACTTTGCAAAGGGTGGCCATCCTCTGCTTTTGACGCCATTCCATGTGTCACACTTTGTTACACTATACCGGTGTCGCGCAGCTAAAACAGCCGACGCACAAGGTCAGACCGGCTATTTTAGCCACACGGCACCACCGTATGACAAGGCATAAATTGAGCATAAGGTGTTGACTCATGAACAGAAACATCAAACAAAAACACAACGGAAGCTGGTGCGGCGTTTTGACGGCATTAGTTCGGCTCCGGCGGTTTTGTCACACCGAATTGGCCGGGGATTGAGAAGTTGCACTGCTTTAGCACAGATCAATGTATTCCCTTCCCGAGGAATTGTGCATTGTGTGCAGCAGAGGTGGCCTACTTTACAGTGCTTCATAAGCCGCTTTAGCTGATGATGGGGCCTATTCAGGAGGAGGAATTTCAA
The DNA here is from genome assembly GCF_963454915.1 of Gymnoscopelus microlampas. Classification (NCBI taxonomy): domain Eukaryota; kingdom Metazoa; phylum Chordata; class Actinopteri; order Myctophiformes; family Myctophidae; genus Gymnoscopelus; species Gymnoscopelus microlampas. Next base: position 8,779,058 of record NC_139957.1, read on the forward strand.
CCCAGGACCCGATTGTGAAGTGATTAATTATTATGTGAAATAATGATGACAAAAAACACAAGCGCAATCCCGGGGTAATTATCAATTAAGAGCGGAATTATTGTGATTTGTATACGTTATGCTTTTGCAGTCATTTAATGCGGTTACGCCGCGCCGCGTTTATGACTATTACCTGTCATTGTTCTATTAAGACGATTAAAGGTCCCAGTGACAATTGTTACAGTACGCGCGGATAGGCCTAATCGAACAATTGCATCATGGGAGTGGCGAATATACAGGACGGATGGACCACAAACAAACAAACAAAAAAAACAAGAAGACCTGGGCTGCCAGACCTCTCGACTGCCTGGGAAATTCAGTTCAGGACAAAGATGTGGGCAGCAGTGTAAAGCTCCTCTAAATTGGTTCATGCCATGAAAACTCGCAAAACTGGAGCGTGGGAGTGCTGTCAGACTGCCTGGATCATGTCCTCTCTGCACTCTCTCCCCACGGACGCCGAGCTCCCTGATTTGGGCAGTGTGTGAGGAACGATGATTGCAGTACGGTTACTGCGCTGTGGTTTTTTAACGCCTTCAGGTTTCTCAGGCTGCATAAATCCACACAGAAACCCTGTTCATCACTGTGAAGCATCGGTACGTTTATTTTTAGGCATTGGTACCGTGGTTTTATTACTTTAACTCACGATTTTTAGGTATTTTTGCTCCCTTTGAATTCGAAACATTTGTGGTCACACGTCACTGAAGATACTATGTGTTCAGGATTTTCTTTTATTATCACAGCTGACAACACAAGGCGCTCTTCTATGCCCATCCTGGAGCGCATGAGGGCGATGTCATATTTCAGCTGAGACACCTACACGGTATACCACTTGATGTTTTAAACTAGCGGGCGTAGATGTGAGATGAATCAAGATTGAGCAACTGCACGGCCTACTTCTCACGTAAAATAGTATAGATCCTACACTGACAAGCTGCCATAGATGGGCACCACCTGACCAGCCTATCAGCTCGCCTGTTGGGCACGGCTGCTGGCTTGAGCCACCTGGAACTCACGCTGCACCACAACTCACTTATGGGTAAATCAGGGACGTGCTGGCCACTGGGAAATTCGGGAAAATTACAGAACGGCCGCGCCATTTACGGGCCGCCAAACGGTCGGTGGGCCACCCATTTTTGCTCCCGTAAAAAGTGGCCACCCATTTTTTGCTCCCGTTTTAGGATTACTACGGTAATTTCCGGGTCGCGCGGCCCAATTCCTAGTTACGTTACTGTTGGGCTAGGACGTTTTTCAGCAGTGGTGTAATTTACATAGGGTGGCTGGGTTAACCCCCCCCCCCCCGTTGACAAAACGGTGGGCCGGTTCGGAAATTCCAAGAGCTGAAGTTCCCAGCACACCCCTGGGTCATATACTGTAGTTAAAGGAATACTTCAGTCAGATTCAACCTTATCTTCATATAATTGGTCCTCACTAGTGCTCATTATAAGCCACAATTTCTACTCACGCTTTGTCTCATTGGTGGGCTATGGACAGTTTAGAAACCTACCAATGCCTACTGAGAAGCTACGGCCCTTTTCTTCCTGGAAAGTTAGCATGCTGAAATAGAAGCTAAATTGCATTAATATAAAATGTATAAATAAAAAAGTTTGAAATCTTGTTTGAAATGGCCAAACTTGCCTACCGATGACGTCACTGGTAGGCAGGTTTCTGAACTGTCCGCAGCCCTCCTTTGAGACCAAAACCAAACCAAAGAGACAGAAATATGAACATTAGTGGGGATCAATTATATGAAGATAGGGCAGGGGTGGGCAACTTCGATGATGGAGAGGGCCACTATTTCCACACTCACTCCAGAGGGCCACATTGTATACTGCCAGGCCATTCTATGTCACACAAAAGTATCAAAAATAGCCGATCTACAAGCTCAAAACGCATCGCAGTGCGACGCGTTTTGAGCTTGTAGATCTGCTATTTTTGCTCTTTTTGAATTGGAATCCTGTTAAGTAACATTTTTTTTAAATTTCAAATGCATTTACTTATACTTATGTTAACTTATATGAACTTAAATACAAATACATTGGACATAAAAAAGACAATACAATTTTAATACCAGTCATTAAGCTACTAATATAGACTGAAGTATTTAAGCGGGTCATGTTTGCAATGGGAACAGCTGAAATCAATAATATATCAGTATTCCGATATTAACATGCGACCTGCATTAACTCATTCAGTGCCCAGCTTATTTATGGAATTTTGGCTCTGAGTGCCACAGCCAAAATTCATTGTAAAAAAAAAGTGCTTAGGAGCCGAGATACAGCCTTTTTAAGTAAGAAGTTAAACAAAGAGTGCATGGAGCAGCAAATCTTCAAATCATCATATCTTGGGTTCTGAACATGTTTTTCAAAAAAAAAAAAAAAAAAAAAATCAAAATATTTTTTTCCCATTTTTTTCATGACGTCTTAGACGTCATGTGGCGCACGGGGCGTCAGGCCACGTGACGTCTGAGACGTCATGTGGCACTGAATGAGTTAAGTGAAGGTGGGGGCCGCATGTGGCCCCCGGGCCACCAGTTGCCCATGTATGAGATAGGGTTAGGGTTGAAAATGGGTGAAGTGTCCTTTCAATAGTCCTGCCTTCGAGAAAATACAACTCCACTATACTGTATACATAGCAAATACAATGTAATTATATTCAATCTCGGAACCCAGAGTCAAGTGCAAAGGAAAAACAGCGACCTCTGCTGCTCTGCTGTTCGTTCCTCCTCAGTGCAGAATCTGTTCTTGAGAGATTATGTTTTATTATACTATATATAGTACTGTTTTTGTTGTACTGAAAATAGTGAAATACAAAGCATTTCAGGAAGAAGCAGTAGCTGGTCTTTTGTGGTGTTTGTCCCACCCCTCTTCCACTGTGATTGGACGGCTGGGTAAAAAGTGACAGCGTTGAGCGAATCATTCTACCAAAAGTTGAACAGACACATACTGTAATCTTGAACTCTTAAGCTCAATTATCCCATACTAAAGAGCTGCAAGGTAAAACAATTCAAGTGTTACGACTAATAATCTGTAGAGAATGTTTATTTGTCAGATAATGTGAGAAGTCCTCTCATAATGGGATCTATAATTGTATTAAATAATGTACGATTACATGTAGTATATCTCAAATATCCTGCCCTAGACGACCTCTGAGTTAGAACATTGTCAATTACTTTACCTCCTAGGGATCATTTTAACTGTAGCTAACAGGGGAGTGGAGTTACAGTATACGTACATTTCTGTGTCTGATGCAGATAATTGCTTGACCTATGGGTTTATAATGAAGACAGCCGGCATGCACAAACCTCAGGGTAATAAAAGAAAAAGAAAACTGTGAGTTGGAAGTGGGCCATATTGATGTAGACAAGCAATGCCAGCTCGCGTCAATGAGGACATAAATCTGGTGGTAATTGAAAGGAAAAGCCCAGGCTTGTTCTCTGCCATTATTTGCGTGATCAATGGACTTTCCGCACCAAGGACTGGGCTTCTCGAGCATTGCTCCATCTCATGTTTGATCCAACGGTATTATGCAACTTGCATGATATTTTTGCAGGATGTGTGAAAGTGCAGGGTGGGGGTGGCGGGGGGGGGGTCGATACTGCATGCAAATGAGAACTGATACGAGCCTTTTAGAGACACTATACTTAAAAGGGAGCAGGAGGAAAACAAACCGAAAAAGAAACCTTACAATAATTTCAAAATCCCACACAGTGGAACAATTGGATTGTACGCTTCTAGAGAGGCTCAAAAAGGTGCTTTGATATTTTCTTTGTTAAAACAAGTGTTCAACAGCTCAGCTCTATATCCCCATAGTAATCATTGCTATAGTTATTGCTCAGTAACATCTCTTTAGTGAACAGAAAATACAATTGATGCAACAAAACAAAACAAAAATTGCAGAGAAACTAGAATGATCTTTGTATTTCATGTTTATTTAAAGAGCTGGAGAGATGGGGAGACCCGTGTCATTGAACAAACACTCTACCGCAATGATTACTATCAGAACAGAGCTTTAACTTTTTGTATCAACAAATCACTTAAGGCACCTTTGACCCATTAAGACCGGGAAATAATCTGTCTTTTTTAGATTTCTTTGGCTATTCAAAAATAGCAGATCTACAAGCTCATAGAGTGGCACCAAGTGCCACGCTATGAGGTTGCAGATCTGCTATTTTTGAAAAATCGTTTTTTTTTCTTTTTTTTTTTTAATCTTTGAATATATATATATATTTTAAAGCAAACTAAAAACTAACTAAAATCTTTGCTTCTGGGGGATTCTACAAATGTCTTCTAAATCCTGGGTTTAAAAAAAAGGGTTAGGGTATAGGGTTCTTTTTTTTGCTATAATCAGTGGTTCTCAAACTTTTTCATGTCAAGGACCCCCATCTCAAAATATTTTGTTCCAGGGACCCCCCAGAAGTTGTAACAGAGTTAAAAATGTGCACTACAGAAGAAAGAGATATTCAAAGATTTGCACACATTTTCACGATTTTTCAAAAAAATTGCAGATCATAGCGCGACACTCGGTGCCGCGCTATGAGCTTGTAGATCTGCTATTTTTGAATAGCCCAAAGAAATCTTAAAAAGACACCGATGCGTTCTCGGTCTGAAAGGGTTAATGAAGGCAGCCTATTTGCATTCATGGCCAACTTCATAATGTCTTCATACATCTACAGCAGCAAGCATTGGAAACCTTCTGATAAATCTCAAAAGCTTCCATGGTTTAATGGCTATTGTAAAAGCAATGAAAGCAACAACAACAACAACAACAATCTACGGTAATACAGCAAAACGCAGGTTTTGTTTTGGAACAGTATATATTGTTTATTGTATATAGTTAAATATATAACTGACTTTCAGGCAGTACTTTCATCTTCGTGAAATCAATGTTTTGTGTCATTTTCACCAACATGAAGGAGAAGCTGTTTGTTAGATAGACCCAGGTAATGAAGTCTGTCAGTTGCTAACTGGTTAGATTGAGAGTGAGATAACATTGTAGGTCCCTCGTGTGCATTATTGGTATTTTTTCCTCTGCTTGGAAGATACAGTAGTAAGTAAGAAATGGCGTGAATCAAAACATTTTTTTACAATCCAAACAATAATATTTTTTCAGCCCCCAATTAACATTATTCCTGATATTGAGTAATTGTCTCCGCCAGGCCGAAAGGCATGGCGAGAGAGTATGTTTTGCACCCTGTCCGTCCGTCCGGAAAACCCTCTGCCCTGCATTTTTCACATCTGCCTTATAGCGCCACCAGGAGGCCGACTTATGTAAAACACAATTTTGGATATTACTCCTTCAGATTTTATCCAGAATTCACGCAAATCGGTACACATGATCTCTATAGTCATGTGATCAAGCTGGATCGGTTAGATTTTCCATATTCCATCCTGATTGGCTAAGATTGACATCTAAAGTTGGCAGGACTGGCCCGTTTTGCGCAAAATGACGCAAATCACGAACGCAGGGTCCGATTGCGGTGAATTCCGAACATTGCTAGCCCATACTAACCTACCTGACCTGGCGGAGACCTGTGCTCTGAGCACCTTTTCTTGTTTGTGGTGTTTCTGTTAGCGTTTTTCAGTTTTTCACAAGTTTTCCTTCTTTGTCCTTGTTTTCAGTTGTACATTTCAACCACTTATCCATTTTCTTTGTTTGTTTGCCTTTAAATATTAAAAATTCTCTCAGGCCAGGTAAAAAAAAAAGTTATTGGCTGGTGGTTGAAATACATGTTGGTGATTGATTGTATTGAAATAACAGAGTTTCCAAATGTAAATGATAATTTCCAGATTTAACTGACTTCATGAATGCGTGATAAATTCATAACCAACATCAGACAAAATACTTTTTGTTAGAAATGTTTTAACTAGGCTACCCCTAGGAGTACTCCAAAGTATCCCAATTTGAGAAACACATGGCGTAGATCTGGCATGTTGTTAAATTGTGTGAGCTACTGCACAGCATTATCGCCTGTGTGTGAGCCTTTCACATTAGTTTGGAGTTCTTCTGGGCTGCCACTCATATTTTGGGATAGCACAACCAGTCTTCCACTGAGCTCCACTAAAACTCCTACTTTAAGGGTTACGTGTCATGCTCAATCGAACCCCAACGGTATAGTTCCCTTCCGACAATATTGCTTGACAACCTAGAGAGTTCCACTTGCAGCAATGCAATCAATGAACAACAGCGTCTTACTGTTCTAGAAAACACAACATCACCATTCCAACATCATGTTGTGTATTGTACAGTGTGTCATTTCACATCACATCATATCCCACGCTCAAATCCCAACTTATTTTGACAAAGTGCGGTGAACAGTAATGGTGGAGATCATTCTCTCTCACATGTTTGCACCGGGTTGTTCCACAGCAGATGACAGCGTGGTACAACAGGGCGAGTTCAACATTGGCACATATTGTTCTCCGAGAAAGCGGATGCCATCTGCAACTCTGCCAGCAGAGTTTTTCCCTCTGTATCTTTGATCACCATTTCTTTCATCTTTTGTGAGCCGGGGACTGCCACGAAATTGCTTTATAGCATGATATATGGCATTCCATTTCGAAAGCGTATGAAAAATAAATTAGATTTCCCTACACGCTTTTTTTTTTGTGATCAACCTGTCTCTCCGCCTGTCTTTCCATCGCACCTGCCTCCCCCTCGTTCTCTTCGTGTGTGGTTGCGACATGCCCAGAGAACACAAACACCGAGGGAGGATCTCACTGGGTTAGATTGATGGTTCCCAAACTGGGGGTCGGGAACCCCATGGGGAGTCCCCTAATGATTTTGGGGGGTCCCCAGAGGATTAGCTTAATGTGCAACATTGTTTTCTCACTCAACAGTAAACAAACCAACATACAGTATAAGTGTATACTATCAGAGTCAAAATAAATGGAATGCCTACAATTCCAAGTGCTTGTCAGGCTGGGGGGTCCCCAGTTCAGATATCATTTTTGGGGGGTCGCGGCCTGAAAAGTTTGGGAACCCTTGAGTTAGATGAGAGAATGAGGGGATGCTTGGCGGATCAGCCAGTTAGTGCACACACCCACACACACACACACACACACACACACACACACACACACACACACACACACACACACACACACACACACACACACACACACACACACACACACACACACACACACACACACACACACACACACACACACACACACACACACACACATTTCAGTAAAAAGTAGAGGGTGGCAAAACAAAAAGTAACCACTTAAGCCATATTTCCAAAAAAGCAGATGTCATGTACTGTAGAAGGTGGACCGGTGTGGATTGAGATGCTCTTAGCACCGATCTGAAATCAGATTAATTGGTAAAAGATTATGTTCAGAGTTGGAGAAAATATGCACAAAAGAACTGAATTTAAAACACTAGACGCCCCTGTTTGAATCCAACCCCAATCTCTCTCCTGTCTCTCTAAAGTATCTGAAATAAAGCATACAAAAAGGCAAAAAAAAACAACACGTGCAGCAAGTGTGGCCATTGGGGTACCATCCTTTTACAATCAAAGGATGAAAGGAGAGCGCTAATTGAAACGACACATGGTGGCTTTCATAAGAAATTCAACGGAAGCGACGGCCTTCACTATGCTGTATTGAGATGGAGTGTGTCAGATCTGGCTCGGTCAAAAAAGGAATCATCACAGTACTCCCCTCTCACGGCAGACTAAACTTATGGTATCTTCATCCAACTCAGGCGTCATGAAAGCTTACAGAGCTTCTAGTCACTGCTTGTCAGCTCCAACGCTCAGCTGTTTACTGAAGCATGTGCTCAATATTAATTCTGCAGCACGCCCACATGTGGTCAGAGACTGTACGTTTATGAATGGACTAGCCCCGTCGCATCAGCCTCAATCGTGCGTTCTTAAAACGTCATTCCATCTCCACCTATTACTACCCATCAGGGAGAATCTGATTTTGAGGAACATCAACCCAACCAACATTGTCTTGTCTGTATAGCGTGAGTCCATATTAACTCATTCACTGCCAGAATTATTCTGGCTGCGTTTGAACACTGCCATATTTTTCATTGAAAAAAAAAAGTACTCAGGAGCCGAGATACAGAATTTTTAAGTTTTAAGTTAACAAGGAAGTGGATGGGAGTCTATATCTTCGAAAAATCATATCTCCTTGGTCTTTGGGTCAAAAAAAAAAAAAAAAATCTAAAAAAAAAAAAAAAAAAAAAAAAAAAAAAAAAAAAAAATAAAAAGTCGTTTTAGTCGTTCTTGGCAGGCATGGCTTATGGACAGAAGTCGTTTTAGTCGTTCTAGGCAGTATATGAGTTAAGACAAAACAATGTTTACGTATATGAAAGTGAACCTGTAACCATATGACTGTAACCCTTGGGATCAGGGGCATTATACCAAATTAATCACATCTGTCACACGCTGTAAGTATGTCTCTAACTCACACACTCCCCCGCTTTCTATACCGACTGGGAAGGCCACACAGGGCCATCCTTCACCGCCAAAGGGACAAGGAAGGGTTACAGGTTAGCTTTCATTCATAAAAAACATGCTTACATACGTTAACAGGGTTAGGGTTATCTGTAACGATATGGCTACACAGTATGCCAAATTACTCATGAGGAGAGTGAGGGATTTGCGGAATGTTTTTGCTCATTCACGGGTGTCGCCTGTGTGTGAGCCTTTCACATTTAGTGAAAGGCTCGCTTGTAGATCAGCATTTTTTGCAATTTTTTATAGTATAAAATAGAGCTTAAGTGGTTCAGCCTGATTTATACTTTGTCGCATTGTGAGCTTTAGATTGGCTATTTGACGTTTGACACATCATATGACTGAGTAAATTACATTACATTATTGTAATTACAGAAAGAGTTAGAGTGGGGAAGATAAGAGAGATTAGAAAGGAAAGGAACACACGTAACAGGAAGGCACAGTCAAATCAATATATAAATGAATAAAAACAGATAGCAATGGATAGACGGCATTACGGAAGGCAGACATGCTTCTCGTGCAGGAGGAAAATATATCCAGCATATAAAAATAGTAGCAGGTATTTAAAATCGCAGTTTTATGTGCATAGTTAAAGTGACATGGAATTGAAAAACAGAGCATCTGGTATAAAATCATATCCATATCCGACAGCAGTATAAAATCACGTGCATGGTTAAAGTGGCATGGTCAAATACGTGGCAATATAAAGCAGTGGATGTTATACATCAATTCTTCATGGCTCTTCTCTTTAGCATTAACATTTCCGCTTAGCAGCTGAGGTCCGACAATGGTGCCAGATGCACCACTCTGCAGTATATCTCCACGCCTCTCCTTTTTAACTATGCTGTAAACTAGACATACGGTGGATTGGCGGTCAAAGGAAACCAAAAAAGCCCCACAAGCTAGAGGTAATCATTCAATGAGCACTGATCCGGCCTCCCGTCTGTGAGGATGTCCCGCCTATACAGTGCTGTACCTCACCTATAGGAAATGAAGTGCATCTGCTGCCAATCTGGCAAAACAAGACACGAAGCCTTACGTTTTAACCCATTAAGAACCGAAGCCGATTCTACAAAATGTCTTCTAAATCCTAACAGTTTTTTTTTAATACACTTATGTTGCTATGTCAGTGGTTTTCAAACTTTTTCATGTCAAGGACCCTAAAATGTACATGTATTTGGCCGCGGACCCCCATCTCAAAATATGTTGTTCCAGGGACCCCCCAGAAGCAAAGATTTGAGTTAAAAATGTTCGGTTCAAAAGAATATATATTCAAAGATTTGCACACATTTTCTTGATTTTTTCAAAAAATAGCAGATATACAAGCTCGTAGCGTGGCACGAGTGCCGCGCTACGAGCTTGTAGATCTGCTATTTTTGAAAAAATCGTAAAATAATGCTTTTTTTTAGCTCAAATCAAGAAGTGACACAGATGCGTTCCAGCTCATAGAGGGTTAAGAACAAAAGGATTGTTAAATAATGCATCGAATCCCTTTGTGTCGGAGATATCGCCGTGCTCCTCCATATGCTTCAAGCAACTTGAAGCTTCAAAGCTTTCAAAACCATGAAAGCTCCTTTGATCGCTTTGTTAAAATTACACGACGCGGTGCTATTGAAACCCACTGCTATGTCCGTCTGTAAATATCATGCTAATTATATACCACCACACACAGAGGCCCATCTGTAAGGGATCTGTACAAAATATTTTCCTTGCGACTCCTTCTGGATTAGCCGCCATCATCGCGCACTGTACACCATTGGCGAGGCCTTCCACCTCCTTGCCAAAATAAAAGTCTCTATAAAAAAAGACGCATTTAGAATATTAATTTCCAAAGCCAGAGTTCATTTGCATAGCCTATTTTCCTTTTATTTGAGCCGAATGGCCATTATCATCATGGGCAGTTGGGAAAATGCGTGGCTACGCTGCAATTACATGCAGTATAGTGATTAACTTACAGCAGCAAACAACAAAGCAGATATTTACTATGCAGGGAGGTGCACAATACATTTTGTATGGGAGAGTGGAAAGTCACTAAACCCATTAAGACCGGGATTAATAATGTCATTTTTAGATTTCTTTGGCTATTCAAAAAAAGCAGATATACAAGCTCATAGCGCGGCACTCGGTGCCGCGCTATGAGCTTGTATATCTGCTTTTTTTGAAAAATTGTGAAAATGTGTACAAATCTTGGAATATATATTATATTTTAAAGCGAACATTTGTAAAATATTTAGTTCCAGGGACCCCCAGAAGCAAAGATTTGAGTTACTAATGTCCGCCAAAAATGTTTTTAAAAATTAAATATTAGCTCACATTTTCATGATTTTTTCAAAAAGTAGCAGATCAAATAGCTATCAAAAGTATCTGCTATTTTTGAATAGCCCAAAGAAATCTAAAAATGACACACAGATGCTGCGTTACCGGTCTTAAATGGTTAAGCCCTGCAGAGTACTGTATGTACTGTACAGTATGCAAAATAGCAAAAAAAAGCTTGCAGATTGGCTATTGTCACTGTGTCACTCTCACTCACCTTGGGCCATATGCATGAAAGGGTGTGGGTGTGTACTGTTTTGTATGCATTAAAATGACGATGAGTGACTTTCTACCCAAAGATCGGTAGTTACAGTATGATAAGCAAACATGACGTGAGAAGGTGCAGCAGGCAGGCACCGATTTTTGGGGAGAATGTATCGTGACGAGAAAAAATTAGGCATAAAGAATTATGATTTTTTTTTCTCTCTCAGTGTAATAGTCGGTTTACAGTATGTTTAATCCAATAAAAAGTTGACAATGACATAAGAATTACCATTAGTGTTTTCCAATGGGTGTAATCTGTCTAAGATATCGCCTGTTGAATGGATTGTTACCCCGCTGGTGCAAGATGTTATTTATTTACTCTGCTGATTCACCTCTCAGAAATGTTATATCAGCTCCCCCTAATTATCTAAAGCACGCGTGTGCCCAAGCCTAACAGAATTGCGTCACACACTATATTTGAGTGTGTAATGAGTGTGTTACAGTATTACCAAGCACAAAGGCTCCTTTGGTGAGGACACTGAGAAGAAGCCTTTATTTCGACAGTGTTAGTAGAAAGTGAGAGACAGGAAATGCAGAGAGAGAGAGAGAGAGAGTAAGGGTGGGTTGACATTCAGCAAATTCTCTGGCCAGCCAGGAATGGAGCCACTGGGACTCGCTGATGTGGTACGGTATTGCACCCTAACAGTGGAAAGAGTACTCAAATATTTTACTTCAGTAAAAGTGTCAATACTGCAATGTAGAAATACTCCATTACAAGTAAAAGTCCAGCATTCCAAAATGTAGTTTAGTAAAAGTACAAAAGTATTCGTATCAAAATGTACTTAAAGTACCAAAAGTAGAAAGTACTCATTAAGTTTTCAATGTATAAAATGTATTAAAATCTTTTAAAAATAGCAGATCTACAAGCAAACAATGCTCACATTGTGAGCTTGTAGATCGGCTATTTTCAAATGGCCAAAATGTATGTAGGGCCGAAGTGGTTAATGTATGTTTTGTAATAATAATCTAAATCTACAAAGTAACTAGTAACTAAAGATTTCAAATAATTGTAGTGGAGTAAAAGTACAATATTTTCCTCTGAGACGTAGTGGAGTAGAAGTAAAAGTACTGAAAACTGGAAATACTCCAGTAAGTAAAGTAAAAAATACCTCAACATTGTACTTAAGTACAGTACTTGAGTAAATGTACTTGTGGTTACTTTACACCACTGCACCCTAACCACTTGGCTATCGGGGTCACCGCAGGACACGAGAACAATCTAATCAGACGTGAGCATGACTTTCCAGACCGCTCTGACTCGTGGTCCAAGGACGCCAGCCTTGCTCTGGCTGAGTGGAGAGAGAGAGCGATGGGGTCCCGTCTCCTCCTCCAGTGGCTTTGGCACCAATTCTCCAGCCAACTGACTTTATGGCCTCCTCGCTCTAAAAGTCACACAACTTTTTCTTTGCCTTTAAATGCGGTGGGTTCTCAAACTTTTTCATGTCAAGGAAGGACGCCCCAAAGCGGACACCTATCTGAAGATATATAGTCCCCCCCCCCCCCCCCCCCCATACAAGATTTGTGTTGTAAAAAATATTCAAGATTATTCAAACTAGACCATACCCGTCGGGGAATATGAGCACCACGCACGCGTCATGGTCCGCTTGTTTCACGGATGTGGCAACACCGGCGCTTGTTTCGCGCACACGATTTGGCAACCCGGGAGCCAGCGAACACAAAAATGCTAATAAACAGCTGACGCACAGAGCTTTGTAGAATTATAGGATAATGATAGGATGATGTTTTCAAGATTTTTCGAAAATAGCCGATCTACAAGCTCGATGCGACGCGTTGTGAGCTTGTAGATCGGCTATTTTCAGATAGCCAATGCACACAGGTTTAAAGTGGTTAAATAAAAACACGTTGAGAACCACTGTTCTAATATACACAGTACTGATCTTGCAGTGTTGACTGCAGCAGTGATCTTCTGACACTTACAACTCACAACGCCTGGCAACATGACACGGTATGAGCTTACAGAGCGGCTATGTCGCTATTTGCCGTACGACTAAGTACGTTATATATGGGCTTAATTGGTTACGGTTTCTATATTCCACAGTTGCTGAAGTTGCAATTATTTTTCATGCTCCTTTTCTCTCAGCCATTGTCTCCAATCTTTTCGCCTAAATGAAGATGAACCTGGAAATGTTAAACAGGTTAATTAGGGGCATTTTTCTAACCATTAGGCTAAATGCATAGAAAAGATCTCCATGTTGCTCCCATAATTGTGGGAGTGGACCGTAGCATCTTCACATGCTCACACATCCACACATGATCATACCTTTACGCTATGATTTATAGAGAGAAACAGGTGGGTGTGGTTTTTTCCCAGACTATAATATGGACTAAGACGATTGTGACGTCACCCGTTGGTTTTTACAGACCCGTTTTGAAGCCATTAATGCAGGGAAAATGGCCGCGAGTGCAACCGTAACTAAATTGGTGGGTAGGGACTCGGAGCGAGGGGTGGGTCTTCACTAGTCACTGGTATAACCCAATCACAAGCCCCGAAAGCATACCCTGCTTTATCATAAATCTTTTCATTAATGAGAACACCCTATATTAAAATTGTCTTAACCCATTAAGACCTGGAACTAGGGCTGGGACTTTAACTGATTAATTTAGATTAATTAATAACAGAAAATTAACGCGATTTAAAAAATAAATCGCATTTTAATCGCGCCTAGTTTATGCACCACAGAACTCTCACTCTACGAGTTTCAGGCGTACCGATCATACCAGTGCACCAACCAACAGCCAACACACCCCAGTGCACGCAATGGGACAAGAAGCCAATCAGACTGCTTTGCTTGGCCCAGTGGATGGGAAATTTAGATTTAAAAAACTCTCTGATGGAAGCGTGGATAAAAACACGGTTGTGTGCAGAACTATTTTTTGTTGCTTAAACTTATGTATTCACTCATTGATTCACTCATATACCAAAATCTGTTTTAACTGAACAGAAATTGCTTCTCAGGTCAAATATTGATATGCGATTAATCTAGATTAATTAATTACAAAGCCTATAATTAATTAGATTAATTTTTTTAATCGAGTCCCAGCCCTGGGACCTGGAACGCATCTGTGTCATTTTTTGATTTGAGCTAAAAAGCATTATTTTACACTTTGGCTATTCAAAAATAGCAGATATACAAGCTCATAGCGCGGCACAGAGGGCCGTGCTACGAGCTTGTAGATCTGCTATTTTTGAAAAATTATGAAAATGTGTGCAAATCTTTGAATATATATTGTTTTAAAGCGAACATTTTTAACTAAAATCTTTGCTTCTGGGGGGTCCCTGGAACAACATATTTTGAGATGGGGGTCGCGGCCAAATACATATCATTTTGGGGGTCCTTGAAATTAAAAAGTTTGAGCACCACTGACATAGAAACACAAGTTTTTCAGAATACTGTTGGATACTGTTGAATACTGTTGTGACGCTCACGCTCATGTCACTCTGACTCAGCCAAAGGAGTGCCCAATGCAGCTACGCCCAAATATGGAGTGGGTTGTCTAACCTCAATGTGTCATCATGCATGGCATCAGGCTGCAAACAAATCAGTCAGCTCCATATATGGGCACAAAAGGGGGCATGCCATAACGGATGCCTGTTAGAACTGCCGTGTAACCACCTCATTGTTGCTAGATTGTTGTCTCCGCCAGGAGAGTTTGTTTTCACTTTCCGTCAGCCAAGCAAACATTGGTCGAGCCTCACGTGACACTTGACAATAGGGTGAAATAGTGTGATCTGATTGGCTAGTGACATATAACGGGCTATAAATACATGTGTCACTTTGAAAGAGTCTATGCCTCTTTCAAAGTGAGGTAAGACATGAATAATCACGAAATGGCTGAGAAATGGCGGATACTGTAACAATTGGATAGGACACTTACACAGACAGGACGGATAGGACACTTACATAGACAGGACGGATAGGACACTTTCATAGACAGGACGGATAGGACACTTATACAGACAGGACGGATAGGACACTTATACAGACAGGACGGATAGGACACTTACATAGACAGGACGGATAGGACACTTATACAGACAGGACGGATAGGACACTTATACAGACAGGACGGATAGGACACTTATACAGACAGGACGGATAGGACACTTATACAGACAGGACGGATCGGACACTTATACAGACAGGACGGATAGGACACTTATACAGACAGGACGGATAGGACAGTTATACAGTAACTCCAGGTGGGGATACCAGTTTTATCCAACTAAGGTTTGGATAAAACAGACGGATAGGACACGGATAGGACACTTGTGTCATGTTACTATGACACAGTAACATGTTCTAATTAGAACATAAGAATTAGAACATTCCCAACATTCCCAACACAAGTCTGCTGGCGGAGACTTGTGCTCCGAGGAGCACTTTTTCTAGTTGTAATTATATTCACTGTTTATAGATAGTATATCGTTGCTGTCGGGTGGAAACCTTGTACGTTCAAAACCGTTCCTTTTTGAGTGGTGCCAACCACTCCTATATCTGACTTTGTCCGTGTGTCCGTCCGTATGTATGTATGTATGTCCAATAAACAAACATTGATGACAACATCAATACGGGGCTCATCAAAGGCACCACTCACTTCACACAGGGTGTGATTTTTTAGCGGCGCTAGCCGCTCTATACCTTTAGGTATAGAGCGGATAGTAGCCCTCTATACCTGGCTTTTGCGTCAACGTTCTGATTGGTCAGGCTCGCCAACGTTCTGATTGGTCAGGCTCGCCAATGTTCTGATTGGTCAGGTCCGTCAACGTTCTGATTGGTCAGGCTCGCCAACGTTCTGATTGGTCAGGTCCGTCAACGTTCTGATTGGTCAGGCTCGCCAACGTTCTGATTGGTCAGGTCCGTCAACGTTCTGATTGGTCAGGCTCGCCAACGTTCTGATTGGTCAGGTCCATCAACGTTGGGATTGGTCACTATTCATGACATCACTATGTTACTATTCATGACATCACTATGATGTCATGAATATAGAATTAGATCTCTATATAAACAGAAATATTTATTAATTTCATTTTATTATTCATTTGGCTAAAGTCTCCTTCTAGGTAAGTTATTTAAAGTTAGATCCTCAATTTAACCTTATCTTGGGAATCTTGGGATCTGTCCAAGATTCCTCCCAATATGACCAATAGAAAGAGAAAGATACAAGAACGTCATGTTCATGAGGAAATCCAGTCATCCGTTATGCGAGAATGGTTTGACGAAGGAGATCTAGTGTCCAAGAGTCCTTTCATTCGGCAGCCGAAAAACGCAGTCATTGACCCAAAAATGATCTCAAAGAGTGATGTTATCCCGGGGGACACAAGAGGAGGTAGGGACACAAACAATGTTATTGACCCTATGACCTCGCTTGTAGTAGAAAGTTTGAGCTCGGGGATCCCGTCGTCCGTTATGAGAGAATGGTTTGATAAAGACGATCAAGAATCCTTGATCCTTTCTTTCAGGAGCCGAAAAATGCAGTCATCGAACCAAAAATTAGGATCCCAGAGGAAACAAGCGAAGTCATTGACCCTATAATTTCAAAGGATATCACAGAAATAATGATGTCCTATAAGTTCGAATTGAATGAACGTGATGTTCAAATACAGTTGCTCACCAAGGAACTCGACGCTTTTAGAGGTAGAAACGCAGCCATGTCACAGAACCCGATGTTAAAACAGCTAGAGAGACCTTCGATCTGTAACAGTGCAAGTGCAGATACTCTGTTACGAATTACCGAGACCAAAGTATATGGAACCACAAATACTGAAGTAGCAGCCAATGTTTCAATAACCCCTATTGCCGAACTTAGAGTCTCTATGACCTGGAAAATTCAAGGAGTCGTCGTAGAAGGCTCAGATGTCAGGAAATATGTAAATTTATGTGATACAAAATGTATCACAGGCGCCGCTACCTTCACACAGGTGTGATTTTTATTATCATCTTAAAAACATTTTGAAATAGTGAAAATATAAGATTTACAAGCTTAGCTTATTAATAGATCTGCTATTTTTTATGATGAAATTGATGAACTTGGGCATTAAAGGTGTCTGCCCGACAGTAACGATAATGTACATACTGTACTATCAATAATACCCACTATATGCTGACACAGTATATGCTGTATACAGTATTGGCCTCTTATCCACTGTCGATAGCCTCTGCTGTATTATATTCACAGGTGATAGATATGTTCACATTTACTGTGGATAGATTGTACATTATACTTACTGTATGCTTGTATGTTTATTGATAGAATATACATTATGTTAACCCAGTCAGGCAAGTGCAGATGACTAGGATCAGACTGTAAGTCATTTAATTTTAAAAGTCTATTTTTGTTCATATTTGTAATCCTATTCTGACCTCTCTAACTACCCCCTTGTACCTATCTTGTAGATATGTTGTGTTTCATGCTCATTGCTGTTTCTGTTACATCTATGTCTTTTAGAAAGCATGTTTAATTTGGTTTGTACAAGCAGATGTCATTTTGAAGTGAATCGATCTTACTATATATATGTTTTCCCTACAGATTGAAAACAACTGACCTCATAGCCGTGACGTTTGATTCTGAGCCATCAAAAAGAGGACGTAGAACCTGCAGTATATCACCCAATGTTACCTGTACCCCCACTGATGTCTTTATTCTGTTCTATAATATTGGTCTGTTCAGGTTGCTGTGTGAGAAAGCAAGGTTTTTACATTAACTTGACTGTTTCCTAGGAACTGGCTGATCGTTTACCCTCCGCATACTGCATTAATCTAACATGTATTTCCCCACGTCTGCTGCATACTTAGTCCTCTGGGAAATATGGAAAAAATAATTTTCTCCTCCACTTATAGGCTGACTGTGGTTTCTTATCCTAGCATTAACTTTGGATCATTGCATTGTTCCGGTATATAGTGAATAGCTTGCCAAGGCCTGTGGGTGGTTTGTGCGCACCTTGGCAAAAAAATAAAAAATAAAACCTTAGTAAAAGATTTAGAAACAGCATCATCTGGATCAAAATATTTCAGTACTGAACACCAGAAAATAAATCCACTGGAGCAAAGGAGAGCTCTTACCTATATTGCGTGGTATTGTGCCATATGGTCCCTCGTAACAACTGCAAGGCCACACATTCACACCCAGTAAGGCAGTCAAACAGCCTGTAGAAAAGAATAAACACATTTTCACTGTGTGGCTCTATGGCACTGGTTCTCAACGTGGCGTGCCGGGGCCCGCCCAAGGGTCCTTGAGGGGGTTCCAGGGGGTCAATAACAGAAGAAGAAGTCCGCACACTTTTGAAGCTCCAGCGACCAGTTTTATTTAGGCTCACAGGGTAACAACGTTTCGACCCCTTCGGGTCTTCGTCAGGTATACCTGACGAAGACCCGAAGGGGTCGAAACATTGAGATGTGCGTGCTTCCCCCTTTTTTCTGGGTTCCAGGGGGTCCCCAGCTAAATGATGAATATTTAGGTGCCTATTGGACACTTTGAGAGCATACAAATGGAACCAAATGGACCCGTAAGGGTGCCATACGAGTTAAATAGGCTCTATGCACAGCATCCATATTGGGAATGAATTTGGCCCCTTCCTTAATTCCTTCACAGGTGTTACCAATAATACTAATTAAGGCTCCGTTCCATTTAGTGTGGCACAGTGGTTGTCTTATTTTCAAGGACCCCCATAACTCTGAGAGTGTACAAATGGAACCAAATGGACCCTTGCGGGTCCATTTGGTTCCATTTGTACACTCTCAGAGTTACACATCACCCACCATAAGGGGCCATTTGGGAACTAGTGCTTCTAGTGAGCCAACATGCTCAATAATCAGCACCCTGACCGGAATGGAACAGAGCCTTCATTAGTATCATTGGTAACACCTGTGAAGGAAGTAAGAAGAGGCCCAATTTCTTACCAATGTGGCTGCTGTGCATAGAGCCTATTAACACTGAGAATTAGATTGGGATCCCAGAGATTTGAATCCTATCAAGTGGGGAAATGGGGATCCTTGAAATGAAAAAGGTTGAATCACTGCTCTATGGCAGTGCTTTTCAAAGTGGGGTCCTTGGGTGGGACCGATCATCATTTTAACCAATTTATCCATTTATACGTTGGCTATTCAAAAATGTCCAAAAATGTTTGAAGATTTTTTTTACGAATCTTCTCTTCTGGGGGTCCATGGCACAAAACACATTCATATGGGGGTCCGCAGCCAAATACATATCCATTTGGGGGTCCTTGAGACGAAAAGGTTTGAGAACCTCTGCTCTATAGTAGAGCACATCTCAGCCACCATGTGAAGGATTGTCCTCCACATCCCCTACTGCCAGGTCGGTGGTGAGGAGTACATGTCAGTCAGTTCAGTGGGAGTTCAGGGTCTTCTCAAGTTTGAAACGTAGGCCGACTGTCTACTGTCGACTGACCGGGCATAGGCAGTGGTGGAAAAAGTCCTGAAATGTTTTACTCAAGTAAAAGTATCAATACTGCAATTTAGTGTGTTAAAGGTAAAATTTAGGAATTCAAAGTTTACTTGAGTAAAGGTACAAAAAGTATTGGTATAAAAATGTACTTAAAGTACCAAAAGTAAAAGTACTAAAATGTTTGAAAATAGCCGATCTACAAGCTCACAACGTGTCGCGATGCGACGCGTTGTGAGCTTGTATATCGGCTATTTTCAAATAGCCTAGGTATAAAATAGGGTTAATGTATGTTTTATAATATAATCATTGATAATTGAAAAGTAACTAGTAACTAAAGTGTTCAAATAATTGTTGTGGAGTAAAAGTACAGTATTTAAGTAAATGTACTTAATTACTTTACACCACTGCTGTCGACTGACAGGGCATAGGCTCACAAACTGCGGACACAGGCATGATGGGAGGTTGCAGGTCTTTTTTGCACGTATTTTTTAAAATTTTATTTTATATATTGTTTTAGCTTTTTCTGTCTTTATTGATAGATAGACTGACAGGAAATGGGGAGAGAGAGATGGGTAGTGACCTGCAGCAAAGGTCGTCGGGATCGGGATTTGAACCCGCGACACGCTGTCAGGCTAGGTGCCGGACTGAGCCGCCCGAGACTGCAGACGGTCTTCGCAAGGATGAATAAAAAAGACATAATGGAAATGTATTCGCTCTAAAAAATGACGTAATATATATATATATATATATATATATATATATATATATATATATATATATATATATATATGTGAATGTACTCATGACATAAGAAACTACTCCCCCTCCTTTTCCCCTCTACACCAAATCTAGCCGAACAAGCTCAACAAGTTACATTGCGATGTGTTGTGAGCTTGTAAATCAGCAATTTTTCGCTGAATGTTGGCCATAGCTAGGGTGCGTGTGGTTAAGAGTTTAACTCAAAACCTATAGAAGAGAGGCAATTTGACTCACAACTGACTGTAAAGATTAGCAGGAACTATGAGTTTACATTGCGCCAGCTGCTCACACTGTGCAGGCAGTGACATTATGATTCATAACACATTACACGCTTCTCAAACAAACACTCTGAAAAACCCCTTTAAAGCACATAGGGGGAAGGGCTAGACTGGCTTAGTTTATGGAAAACTATTGAAAATAGAGCACAGTGGGGTGTTTGCGCATTTCTCCAGCTCCCCAGTGACATTATGATCTCGACAATGATTGAAAATACATTATTTCCCCTCTCTCTCCACTTATTTCTGTGACAGTTTTCCTGGAACTGGAAGCCGTTTCCTGTGCTGAATGCAGAATGAATGAGGAGTGTTATTAGTTTACTCTGTGTGTGCGTGTGTGTGCGCGCGCCTGTGCGTGCATGCGTGTGTGTGTGTGTGTGTGTGTGTGTGTGTGTGTGCGTGCGTGCATGCGTGAGCATCTGTGTGTGTGCGTACGAGTGTGCTGGTGCATATTGTATCTGAATGTGAATGACCGAATTTTTAAAAAAGGTACAAAAGTCATTTAAGGATGTCATGTACCAACTGCTTGGTTTCGGCATGATGTCATCCTCTCACAATGAGGTTGCCGATCTGTGCCATTCTAAAGCTCTGCTACAGTCCAGGTTAAAGGGTATAGAATGGAAGTGCAAACTGCTCAAAGTGGAGCCCACACATTTTGAGTTATTCTCTTAACCATTTGAACTGTAGCGTCCCTATTCTGGGCACGGGCAGCCGAACAATCAGCTAAACCCAGCAGATCTACAAGCTCACAATGCGTCTCAACGTGACAAGTTGTGTGAGCTTGTAGATCGGCTATTTCGGCAAAGATATTTGGTGTAAAGCAGGTGTCGTCAACAGCGGGTCCGGGACCCCTTGGGGTTGTTCTGAGATACTACAGGGGGGGCATCAAATCTTTGTGCAATAGGATTATTTTTTTACATTAACCACTCCCTATTCTGAGGGTAACATTAGCTGAAAAATACCAGATATACAAGCTCTCAACGCCTCGCGCTGCGAGGCGTTGAGAGCTCGTAGATCGGCTATTTTTGGAGATTTGGTGCAGAGGGAAGGTATTGAGGGTTTAAGTGGTTGACTGTCTGAAAACACACATTGACATGAATCCAACACATACACAATGATAGTTCTGATATGTAATGTGTGAGTGTGTGTGTGTGTGTGTGTGTGTGTGTGTGTGTGTGTGTGTGTGTGTGTGTGTGTGTGTGTGTGTGTGTGTGTGTGTGTGTGTTTGTGTGTGTGTGTGTGTGTGTGTGTGTGTGTGTGTGTGTGTGGGTCCATGCATCACCTCTCTCTCTCTGCTAAGGGCCAGGGGTCAAATGTTGAAGGCCCCTGGTGTAGAGGGAAAAACGGAGAGGGCCAAGAGTCGGCTTGTTAGTTGTATACACAACATAATAATAGTGTTTGTCCTCTACAGTGTTTGGTCCTCTTCATATAGCTTCACCCTCCCCTCCCACAGGATGTCATGCAACAGTACACCCTGTACATTCTTGTCAAACGCCGTGACTCACGTTCACAAACATTCACACCCCTCGGCTTTCCCCCTCCTCCCTCTCCTGCTATCCACGGACTCATGATGCACCTCGTTTCTCCCGTCTCACAGATTCCACGTGCACACACACACAATCACACACACACACCTTCCTCCCTCCACTCCATCCCCCCCCCAACCCAACCCCCCAGTCCCTGGCGATCCCGCGGAGGTTGTCAGTTTGATGAGAGAAAGGCCGTGCGGGGAGCACCCCCCACCGGCGGTACGATTTCCAGGAACAGATCTCGCTCATCGCGCAGTGCTGCCATGTCTGCTGATTTATAAGCGACTTTGGGCTTGTTTTTCTGTAAAGTTGCGTGTCAATTATTGGCATTGGTTTAAACCAGTGGTTCTGAAACATTTTCAAATCAAGGACCCCCAAATTAACATGTATTTGTTCACGGACCCCCCCCCCCCCCCCAATCTGGAAATATTTTGCGCCAGGGACCCGGTACCAGATTTGTGTGGTTAAAATGTTTCAAAAAAATCTTCAAAATGTTGCAATTCTTTCATGATTTCTTTGAAAATAGCAGATCTACAAGCCTGTAGATCAGCTATTTTCAAATATCCGATGCATATAGGTCTAAAGTGCTCGTGTGGCCTAGTCGCTCCTTTTGGACTTTTTTTTTCCTAGACCTGGTTGCTTATTTCTCTCTTGCAAATATCTGGCAACAATGCTCATCGCCAGTTGTCCATCAAACCGCAGGGCACACGGAAAGGACAACCTAAGCCTCCATTTATAGCACGTCCCCAACTGGGCTTAGACTGTCAATCGCGTATAGCGCTATAACCGTGCTAACACAGAGCGCAGCTTGCATGCCCACCTTGGAGACTGTAGCTAACGCTGCTCGAGCCTGCTTCCTGACCGGAATATTTACTGCTGTTGAGTAAGCCGGAATGATCTGAGAAGATGGATGGTGGATTAGGATGCTGATAGCACGGGATTTACCATTCCGAGGATTTATTATTTTCTTGTCGGGCTCTTAACCCTTTAAGACCGGGAACGCATCTGTGTTATTTTATAGATTTCTTTGGGCTATTTTTTTTTTAAATCGTGAAATGTTTTGCAAATCTTTGAATATGTATATTTATAAAGCGAACATTTGTAGCTCAAATCTTTGCTTCTGGGGATTCTATAAATCTCTTCTAAATCCTAAAAGTTGTTTTTATTTTTAAACTTGTTGCTACTGTATAATCAGTGGTACTCAAACTTTTCCATGTCAAGGACCCCCAAAATGATATGCATTTGGCCACATACCCCCATCTCAAAATGTGCTGTTCCAGGGACCCCCCAGAAGCAAAGATTTGAGTGAAAATATATATTCAAAGATTTGCACACATTTTCACGATTTGGAAACAACAAAAAAACAACAACAGATCTACAAGCTCATAGCGCTATGAGCTTGTAGATCTGCTATTTTTAAATAGCCAAAGTAAATAATGGTTCAAGTGGTTACACAGATGCGTTCCCGGTCTTAAAGGGTTAAAGTATAGGAGCGCCAGAGAGAACACCACAGAGTCAATTATTGACTGGCTCTTTGCTAGCCATCATTATCAGCCTAATTATAGCTCCAATGGCAGGCGAAACACAGTCACTGATCCATGCGATAACGTGGTGGAAATTCAAGTTGGCAATACGATCTGGAAGTGTAAATGTACCATATGTTATTGTACTGTACAGTTTCATAATCACAGAAAGAAACGATATTCGTCAGTATATAAGGCCCGATGTTTCCAATGATGCCTTTTTGGAGGCAAACAATCTTTACAGTAAAGACCCATGAGGAAGCATTTACCATGTTACTATGCGTGTGAACTTGACAGTTTCTTACTATAATTTGCTAATAGAGTATTTAGTGATCCCCAAGGGGGAATTCTCTGCATGGACCCAGCGGTGGCTTACTCTGAGGGCATGGAGGGGCAATAGGCTCTATGCGCAGCAGCCATATTTATAGGAAATTGGGCCTCTTCTTTACCTTCACAGGTGTTACCAATGATACTAATGAAGGCTCTGTTCCATTTCGTGTAGCACAGTGGTTCTCAAACGTTTTAATTTCAAGCACCCCCATAAATCTGATAGTGTACAAATGGAACCAAATGGACCCTTCCCAGAGGAAAAATCTGCTTCTCATTTTAATCTCAGATGCTTCTCTTGAGCAACCAGCTTTTATTTCTCATTTGAAGATCACTTAAAGATCACCTATGTCTTTTTATGGCTCCTAACTTGAATACTAGGATCCGTAAGCGAGACATAGGGGGAGACAGGGGTATATACATTAGAGCTGTATTTGAGAGATACATGAGGAATAGACAAGATACAATAAGAGCTGTATTTGGGAGATAAATGAGACATAGGCGAGATACATTAAGAGCTGTATTTGAGAGATACATGAGACATAGGCGAGATACATTAAGAGCTGTATTTGAGTGATAAATGAGGCATAGGTGAGATCTCCCTATTGGCTTTGTTAAGTCTCTTTAGCTTCTCATTGAGACATACATTAGCAATAATTGAGATTTAATTTCCCATTTCTCACTGAGGTATAAATGAGTGAACATGCTAATAAATATTTAAAAAACAGCATTAATTGTGGCAAAAACACATTTATTGAAGTATCCACAAACAGCAGGCAGCTTTAACATATATTTATATGTACAAAAACAAAAATGTATTGGCATCAATTTACATAAAAGTTGAAACTTAGGTATACTGGGAGTGGGGAGACTAAAACTAAGACGAAAAATGTTCTACCTTTTTCCACTGACAAACTAAATGGAAACTAAATAAAAGCTATGATGACTAAATATACTGACAATTTCGTCAACAAATAACTAGACTAAAATGTTAGGAAGGGACTAGTGGACAAGCGATCTAGTATATGTCATCTTACAATTAGTTGCATGCTGAAAATTGCAGATCTACAAGCTCACGTGTCGCGGTGCAACGTGTTGTGAGCTTGTAGATTGGCTATTTACAGCAAGTGTAAAAACAGTCATTACGACGGCATCAAGGCCCGACAAAATACATTTTTAGTCAACTAAATCAACTGTAGATTTAGTCGACTAAAATCTTATGACATTTAGTTGACTAAAACTAGACTAACACTAAAACATTCCAGGTGACTAAACTAAGTGAAAACTATTCAAGAGACTAATGACTAAAACTAAAATCTGCTGCCAAAAACACTGGGGAGTACATAGTCCTTTGCAGCACGGCTCCGGCACTTGTTGGTCATGGCTTTCTTCAAGCCCTCTTCACTGAAACCATTGGTCCATGATGCCAGAGAGGAACACCGCAAGACGTAGTCTGCAGACAGAGAAGATGACATGACACAAGTCAGTCAACATGGGTTTCCCCCGGTTAAATATATACATTTTAAAGACTATATGACTCTACAGACTGAGCACAGCATAGCCACAGACGAGGCCAACCTGGTACATGCATTTTTTTTACTGCACAAAGGCAGCCAAATTGCCCAATGATAATGTATTGGTGACATCATAAATTGAGAATATAATTTACAAAACCAAGATTTGTCAAGGATCAAGTATATGTCCCAAGCTGGGCCTTTCACAGCAGATAATAAACGCCCTAAAACACAATACAGTAAGACAGACATGTGTATATTGTCACAAGATACCCCCAACAATCTTTCTAGCCCCCTTAAAAGGAGAATTCCATGCTAGAATGCTTTCTTACCTTTCTTTGTAGTTGTTACGTCCCCACCAAAGAGGTCCAGGTGTTTATTTTATGCAAAAACTCCTTATTGCCTATTTCCCCTACCATAGGCCCTCAATGAATTGTATTGAATGGAATGGGAATTGAATGGGGCTATGGGGTGTTGTGCTAATTTGCTTATTTCCATCGAAATAAGTAGTAAAGTGTGCCGCTTGGGATATTATTTACATTATGAAAAGAGGATATATACAAAAATAATAATAATTTTGAGCAAAAGAAATAAGCGAATTAGCACAACACCCCATAGCCCCATTCAATGCAATTCATTTAGGGCTCATGGTAGGGGAAATAAGGCCAATAAGGAGCTTTTGCACAAAATAACACCTGGACCTCTTTGGTGTGTACTTAACAACTACAAAGAAAGGTAAGAAAGCCTTTTAGTATGGAATTCTCCTTTAAGGGCATTTTTCTGTCTAATACCTAGATTATCATACCAGCAAATAGCAGCAAAGTATATGACAGATTCAATGAAGGCTCTATATCATTGATTTGTTTACCTGAAACCTGGCTAACTTCCTTAAACAGAAAAGGCACTGCTGGCCTTTCTTACAAACAATTTCAGTATTGGAATCGAATTTCAGACGATTGTCGATTATGGTCCCAAGATATCTATAAGTGGTTACCAACTCCACTGACTGGCCATCTATAACACTACTCTGAGGAACTAGTGGTGTGACAAATACTTACTGAACAGTGCATCCCTCTTCGCCTCATCCAGTTTGTTCTTCCCCTCTGGGATGACACCATGCTTTCCGCATATGACGGCATTGCGGCACTCCTCATGGGTGAAGAACACCTCGAACAACGCGTGGAATAGCCTCTTGCAGTCCTTCCTGGCACGCTGGTGTATGGCTGCCAGCTGCACAGAGGAAATCAACTGTCCACAGCCTGTGAATAGAGAGCGAGCAATTAACCAACTGCATTTTAAGACATCAGTTTTGCACTTGTAAGGCTCAGCTACATTGACCCCTTTCTGCGCTCAGTGCACCATGAAAACAGACAACTGTGACCTTCTGAAAACTTCACTATCTAGTTGCAGCTCACAACACGGATCACTCGCTACCAAGAACGTCAGGTTCAGTGTGAAATGTATGGCAAACGTAAACATCCATACCTGGATATAGCTCCTGCTGCCCGAGACTGGACACTCCAGACTCTAGGTCACCAGGGTGATAAAGCCCTTCAGTGCATCTAGTTGCTCAGAGCCTAGAAAAAAGACCAAAAAATCTGAGTCTACTGAGTGTATTTGTAAAACAATATATAGCTCTACAGTCTATTCTGATAGCAGTCATTGATAAGTATTTGTTCAGTAGCAGGGGTCGATCTCCCCTGCTCTTCAGTAAACAGAAAATGTAGGGATATTTTGGGATACCAAAGTTTTCCAGTCATGTCAGAGAACTCACAAAAGAGGTACAGGATAAAGTAAAGTTTCAAGTGAGACAAAGACATTAGCAGACAACTGAAAACTGCAACATTACAGGCAATAAAACTTACTGATACTGGAGAGCACAGTGGTTATCCTCCTCAACTGGAGCTGGAGCTTCTCCACCTCAAACCGACAAGAGTCGCAAGGCTGCCACCCTTGACCCTCTGGTATGCTCTGGTCCGATGGATTTGGTTGACCTGGAAAGATTGAAAGCACGTCAAAAACTGTAAAGAAAAGTAAAAAAAAAAAAAAGCAGAATGCAAAAC
The DNA here is from genome assembly GCF_963454915.1 of Gymnoscopelus microlampas. Classification (NCBI taxonomy): domain Eukaryota; kingdom Metazoa; phylum Chordata; class Actinopteri; order Myctophiformes; family Myctophidae; genus Gymnoscopelus; species Gymnoscopelus microlampas. The sequence goes on from NC_139957.1 coordinate 8,806,558, forward strand.
TCATCTATGAATCCTGAATTTGAAGGACAACAGTGCCAAGTCTACTGACACTTAGCTGAGGAACCACACCTTCTACTGGAGCATCACTGGACGGAGATGGAGGTTGCAGTACACTGGGTGTTTCTTGGTTCCACTGATCCAAGTCCATATATGTAGCTGCATACGGCTGTGCAGAAAAGAGAAAAGGCCCTTAATTGTACTTGGTCAAAAATCATCAAAACTATAGGCTACTATATACAAGCTCATAGCGCAGCACCGAGTGCTGTGCTCCGAGCTTGTAGGTCTAAATGGGTTAAGAAAGACATACCTCATCAACAGGTCGGCAGGCCTGTGTAGAAGAGGCTGGAGGGTATGGCTGTAGATCGGGGTAAAAGGTATCACAAGGTTGCAGAGACATAGAAAAGTAACCTTAGTTTGTAGTCTGTCAAAGATCTTTAAAAAAATAGCTATGCCTTTATGCAATGCATTGTGGATTTTAGATAGACCAATCAAAAGCAATGTGGAATGTAATACAAGTCACAAATAAATTCAATCTAAAGAAAACATACCTCTTCAACAGGTCGACAGGCCTGTGTAGAGGCCGGAGGGCATGGCTGTAGACCATAGTTAAATGGGTCATAAGGCTGAGAGACAGAAAAATGACATTAGTTTGTAGTCTGTCAAAGATCAGTACAAATACATTTACTAAATGAAGTTGTGTTCAATGGAGTGTTGTGTTCATCACATAACATTCACCACAGTATAAATACACCCGAGATCAGTTGACTCAAATGAATTCCCCCCTCCTCCCCAACAAACCTTTTCATCCACAGCTGCCCTGCGATACTGTTAAATTTCAGCAGAAGGTGTGGTCTCTTACTACTAGTGAACCAACACTTACAGTATATCTGAAATGTTACAAAGTCACAACTTAAATGTAGACATTAAATGTATTGAAAACATTTTACCGTGTCAAGAGCTGGGCAGAGGGCCTGGGGAAAGACCGGTGTGGCCCAAGGGCTAGCCCCACTTGAAAACGGATCATAAAGCTGGAGACATAGCAAAATAACATTAGCGGTAGTTTGTAGTCTGTCAAATTGAAAATCTACAGCCAATTGTAGATTAACTAACCAACACTTACGACATTTTTATCTTTAACCCATTTTGTACGGGACCCCTTTTGGTGTTTTAAGCATTATGTTATACTTTAGCTATTGAAAAATAGCAGATCTACAATCTCATAGCGCGGCACTTTTTGAAAAAACGTGAACATGTAGTGCAAATCTTTGGATATATTTTTTCAGAGCGTTTTTAACTGAAATCTTTGCTTCAGGGGGGTCCCTGGAACAACATATTTTCAGATGGTGGTCGGCGGCCAATTACATATAATCTTGGGGGTCCTTGACATAAAAATGTTTGAGAATGACTGACATAGAAACAGGGTTTTTTCAGAAAACTGTCAGGATTTAGAAGACATTTGTAGAATCGTTCCCAGGTCTAAATGGGTTAAGTAAAGACCTTACATAGTATTGAAAAGAACATTGTACCGTGTCAGGAGTCTGTGGACAGAAGCCCTGGGTATGGACTGGTGTGATGGCCTTAGGGCTTGCTAGCTGTGGTGCAGACCATTGAGCAGAAGGCTGGAGAGACATGAAATCTAACATTAGAAAAAAATATCTGAAAATAAACCAAAACAAAAAAAGAGAAAAAGGGCGTGGAACCAAAACATGGAGGTAGACTCTTGAGGCATAAAACTCACACGGCAAACAAGTCCGTTAAGGAGATGGCAGATGTCAAAAGTCCATTCAGGCAGGATGTCTAAACCAGCAGGCATCCACCGGGGTGAGGAACTCATGGTTGGAAATCAGTGACATGACAATCTGGAAGGGCACAAAAAAGAACAATATAAGTATTGAAAGCTGATTATGAGGTGTAGGTGGGCTGAGAATTGGGGACAGTTAGAAGATGGCAGGTCTGGGGAGGTGAGGGGCAATCCAGAAACTGCCCTGTGATCCTTTCTTCTTACATTAGTTGACTTTCCCTTTTCTGAACAACACCTAATAGGTAAAGTCCTTTTGCACACCTACTTACAAAGGACATGCAGTTACACAGGAGATGACAGCCAACGTAGAGAAGAAAATAAGTGGTCCTGCACACCATATTCAATTACTTAAGATTTATTTGAGGATTTTTTTTTTTGCTTAACTACCTAATGAAGGTCAGCTAATCGAAACGTTCTTACAAATAGATAAATAAAATGTAACTTAAGACAGTGTTCTGACCACTTCTTTACTTCTGAACAACTCCTAAAATCAGAGCCTGAGATAGAGATCTAAAAAAAAACTAATTAAGTAATAAAACTCTACTAAAATATGACCATGACAATGTCATTCATATAGTGGGGAAGAGAATGGTCCAAATGTTTTGCACATAACTTACACTCAAAGCCAATCGAAGTCCATCAATTGCTTCAGGAGGGAGGAGACAGGAGGACAAACCCACTTTTCTGGCTGAGCAGCTTTGTTGTTTGGTGCCACCGCCAAATTGCGCCAATGGGTTGATCCCAACGAAACATCTGAAATCACAAAACACATATGGAAAAGGTGCACTCACAGCTGTTCTACAAGAGAGCACATCTTTCGAGTTACACATGATGGTTCTACTTCAAGCAGAAAGTTACCTTTGAATGAATTCCAGTGTGTAACAGGCGTGCTCCTCCTGGTACACCAAAGTTGTAATAACTGGAAAACTGCCATTCCAGTTGATCTGTGGAGCCACAACGACCGACCTCAATGCTCAGCATCCATTGTGTAGCTGTGAGAACTTCACCTAAGATAATTTGACATATATGGTTTGCATGTTAACAGTGTTTGTCTGTTGCTTTCCACATAACAATAGACTGTTAAACTAAAACATGACCTCCATATAGTCTCCGTATTTGCAATGCTTTAAAACAGATTAGAAAAAAACAGTAAAAAGTGTGCAGACTAAACTCAGTGTTAATTTAACTGTCTTAAGCCGGGGTCTTCAACAGGGGGTCCGGGACCCCTAGGGGGTCCTCAGAATAACTACAAGGGGTCAGAATTACTACAGGGGGTCCGCCAAATCTTTGTGTGATATGATTATATGTTAATTTAACTGTCTTAAGCAGGGGTCTTCAACAGGGGGTCCGGGACCCCTAGGGGGTCCTCAGAATTACTACAGGGGGTCCGCCAAATCTTTGTGTGATATGATTATTTATTTTACCTTAACCAATTGAACCTTAGCATCCCTTTTGTGAGGAGAACTTTAGCCAAAAATAGCAGATCTACAAGCTCACAACGCCTCACGCTGCAAGGCGTTGTGAGCTTGTAGATCAGCTATTTTTGGCAAAGAGGGAAAAAGAGCAGACCAAGTAAACAAAAAAAGTTTAATCTGAAACACAATTTTATACAATATAGAGGGGGTCCCTGCCTCATCTCTCTCTCAGCTAGGGGGTCCATGGCCTGAAAACGTTGAAGACCCCTGGTCTTAAGGATCCATTCATTCCATTGGTACACTTGTACTCTCTTTCCCTAAATTAAATGATTTTACTTTGTACTGTAGGTTCAAAACAAAATTCATAGATGTAATAATAATAATAATAATAATAATAATAATAATGAATTACAGTTAAAACAAATGAGGCCAACATTAGCTCTCACTGATGTGGTCTGATTTATACCTGAAATAAACATGACATCATGCACCACATGGAAATTAATATGCTAATGCCATGTCTAAGACTGTGTTGCACGCCCCAAAAAACTGATTTAAAAGCTCACAATGCGTCGCTGTGAGCTTGTAGATCAGTGATGTTTGGGCATGCGCGAGTCTGTATAACCCCCTGTATTATGACAGTCATGACGAAACGTCAACCTGGTGTTTGCACGTTCTCCATGTAATGCCCTACATCTACATTAACGTTCAGATTTCAAATATAAAGTGCTTACCCCATGGCCACGGATGTTACAATCCACTTCGGGTCGGTGTAAGTACCCGTATATTCCGGATTGTTAAAAAAAAGCATTTTAATCCGATCGGTGGCCATTTTGTCATAGAGTTATAATGTAACAGAGTGCAGTACTCCTCCCAACCGATAGGGTCAAGTAGTTGAAAGCGTACAGAAATACGGAGAAAATGGCCATCGATCGAATTAAAATGCTTTTTATTGAACAATACAGACGATACGGGTATTGCTGAGTGCCCGAATAGACTTTTAACATCCGTGACCATAGATTGAGCACTTTATATTTAAAATCTGAACGTTTATGCAGATGTACAGGTTGTAAATGGAGAAAGTGCAAAAAAATGGTTGAAGTTCGGCCGTGACGCTCGTGATGGACGAGCGTCGTGTGATCCATAGCTAATACACGACAAATGCACGACGTTTACGATACTAACAAGTTGGATAACACTTTAATTCCATAAAGTAATTCATCTTACCTGTTATCTAGTAGAGTAGAAGCACGGAAGCAACTGGTTTGTAAATAAATGTTCGCTTAGCCGACGGTTAGTTAGTTTCGTTTCTCTGGCTGAACCCGCCCGGCCGGTTCAAAACTGATAAGCTCCGCCTTGAACAGCTGCGTGACGTAATGACGTAATGTCGCACTGTAGGTCTGGTCAGGTTCTCAACCTGTGGGTCGGGACCCCCAGGGGGATCCCCACCTGATTGGGGGGGATCTGTAGGTGGCAGTGACAGTGAAGTGACAATTTAAGTAACCCTTTTAATACCTAAAAAAAAAAAGAATTACTGCATCAAAAGTAATCAACAAACTATATTAAAAAAATGGTCAAAGAAAAAAAAAAATAGCTGATCTGCAATAAGAAGTTATAGATTTTTGAAATAGTTCAAAGTTAAGCTTTTCTCACATTTTTCAAAAATATTTTTTTTAAATTAAAAAACATGTTTTCAGACTCAAAAGAGGACGCTGAATCGAATAGGCTAGGTCTCGATTTTGTATGACCCTTATAAAGTGGTTTAAACAAGCGTTAAAGTTTCATAAACTTGGAAGCTTTTCTCACAAACATATTATTATTATTATTATTTTATTTTGACCCTTCCACCCTCTTATTTAGATGATTTTGAGTCGAATGATAGGTTACACAATAGTCTAGTATTGTTTAATAGGGAAGTTATAGATTTTTGAAATAGTTCAAAGTTTATCTTTTCTCACATTCTTTAAAAATATTTTATTTTTAAATTTAAAAACACTTTTTCTGACTCAGAAAAGGACGCTGAATTGAGTGGAATAGGTCTCGATTCTCTAGGACCTTGGGAAATACAAAAGCTCACCAAAAAGATTGGACGTTGACTTTTGTCACAAAATTTAGCACAAAATCTGGAACTAATCGCTCCAGATATTTTTTTAAAATCTAAAACTTCTCTCCATCCATATTGAGAGTAAGCCGGATATTTTGGCACCAGCCCTGATTTTTTTTGACACTGATAAAGCTCAAAGTTCAGCGAAAAGACTGCAAAGGTCAACTCTTGTTAAATTTTTTGAAATTGTATTTTTCTTCGAGACTCTGGTTTTAGACAAATATGATGACACTGATTCCAAATATTTACGTTTTATTTTTCTCTGAAAACAGGAAGTGCCTCAAAAGGCCACTTCCTGGTTGGTTTTAGGGTGTTCCAGGCCCGTGATTTCCCCGATATATTTTTTTCCTAAATCTACACGTAAAATAATGCCAAAAGTCGAGATGATCAAACCCTGATATCAAATCATGATTTAATTATCCTTTAATTGGCTATGGTTACGGCTTCGCTATCTTGCTCAATATCTCGAATACGATAAGGACTTAGGGTCCACTTTTTGGATATGTTGTAGAACTGGCTGAGACGCACGCATGGATGTCTTGTTTGTCCCGTTACGGCACTTTTTTTTTTTGGACTTTGTCCTTTGGTATGGTCTTAAGGTTTAAGACTCTATGAGCCTTCCGAAAGTATAGAAGGTCAACTTAGGAGTGTCGTACCGTGACAAACAAGACATCCACGTGTGCGCCTTAGCGAGTTGTACAACATATCCAAAAGGCGGATTCTAAAGATGTATGGTTATTGAGATATATCACTTTATTGCACGTATTAACTTGACATTGGACCCTAGCCAATTAAGGAGAACGGTATGGCCGTGTGTGAGGAGAGTTATATGTTCGCGTTCGGGGTGACGCGCTGGCCCAGAATTTGGTGTTCAATTTCGTTTTTAATCCTTTCAAACAGTTTTTCACTATTATCTCGGCCCCTAGGGGGCACCAAAACTATCGGACAATGGATTCTCGATCAGTTTTTCATCCCAAACGCGCCAATATAACTTTCCTCACACACGGACAAGCGGTTCTGAAAATTGATAACATTTATATATTATAATAAATAAAATATATATATATATATATATATATATAATATAAAAAAATAAATTGTAGTAAACATTTTTAAGTTAAGCCAAGTATACATGATTAGAACATTCTTAAACATTCGACAATCAAGTCTAATATTTCTATAAATGCTTTTTTGGGGCATAAACAAGAAGTTGTAGGATAAAATTAATTATGATGATGATAACTGATAATGATGATGATTGTAAGAGCCATAACGAGCTTAGGTCATGATGACCTGATTTTGCATTGATCTTAATTGTGCCAAGTTATTGCAGCTGTGTGTAATGCCTTAATGATTATGTGCAGCAGTGTACTGTTGATTGAATGTTTGTGATCGGTGCTCTTTTGTTTGATCATTAGTCTTTTGCTGTGCTGTTTGAGTTGTGTCAGAAGAAGCTAAAGTTGAAGCTGAGAGCACACATTGTTTTTACCACTACACCACTACAAGAACCACTTGCTGTATGCCTTATATTTTTTTGCTTGAATACCAGTAAAGTCTCTAAAACCGGATACAAAGTGCGTCGTGCGTCAAATTACGTGCTCACCTTTTTTATGAAGATATACTTTGAAGGAAATATACGACTCTACAATGATGTTCACATCATGTAAAGCACTTTATGATTTCCAAAAATGTAAAGTGTGGTATAAATAAATTATATTATTATTATTATGAATATGTATACTTTACATATTACTGTAAAACTACATTCTACAGTTAGAATATAACCTGACTGTAATTTCTACATTATGTTACTGTGGAAAAATGCAGTAACTTTCTGTAATGATTTTTTTCCCATGATGCATTGAAAAATGCAGTTAAACATTGTAAAATGACAGAACAATAAGTTACTGTAAATTTTTACTGTAGAAATTACAGAAATTTGTTACAGTGCAGGCTTGTAGCCTACATGAATGACACATTATGATACCAATCATATCGCCATGAATGGAATACGTTTGTATACCCATTTATTCAACCCATACCGAGCAGTGCGTGTTCGAGTTACACTAAATAAAGCAGTCATGAGACTCGCGGAATGCAGTGATACCGTTCCGCGACTGCCGCCACGTTAATATTGGAGTGTCGGGTTTATATCCTTAACCCAGCGAGGTTGTAGCCTACATAACTCTCTATGACATAACACAAGCTACTGTAAGTTTGTAGACCTCACTGTCCATGCATGGGCATAACACGGTCTGTCCCCCTTTCGTCCATACATGGCCGTAAAAGTCTGTCCCCCTTTCGTCCATACATGGGCATAAAAGGGAATTTATTCTGGGTCTGGCAGAACCAGGTCTCCTGGTCTTGTTGTATTTGTATTTCATAGTAAGTCCCAGAAATAATGAATTCATTCCTTATTGGTGTCAAATGAGATATCCTGAAGGCTTTAACAAATTGTTAATAATAACTGAAATTAAATCACTGATACTGGACATTTTGTCTTGTGGAAAAAGGAGAAATGTCCAATTACACTGGACTTTTTTAGATTTTAACATAAATGGTAAATGGTGCATTTATATAGCGCCTTTATCCAAGGCACTTTACATAGATTGTGCATCAATTCACCCATTCACACACCGATGCCGGCAGAAACCATGCAATGCACCAACCAGCACATCAGGAGCAATATACTGTAGAGGTTCAGTGAAACCGGGTTTGAACTGGCAACCTTGTGGTTACCATCCAGCCACAGTGAGCCACTCTACCCCTGAGCCACTGCCACCCATAAATATGAATAAATATGCTCATAATGACTTAACTATTATATAATTGATATGTGCTAATTGGATCACCAAAATGATTTGTCTATGATGAATAATAAATTAAGGAGTCTTTTGAGTCATTTCTAGTGGTCAGACTTTGGTAGACTTTTGATATGTTATGAATAATTAAGGTCTGGTGCCTATCTGAGTCTTATGGGATTTGATCGATCTCAGTATTAAAGAGCTCTAAATGAGATTATGTTGAGCTCTCACTCTGAGCTATATTTGAGAAGCAACAATTCTGCTATACTGAGCAACATTTAAGCCATTTTTGATATCTCCTGTATAGCTCAACAGAGCTCCATCTGAGACATACTGAGTCTATTTCTCAGGAGAAAACAATGAGAAACATACATTTGAGATGCAACAATGCTGCTACATTGAGCAACATTTAAGCCATTTTTGAGATATCCTGTATGGCTCATCAGAGGTTCCATCTGAGACATACTGAGTCTATTTCTCAGGAGAAAACGATGAGAAACAGGAGCCATAAGCTGATATCTCCTTTTTGCCTCACATTTATCTCATTTATGGCTTAAGAAACAAATGAGCCAGAGATGAGAGCTCAAACTTGGATTATGCTTTCCTCTGGGTTACGGGTCCATTTGGTTCCATTTGTACACTCTCAGAGTTACACACCCGTAAGGGGCCATTTGGAACCCTCTCAAGGAACCATGAGGGTCCCTGGACCACACTTTGTTTCCAGTGAGCCAACATGCACAAACAACATCAGCACCCGGCCTCATTTCTTTCCAATATGGCTGCTGTGCGTAGAGCCTATTGGGGGTTAAGGGTTCAGGGACACTAAACCAGGTGACACGAAGCCTGGAAGAGCTAATAAGGAGACCTTTCGATTCCCACACGGCTACTCTACCACCTGAGCCACTGCCGCCCCTATAAATACATGCTACTACTTCTAAGCATGCACAACAAACAGCAATCAGCTATAATCAGCCTAATTCATTATTTGTTCATTTGTTTGCAAGCATGGGAAAGCTCCATAAACTGAAGCTCATAGTTTTCAAGCACATGTTCAGAAGGGATGAGCTAGTGAATGAAAAGCGCCATTCACATCAAGCACTATAAGAATAAATATTTAACTATAATTATAAACTATACCATTTTTAAAATCGTTCTGACTCAAGTGGATAAGAAAAACCAATAAGAACGACAGTGGTAAATAATATAGTTCAAGTTATAGTGCTTGGTGAGGCCCTTTACTATCTGCTTGTCACTAGTGATTTATTTTATATTCTGCCCAGGTTGTAGATAGTACTCTTAGGAGATCAGGCATCCTGTGATTCTATACTGCTGAATAATTCAATCATTTACTATCATGGGGACATACAGAAACCTGTAAATGATATCAAATTGGCCATTTAGTGCCATTTTCCACATCTCTTTGCAAAATCATATTATAAAACAATGACCCAATGGATGAGCTCTAAAACTGCAGTTGAATCCACCTGAGCACGTCTAGTGAACTCCCGTTCCGGCAGACCGCAGTGATGGAAGGCACTGTCGGGGTCACTGCTTCTCGGAGAAGCCGCGGACTGGGACTCAAGTGGAGACAGGAACAAGTCATTTGGCATTCCGACCCCGGAGAGCCTCACCGGCAGCGTCTCACAGCCCTGAAGCCTTTACCCTAACCTCTTAGAAAACTTTTTCTGCTGCTTCACAGTTTGATACAATGATGCGACGTGAAAATAACAGAGAGAAGATTCCCAAAGAGGAACAGTAATAGACAATAAATGCAACGTTTTGCTAAAACGATATTGGTAACGGAACGGACATCGCTCTAGTTATTCTAAATTCCATTGGTCCAAAGACTTATGTCGCTCTCTGCTATTAAAAGGTCCACAATGATTTGAGTTGCATACCGGAAGTGGTGGAAAAAGTACTCAAATGTTTTACTTAAGTAAAAGTAATACTGCAATGTGGAAATTACATGTAAAAGTCCGGAATTAAAAATGTAATGGGGTAAAAGTACCAAGGTATTGTCATCAAAATGTACTTAAAGTACCAAAAGTAAAAGTACAAAAATGTTTGAAAATGTTTGATCTACAAGCTCACAACGCGCCGCGATGCGACGTGTTGTGAGCTTGTAGATCGGCTATTTTCAAATAGCCTATGCCCTATGTATAGAATAGGGCTAAAGCGGTTGATGTATGCTTCATAATATCATAATTGATATCTGAAAAGTAACTAGTAACTAAAGTTTTCAAATAATTGTAGTGGACTAAAAGTACAATATTTGCCTCTGAGATGTAGTGGAGTAGAAGTAAAAGTATTGGAAATTGGAAATACTCAAGTAAAGTACAAATACCTCAAAATTGTACTTAAGTAAATGTTACTTTCCACCACTGCATACCGGTATTCATGCTTCCCATCCAATTCCATCCTAAATTCATGAGTTTAAATTTGGACCCGGGCGATTGAGATGAATTATTATACAGTCTAAACACATTTTGGGAGAATCCTTTTCCATCACTTCTAGCACCATAACTCAGACCAAGTACTATACATATTTATCCTCTTTCAAACATACCTCAGCTATACACAATGTGAGATAAAGTTGTGTGGGGACATGAACATTTGCATAATAATAAGGTCGAGAGAGTGAGAAATACGAGTGAGAAATACATGTATAATTCATACAGAGGTGGGATTTAATCCAAATGTGCTCGTATACAAACACACCAACTACTGCTCACTACTGCAGAATGCAACATTTGAATAATACAATGATTAATTCCGGTTGGTTCTGTATATATGGATTGTGAGACAAATGTTTTGCATTTTGTTGTTACAAAGGTTGAGGTAACCCGATAAGCGGTGGAGGAAGAATGGCGACTAATGAGAACAAAGAGATGACTTAGAAATAAAGGAAACGGAATGCCTTGAAGCTCGCACACCCACATTATGAATTGCCCTTTGCCGGAGAGATTAAAATGGTTCCGCGTCTCATCAAATTATAAAGCCATTAAACTGAAATAAAACTCCGGAAACTCAAATCCAAATGAAATATCAGAATAACTTCCATTACTGTAATGGGGAGTAGCAGAATACTCTTAACGAGAACATGAGGCCGACTTTTAGATTGGAAGAAGTAATTGTCGCCGGAGACAAGCCCATCGCTCAAATTATGGTCGTTTATGAATGTGCTTAGATTAGGCCCTTATATACCGCATATTTTAGCATGATATTAGGACATTTTCTACATTAGAGCGCACTAAAGAATGGCATAATGGAGGAGGAACGATATCTTCAGACCACACCATTCATGGGTTATTAGTTGGTGGAGTTCTCAGCATGGAACTCAGTGGGATGCAAATTCCATTGACCCACTGAGGCATGAGGTTCCGATTCTGCACAATGTATTCTTAATCCTAACGGTTTTCTGAAAAACGTATGTTTCTATATCCGTGGTTTTCAAACTTTCAAGGACCCCCAAAATGATATGAATTTGGACGCGGACCCCCATCTCAAAATATTTTGTTCCAGGGACCCCCCAGAAGCAAAGATTTGAGTTAATGTTTGCTTTAAAAGAATATATATATTCAAAGATATGCACACATTTTCACGATTTTTCCCGCGCTACGAGCTTGTAGATCTGCTATTTTTGAATAGCCAAAGTGTAAAACAATGCTTTTTTAGCTCAAATTAAAAAGTGACACAGATGCGTTCCAGGTCTTAATGGGTTAAACAATTCTAGCGGCTGATGTTAAAAATCCATGGATTGGGAACATATGGCTGGATGTTTTCCTTTTCATTCTATTCTCAAAGCTCAGCTACTGTACCCCACCTTTCTATGACCCTTCCAGCAAACAGCATGAGAGTTTCTGGTAATATACTGTAATAGTGCAGCGGTTCCTAAACTGTGTACCGTGAGACCTCTTATCTCCATATTATAACCTTTTTTTTTTTTTTTCGTAAATTAACACCCTACTTGATCATACTACAGCATCACACAAAAGCAGCAAAAGTAGCTGATCCGCAAGCTCGAAACGCGGCACGAAGCGACGTGTTTTGAGCTTATAGATCTGCTCCTTTTGATACTTTACTGCAGGGGGTCTTCAACAGGGGGTCCGGAACCCCTAGGGGGTCCTCAGAGTTACTACAGGGGGTCCGCCAAATCTTTGTGTGATATGATTTTTTTTTTTACCTTAACCACTTGAACCCTAGCATCCCTTTTCTGAGGACAACTTTAGCCAAAAATAGCAGATCTACAAGCTCACTCGTGCTGCGAGGCGTTGTGAGCTTGTAGATCGGCTATTTTTGTCTAAAAAGAGGTGTTTGGTGTAGAGGGAAAAAAGAGCAGACCAAGTAAGCAAAAAAAAGCTGAATCTGAAACACAATTTTATGCAATATATAGTAGGGGGTCCCTGCTTCATCTCTCTCTCAGCTAGGGGGTCCTTGGCCTGAAAACGTTGAAGACCCCTGCTTTACTGAATTACTTTCCTTATTTACTATCAGTAATTTGTGTGCACTCATTACCCAATACAGTGGCAAACTACAGTACTATACTTATTTTCAACATGCCGTCTCTATTTTGGGATTGACATTATAGAAGAAAATGTAAACTTTTGATATTTCCCCCCCCCCTCACATTGTTAGCAAAAATACAGTGGTGGTACTCAAGTAATGCACTTGTACTTGTACAATTTTGCATAGCACACTTATTAGCTCATAGCGCGGCACCAAGTGCCGCTCGATGAGCTTGTAGATCTGCTATTTTTGAAAAATGGTGAACATGTGTGCATATCTTTGAGTATATACATTTTTAAAGCGAACATTTTTTAACTCAAATCTTTGCTTCTGGGGGGTCCCTGAAACAAAACATTTTCAGATGGTGGTCCGCGGCCAAATGTATATCAATTTAGGGGTCCTTGGCATGAAAAAGGTTGAAAACCACTGAATTAGAACATAAAGGCAGACAAGTAAGTAGACTTGGGAGCCAATGGATCCCGAGCCATGTGGCCCATAGGGCAGGAGCAAATCTACAGTTTCTGCAGCGTGCGGCGGCTTGATAGTACATGTACCACCCCCTGGAAATGACGATAGTAGCTCCCAGGCAGGGACTTACCCCCAATCAAACCCTTGATGCTGAGTGCCAATCCGGGAGGCATTGGGTCCCATTTTTATAGTGTTTGGTATGACCCCAGCCAGGGGATTGAACCCCAACCTCACAATCTCAGGGCGGGCACTCATCACAAGCTGCTGTTGAGCATCAGGAGGAGGTTGTCAGGGCCTCGGTGACAAGTGGAGTCCTCACTCGCAGCCACGTCCCACAGTGCACCTCCTGTGGTGATGTGTAATCACGTTTTCCACAAGGGTGCCTGTAGTACCCGTGGGAAAAAGGGCTTATCAAATCCACACACATTGTCACCATTACCTACTTTCTGTGGTTTCCCCTCAATGTCACTTATCCGCCCATATCCGGAGGAGTTGTTGCTATATCAACTTTTTCATGTCAAGGACCCCCAAAATTATATGTATTTGGCCGCGGACCCCCACCTCAAAATATTTTATTCCAGGGACCCCCAGAAGCAAAGATTTCAATACAAAATGTTTGCTTTAAAATAATATATAATCAAAGATTTGCACACATTTTAAAACATTTTCTCATAGCGCGGCACCGAGCTTGTAGATCTGATATTTTTGAATAGCTCAAATCAAAAAATGACACAGATGCGTTCCAGGTCTTAATGGGTTGAGCCCTCATATACTTCTGTTGTAAGAAGAATAACCAAAGTAGCCGATCTTGTTGATCTGCTATTTTCACTTTTTGTTCATGAAAATCGTTGGGAATCTTTTGAAAATTCTCGCCTACAATGGCATGCACAAAGTAGGTAAGTGGTCAAAAAATAAATCTCCTTTTGCAGTGGAAGTGACTTCATACACGCAAGTCAATTGTTGCATAATGGCCTTGCAGGATAGTTGTTCTTTTAATGTTCCACGTAGACGATTTTGTGTCGCTGAGTGCAGCAGTGTTGGTGAAGCTTAAGGACTCAAGGTTTCTTTATTTTGTGCGGTATCCTTAGAGACTGTAGCATCAGTAATAATAAGAATAAGAATATACATAGAACATATTATGCAATGCCAACGGAATAACACAAACAACTGTAATCAAAGCTAGCAGCAGCATCAAGACATTTTGCCCATTTTGTCCTACATTAGCACTCAAGGTGCATGGCGGTGTCAATTCTTTAACACCCATACTGCCTCTGACCTCAGACAGTCAGGGTACACTAGCTTCCTCTGAACATGGATAGAGAGATAGCCGAGGGGGGGGCTGGTGCTTTGACAGACCCAAAAATGACGGCGTTTAAAAAAAGAATATATTGTTTATTTCCTGCAGTGAAATGGCCATATCTCTGCTAGATCTCCGTTCCTCCAGCTTTACAGCAAAACAAGCTCATTGAAATGGCCATAGTTCTTGAATGGAGGATCGGGACCAGACTATTCTTTTCCCCCTCTACTACGACAACCCCGTGTGTGTAATGCGCCGATGTCACAGAGAATATTCCATGATTTTTCAAAGGTACAGTAAAATCGCTGTTTTTTCAGCCAGCAGTGGCACACTAATTCACTATTGAGCTGGCAGCCAAAGAGTTCATGTGGAATACATCACGGTAACCTTTGATGCAGATTCAAAAACAACACAAACACGCAAAACATTGCGCTCTGATTCGCTCGCACTAGAGACTGAAAATTGTGATCAGAGTGGAGAGAGAAAAAAGTGTGTTAATTTTCCCTGCAACTACTTAAGGCGCTTGGCATTAAAATGTAGCGCATTGCCTTGTCTGGAGTGTTTGTTTTGAGACAAGAACATAAAAAATGGATAAGGGCCTGAGTAAATGAGTACATCCTCAGAACATTGCTTGATTCACCTCAGTAAGTTCTAGCCGTTCGCACTGTGCTTGTCCTCCAAATGGAGTTTTGAGTGTGTGTCATTACCATTTTACAGCATTTCGTCTTGACGATTCAAGTTGTTTTCTGCATAATAATTTTACTAAGCAAACTATATAACCAAGCTAGCATTTCTATTGATTGACTGATGTTTTATTGACAAAAATGCATATCTGTCAAAAGGATAAACCACAAAAAAAGCTATAGAGCTCATTTCCATTGTGGTCCTTTGAGTGCAAATGTGTGTGTAAACTGAGTGCCAAGTGCTGGGAGAGATACAAGCAGACTAAAAAGTGACAAAAAAAACAAGAACAAAAACAGGTACAGTATATGCAACCTGCTACAACTCGGCTAATTGATAGTTATAATTACGTTCAATAATTAGCATTCCGAAAGAGTTTGTCACGTCAAAGCTTTGGCAGAAGAATGGGCTGCACGATCCACAATATGTACGTGACTCATGGAACATTCAGTGGATCTGTCTGTATTACTGTTGCTTAAGAGGAATATATGTGTGTGCTATATTGCTACTGCAACGTTATCTTCAGTTAAAGGATGCACTACCCCTTGACCTCGGGTTCTCAAAAGTGGAATAGAAGAATAACATGTTTGACTGCTCTGATAAAACATGAATGGCCCCATGGCAAGCGAACAAAACACGGAGATTATACCGCCATGCTGACTAGCAACGATGCCCAGCGGCTTGTTAGCGCATAATGATCCTGTTACTGAAGCCTGCGTTAGAGAGGTATCGACCAGCACCAACAGACCATGGTCTCTGGCACAGAATCGTATTCGTTTCAGATGCAGTTGGTCAATATTTATGTGACAGCATGGCCTCTGTAGCGATATTGAGAATGGATGAATTACCAGAAGCATGAAAGGAATGATACGGGAATGGCAATAAAATACTAAAGTTGATGCTTAATATAATCAATAAAGTAAGTATAAGCCTCATTTGTACATTTCAACATATTGGCTACTTCCAATGCAAAATTGTCAAGCATGTTTGGGATCGCACAAGCGAGCGAGTCGGCTTTGATCATGCAGATTGATATTCTTTGCGACTGACTGGAGGTGTTATTGAAGTTTGGACGTCATATTGAGCCAGACAATTACATTTAAATTGAATTTAGCATGGAATGTTTCACATTAAAACGTTTTAATTGCATTTGAAGACAGTGTGTGGCATGGAATATCTGAAAATAATGATAACAGTCTTTGTTTGCTGTTTATCACTTAAAACACTCCATGCTCTCACTGTTCAATACCTTATCAGACACATTAACTTTCTCCTCAGTAACATGGTGTTATGCCTTCCGCCCGCACGCACAAGCGCACACGCCCAAGCCCACGCACACACACACGCACACGCACGCACACGCACACACACACACACACACACACACACACACACACACACACACACACACACACACACACACACACACACAGTGTTGCTTTACTTAAGTAAAAATATTAATACTGCGATGTAGAAATACTAGTAAATACAAATACAAATACAAGTAAAAGTCCGGAATTCAAAATTTACTTGAGTGAAAGTACAAAAATATTGGCATCAAAATGTACTTAAAGTACCAAAAGTAAAAGTACTCATTATGCAGAATGTCTCATTTCAAATGAGATCTTTTGAAAATAGCAGATCTACAAGCTCACAATTTTCAAATGGCCGACATGCAGAGCTATGTAGGTTTTGTAATAATACTCAAAATCTACAAAGTAACTAGTTACTAAAGTTTTCAAATAAATGTAGTGGAATAAAAGTACAATATTTGGATCCGAGATGTAGTGGAGTAGAAGTATAAGTATTGGAAATTGGAAATACTCAAGTAAAGTACAAATACCTAAACATTTTACAGTACAGTACAAAGTACAGTACTTAAGTAAATGTACTTAGTCACACACACACACACACCTGCATGTGCTTTAGCCTACATCATCTTAAAATGTAAATTGAATTGACTGATTTCGTCAGTCTTACTATAGTGGGAGAATAGTTTTCCTTCATTCTTTCACACTGGGCTACAGAGATATGGGGAGCATGTCTATGTTCCCTCATTATATTTTTCACCTGGCAACTGTCGGACCGATGAACAAGTGCTGAGCCCCGTCGCAATGTTGTATTGCCACTTAACCAACTGCGAGTTTATACCCGTTGCTAAATTTTTCATATATTTATCCATTTCACATTTTCCAATGCGATTTTATATGCCTTGCTGCTATTTTTATATGCTGGATATGTTTCCCGGCACCCGCAAGAGAAGCATTTCTAGTTTCCGTAGTGCTATACGGTCTGCTACCTATATCCGTTGCAAAAAAATGAAATAAAATAAAATCTTACTTATGTATATTGGACTTTGCATATTTTGGTTTGTCTATGCCAGTTGTTCTCAACCAGTGGTCCGGGGACCACCAGTGGTCCTTGGGGGGGTACCAGGGGGTCCCCAGCTAAATTAGGTTAGCGTCATTATCATTTTAACCACTTAGCTTTGGCTATTCAAAAATAGCAGATATAGATCTTGTAGATCTGCTATTTTTGAAAAATCTTGAAAATGTGTGCATATCTTTGTAAACATATTTTTTAAAGCTAACATTTTTAGCTCAAATCTTTGCTTCTGGGGGTCCCTGGCACAAAACATTTTCAGATGGGGGTCCGCGGCCAAATGTATATCCATTTAGGGGTCCTTGGCATGAAAAAAGTTGAAAACCACTGGTCTATGCCTTCCTATTATCAACCTGTTCTGTGTGATTGTGTTCCTTTCATCTCTATGCCCATGAAGAGGAAGAAAACATACAGTTGCACACCACTGTCAAAAGGATAAAACGCGAGAAAGCTAAAAGCTTATTTCCGTTGCAGTTCCTTAAGCTAAGATGCCAACGTGAGCTTTTGTGGTAATGTTGCTGAGCTGTGATTGGAGTATGAGCTGAGCTGTGTAGTTCGCTGATCGGTCTATGCAATGGGCTCGGCAGCAAAGGGACAGCAAACAGCGGGGTTCCTTCAAAGTTGCCCATACATAAATCTGTATAGCACCAGAAACCATTCATCTGCTTGTCATTCCTTAGGTTGTATAATCGGTAGTATGTTTACCACCGAGAAATACAATCCAAACAAGGGCAGATCAAACAATACGTCACGACAGAGGATGTGGTTGTGTGTGTGTGTGTGTGTGTGTGTGTGTGTGTGTGTGTGTGTGTGTGTGTGTGTGTGTGTGTGTGTTGCTTTTCGCAACTAGACAAAGCATTAAATATGGCTTAAGTGGTGAACAAGCGGATTACACAGCATAGCATTTCAGAATACTGTACACACCATCCTCCCGTCCCAACGCGGCGGGGGCACCCAAAATAACAGGGGCGAGTTCACATCCCCATGCAATCTATTGATTGCACTTGTCAACTTCACAATCTGGTCGCGTCCGCAGTTCCTGTATTCCACAGCCTAATAAATCAAGGATCTCCTGCATGGTGCTAGAGGTGAGATCATCCTCTACCTGACAAACCAACCACGCTGCTACCGCTACCCTCATCCATCCAAACGCTGTGGCTGAGAACCCTATCGCGGTTCACTAATCCGCCTCATTAAGGCAGGCCCCAAGGCTCTAGTTACAACATCCATTCCCCAAAGTGCACCGCACTCTGGCTTTCATCTTCGGCAGCGTGTGCAGATGTCATGAATTTGCCGGGTGCAATATAGTATGTGTGTCAGGATCTTGATATCTCTGTCCGCGGAGGGCCGTTATAACGCCGCCTGTTATCCATGTGAGTGGCTCTCGCCGCAGGAAATTGCCAAGTGCGAGGTTTTCGCTCTCACCTGCGCCTGTTAACAGCCTTCTGCAGGGCCCTCCATAAATGTACTGGTGCCATTATTGCAGTGTGTGAGACAGGCCAAGTTGGCCCTTGGCACAAATGAAGGTCTGTGTGCTGTCGCACAACTTCTAAGTGCTCTTCTTTATCATTTGCTATATTAACTTTGCTGCTGTGTCCTTGTAAACCTTTTCAAGTGGATACATATGAGCTACGCGGTGAGGTAGACTTTGTGTTATACTGTAGGAATGGATATGAATTTAGGGTTCTGTGGCGTTTTGGTAATTCTGGTCTTCCTTCAGGGCGGTTTCTCTGCCCATATTGCATCATATATGTCAAAGCTACAGTATTTGTTTTCTATTCTTTTCTACTTCTAATATATCATGCCTGGAAAATCTTTAAACAATCCAATCGTGGATCTCGGGATCCACATGGGAATGCTGTGGCTCCTATGTGGATCTCAGACTTAATGTGGCCAGCCTGTGAATTCAGTCGTCTATGACATATCTGTGATGTATGACTCCAAATGTTGGCAAGGTTTCAGTCTCACCAGAGCCCCATTGACTTCCATTATGAAATTACAGTGAATTATTTCAAAAAGCATGAAACATATGTGGGGAAACAATTGAGTGGAGGTACAAGCTCATATAACATGTTGACACATTTTTGCTAGCCTGGTAAACCATCCCAGTCGCCTGACAGATTGACAGATGCTGATTGGCTCCTACACCTTTTCGGTTTCTGCAAAACGCCCACCCAGCGCTTGGGGATAGACCGGTCTGCAGAAGACACATGGTCAGTGGTGGAAAGTAACTAAGTACATTTACTTAAGTTCTGTACTTCAGTACAATTTTGAGGTATGTGTACTTTACTTGAGTATTTCCAATTTCCAATACTTTTACTTCTACTCCACTACATCTCAGAGGCAACTATTGTACTTTTACTCCACTACAATTATTTGAAAACTTTAGTTAGTTACTTTTCAGATATAAATGATGATATTATAAAACATACATTAACCACTTCAGCCCTATTTTATACCTAGGCTATTTGAAAATAGCAGATCTATCGCGACGCGTTGTGAGCTTGTAGATCGGCTATTTTCAAACATTTTAGTACTTTTACTTTTGGTACTTTAAGTACATTTTGATGCCAATACTTTTGTACTTTTAATTCTGGACCTTTATTTGTAACAGAGTACTTCTATATTACAGTATTGATACTTTTACTTAAGTAAATAATTGGAGTACTTTTTCCACCACTGCACATGGTAATGTGAATTCACGCGACCGGGATGGTTTACCAGGCTAATATTTTGCCACATCGATGTTTTTTTGCCTGGACCCCATAAGAAGAACCTCCACTACCAAACAAACAAACATTGTGAGCTTGCAGATCTGCTATAACAAAATGTAATAAGAACTTGGAGATGGCGTCATCGGGGCCCTGGTGAGCAGCTACTGTAAATACTGTCATGCCAGCCCCTGGCCGTATATAACTTTCTGTCACAACACTGCTAAAGCGCGCGCGCACGTGCGTGCGTGCGTGCGTGCGTGTGTGTGTGTGTGTCAACGAAAGAAGACCAATCACAGCAAATTGCACAGCTCAGCTGGTCGTGCTGCACCAATCACAGTCCCCACAAAACTGTATGGGCTGTGTCCAAAATCACTCATTCATTCACTACTCTCCCTGCATAGGTTAGGTCTTAGGTCGTTCTACTGTATGGGGACTATTAGTGAGCAATAAATATTGGCATTTTTCTTTCAGCCAAATGCATGATATGTAGGATTTGCAATAGTGACCACCGGTGGTACCTTACTTCCCACAATGCATTGTGGGATGATTCCACTCTATGAGGTATAATAATTATCACTATACATTATTATAAAATGGCATAATCAGTGCCAGTAGTGAGGAGTGATCTCGGCCCGCCATGAGTTAAGCTAATATTAGACTCTTAGCTGGGTGTGACGACACACCTGTTGTGCATTAAGCTAATCGACACATACAGGATGAATCAACCATCCCCCCACACACACACACACACACACACACACACACACACACACACACACACACAGACAGACAGACAGACAGACAGACAGACAGACAGACAGACAGACAGACAGACAGACAGACAGACAGACAGACAGACAGACAGACAGACAGACAGACAGACAGACAGACAGACAGACACACACACACACACACACACACACACACACACACACACACACACACACACACACACTCTGAGAGTGTAAAATGGACTTGTAAATCAACACTCACAAGGATGTTGCTGTGCAGGTTATCAGTGCTGAAGTATTATAACTTAACTAAAATAACTGGCTGTAAACTGCAACAGTAGCTTTCAGAACATTGTGTGAAATTACAACACTTCATTAGTGAAATTGCCAACCTTATTTCAGCTAAATTACTGTAACTGGTAATATTGCTTAACTGTACTGTGTGTGTTATTGTGAACCTTTCAGATTAAGCTTTCCAATTACTACTGCACTGTTTCACAGTTCCCATCTCAGGTTTTCACTGGGGACAGATTTGTTACAGGGCAATAACAATTACAGCAGAAATTAAGTTCAGCTGTGAGTTTTTCTCTTTATATCTTATCGTTGTAGTCAATTTGCACTTCACCTCTTTCATTGCTCTCTGCGATTTCAAGCCTTCCAGTCTCAGAAATTAAAAATGATATTCTAAAATGTTTAATTCCATTGCTTGATTCTCATTACCTGAGTTCCATTGTAAAATACTCAAACACCCACCTATAAGGCCCACATGTATCAGTATTACTCCGCTAACGTCTTTCTTTCGCTTACAATATTCACCGTAACATTTCATGACTGTATTACCGTTTTGTGTACGTGCAAGGTTTTACAAATCACTTTGCGCTTTCCTAGGGAGAGCGGGGAACATAGAACCTAACCTAAACCTAACCCTAACCCTAACCTTAGTGGGGGAACATAGAACCCGGGGAACATAGGGATGACCCCCTTTAAAACAAGGCAGATACCACAACGCGTACCACTCTGTACGCACACCTCCCATGCATTTGCACAAAGACTTCCTTGTTTGTGGAGGCAGGCGCGGGGACAACTTTCTTATAGAAGTTATTCTTTAAATTGAAATTGTTATAATATAAAATATATATATATATATATATATTGTGATATCCTCCTATAATTCTACAAAGCTCTGTGGTGGTGAGGCCTAAATGTGTTCTGCCCGGTTCTCCTCAGTGGCTGGAGCAATTGATCTGAATTTGCACACAGCCATTGACCATTACCATGTGCACGGAACAGCAAAGCCAGTTTTTTTTTATGTCGCCATGGTTACGGCTGCGCGAGCTATGGGACGAACTGCCTCCCGGGTTGCCAGATCATGTGCGCATATCCCCCCACGGGTATGGACTACTGTCTAGTGTCATGTTGCAATGTTTGGTAAAATACTCAACAAACGCAGACCTTTTATTTGGCGTGTTCTGTGTTCCTTTCTTCTCTATTCTGTCTTTCCTATTCTAACTCCTGCAATGCACCTGTAATCCTGTGATGTGATAATAAAGTTGATTGTGATTGTGATTTTGCAAATGAAAACAGGAGGTGCAGTATAACAGGACAGCTTTACTTGTTAAACATCTTCAGAAACAATTGTTGAACAGTTTCACAGATGGCTGCAGCCAGTGAGTACAGTACAGTACAGTACAGTACAGTGTACCACAACATCAAGCCTGTCAGCACACCTTTGATTGCTAATTGGAATTTGCTGCAAGCTGTGCTCACTGAACCTGGTTATTGGCATGCTGTAAAGTGGCTAATTCATTAACCACAGGGATTAACTTTCCTCTCCTCATTCCAGTTTGTGTGTAGTGTAAAATACTTTAACCCTTTAAGACCTGAGGCGATTCTAGAAATGTCTTCTAAATCCTATTTTTTTTTTTTGTAAAATCCCCAATTTTCTTATTTCACGATTTAAAAAAAATAGCAGATCTACAAGCTCATAGCGCGGCACTCGGTGCCGCGCTATGAGCTTGTAGGTCTGCTATTTTTGAATAGCCAAAGACATCTAAAGTGACACAGATGCGTTCCAGGTATCAATGGGTTAAATAGTAGCAGAGTACCTATAACCTCCAGTGCAGAAATGTCCACTGAATGAAATGGAATTTTGTTGTATTTATCTTACAGAGTAAAAGAAAAAACAAAAAAAATGAATGTGGCGTCTCTGTTTTGGACTGTGGTTAATAGGCCAGCCAACACCTTGGCTTCCAAATCACAGAACAGAATTGGCCAGAGCCTTTATAGTGTTGCGGTTCCCCCACTGGCTCGGAAGGAAAGCCTCAATGTGTCTTGTGTCTGAATCATTTGGACATGATGGGACTCAATTTGGCAGGCCTTTTTGGATCAACAGACATTCTCCTATCTCTTTGACCGGTCTCCAAGGTGCGTATTCTGTGGATGTAATTAAGAAAGCTTAGGCTGGTTTCACAATGAAGCACACACGAGTCTCGTCATCTCGCCAGGCAGGCAGAGATAGTGGGACACTGGGATCACTTGTGTGTGCGTGTGCGTGTGTGTGTGTGTGTGTGTGTGTGTGTGTGTGTGTGTGTGTGTGTGTGTGTGTGTGTGCGTGTCCACAGCTAATGTTGCAAACTACTAGGGCAATTATATTTATTTTGCATGCTGCCAGCAGGCCAAGGACCTCAATTCCCGAATATTTTTCAAATCGGTCAAGAACTATTTGTGTGAATTAATAATCACAGAGCAATAATCCCTCCAGGCTAAGGAGATACGCATCCTGCCAGGCTATGGACCAACTTACTAACAGTGGTGGAAAAAGTATGCGTATTTTGTAAAAGTACCAATACCACAATGTAGAAATACTCTGTTACAAATAAAAGTCCGGTATTCAAAACTGACTTGAGTAAGAGTACAAAAGTATTCACATAATATACGTAAGAACTGAAAGTAAAAGTACTCATTTTGCAGAACGTCCCATTTCAAAAGTTTCCAAATGTATGAAAATGCTATAAATGTATAAAAAAGCAGATCTACAAGCTCAGCTTGTAGAAGTATATAAAGTGCTGGAGTGGTTCATGTATGTTTTGTAATAGTAATCGAAATCTGCATAGTAACTAAAGTTTTCAAACAATTGTAGCGGAGTAAAAGTACAATATTTGGTTCTGAGATGTAGTGGAGTAGAAGTAAAAGTATTGAAAATGGGATGCTCTCCAGTAAAGTAAAGACACCTCAACATTGTACTTAAGTACAGTACTTGAGTACATGTACGTAGTTACTTTACACCACTGCTTACTAGCCAATCACAACACTCCTGTCCTCCGAGCTACAGACACAGCAACAATACACAAACCTGGCCACGGTGACAACAGAATGAAATGCCACCTCATCAAAATTGCATTGTAGTTCTTAAGCACAATCTATGCATGTACAAAACATACACAATGCTCGTTATATTTGCCATGTCTAAAGACAGAACAGCTGAAATACCTTTTCACTGTGATTGTGCATGTTGATGTGAAACGATGATTATCTCACCCATCACTGTATTGTATATGATAAAGTGGGTTGGCCATCTCTCTCAGTTCGTAGAGAGCAACATTGTATTGCATCTATTTATAAGGCCTTGTGTGGTAAACTTCCTTTATATCTAGCCTCGCTTTTGGAACCAAAGGTTACTGGACATTCAACACGTTCACGAACACACATTAGATACTGTATACCAGTCCACGTAAGAGCAGTGAACAAGGAAAGACTGCTTTCATGTATTATGCTCCACACAAATGGAACAAACTTCAGGACTCTCTGAAACTGGTGCGACTGGTCTCAATAGAGACATTCAGGGTGCTTCATGAGGACACACTACATAGTGACTGCACCCGTTTCATGCAACACTATGTTTGTTTGTTATTGTTTCTCATTATATATGCATTTTATATGTTGTCATCAGGGCGTCCTTGAAAAAGAGAGTTTGCTCTCAATGGGCTTCCCTGAATAAATAAAGGAAAAAGAAAAGAAAGAAACAGTTTCACGCTGAGCCAATGCCAGTATGTGAACACTGCTGTACGCGCGGTCACAAACATTGAGCTTCGTGCGGACATGCCCAGACAGATTTATGCTGCGGTCAACTATTGCATCATTATAGTCCACACAGAGAGGAGTCCAGTCCATTATGCTACATCAGGACTATGAATAGGCCTTTCAGGATGAGGCTTTAACCAGCGTAAAGTAACTAAGTACATGTACTCAAGTACTGTAGAATTTTGAGGTATTTTTTACTTTACTGGAGTATTTCCAATTTTCAGTACTTTTACTTCTACTCCACCACATCTCAGAGGCAAATATTGTACTTTCACTCCACTACAATTATTTGAAAACTTTAGTTAGTTACTTTGCAATTATGAATTATCATATTATAAAAACATACATTAACCACTTTAGCCCTATTTTATACGTAGGCTATTTGAAAATAGCCGATCTACAAGCTTGTACGAGCTTGTAGATCAGCTATTTTCAAACATTTTAGTAGGCATACTTTTACTTTTGGTACTTTAAGTACACGTTGACTTTTGTACTTTTACTCATGTGCATTTTCAATTCCGGACTTTTACTTGTAACGGAGTATTTCTACATTGCAGTATTGATACTTCTACTTAAGTAAAATATCTGAGTACTTTTTCCACCACGGGCTATAACATTGTAACATCATGTTTGTCTTAGTGATGACAACAGGCCACAATATGTTGTCTTTGTTCTTTGAACTCTGTCCTTTGTGTTCCCTGTCCAAAGATGTGTCTCCATATATACAACCCGTCTAGCCTGGTAGCACCCTGATGATGTAATGACTGTACTTTATTATGTCCCTTCTCCCTCATTACCCCATCACGTCTTTTCATAAACGCACACACACAACCCCAGGACATTGTCATCACATGCCCCAGACAGACAGAAAGACGGAGGCAGGGTAAAGGGCAGGCTTCCTGGTGGAGATTTGCGCTCTGCTGAGCGCAACGTTCTAGTCATAATCAGCAGTGGTGGAAAAAGTACTCAAATTCTTTAC